>NC_058134.1:160346830-160478893 GCF_016433145.1 Gracilinanus agilis | reverse complement strand
AGATAGATAGATAGATAGATAGATAGATAGATAGATAGATAGATAGATAGAAACAGAGACAGACAGATAGTTGGTAGATAGATAGATAGATAGATAGATAGATAGATAGATAGATAGATAGATAAAGATAATCACATAATTACATGCATAATAGATAGAGCTTTGCACTCAAGAAGTCCAGAATTCAAATCCTTCCTCAGACATTGGCTAGCTATGTGGCCCAAGGTGAGTCACTTAACCCCTCACTGACTCAGTTTTCTCATTAAAAAATCTGAGGATGAAACCAGCAACTAAGTCACAGGGTTGTGAAGTTCAGATAAACTAATGTGTTAAGTGTATTGCAGAAGTTAAAGTATGAAGTAAAGGTTATTATTGTTATTATTATCATTAATTAGTTTAGTATTCGAGTAGTAGCAGAAACTGGGTAATAGCTGAGAGTAAGAATGAGACAAAATATAGAAGGTAAGCTAGTATAGAGAACTCCAATGGGAAGGGTTTTCTTTTTTTTAATGGGAGAGAAGAAAATAGGCTGAGTGGAGAGGTGGCAAGTTACCAAAGACAGACTCTGCCAATTGCAAGGCTTGCCCGGGGCCATGCTTGGCTCTGTCAATTCTAGGCATGTCATGTGTCATGGCTTTCTGAATAAGCCCCCCATCGAGATTGCTTTAAGATCACATGAATATCAGCGCTACATGGAAGAACTATTTCTTGTTTTATTTGGTTTTGAAACGAAATTTCAAAAAAAAAAAAAATTAAGAGCAAGGTTTACTCTTCACTTATTCTGGTTGCTGCCATATAACTTAAGCTGACTGTCACACAGTGCTCCTAATAGCGTAAACACCATCCAGGAGGCTGTTAGAGGCATTTTGGTTGTTTTTTTCAGTTATGTCTGATTCTTTTTGACCCTGTTTGGGTTTTTCTTGGCAAAGATACTGGGATGGTTTGCCATTTCTTTCTTCAGCTCATTTTGCAGATGAGGACACGGAGGCAAGCAGAATTTAGTGATTTGCCCAAAGTTGACTGGGGCCAGATTTGAACACAGGAAGATGAACTTTCTCGACTCCAACATTCTATCCAGACCACCATAGAGCTTCTTGCTAGAGTCATAGTTATAATTGATCCAAAGGGCATTTCTTTATAAACCTTATGAAGTTTGAAACTGAAGCTTCCAGAAACTACCATAACAAAATCAGAGAAGGCAAGGATCACAAAATAGACCTGGCAAAAACTCATTTGGTTATAAAAGACAGGAGAACCAGTATTCTGGTGGCGGATGCCCTCTTCCTTCTTAGACTGACCCTATTGAACCTGAAGAGAAAGACTCCCAACCCAGCTCTTTATAAAAAGGGACCTCTAGGGGGCAGCTGGGTAGTTCAGTGGATTGAGAGCCAGGCTTAGAGACTGGAGGTCCTGGGTTCAAATTTGACCTCAGACACTTCCCAGCTGCGTGACCCTGGGCAAGCCACTTGATCCCCATTGCCTACCCTTACCATTCTTCTGCCTTGACAGAAAGTAAGAGTTTAAAAAAAAAATAAAAAGGGACCTCTAGGCTTGATCAATGACATATGTAAAACCCAGTGGAATTACTTGTTGGCTATGGAGATAGGGGGGAGGAAGGGAAAGAACAATAATCATGATGTAACCATGGGGAAATATTCTAAATCAATTAATTCAATAAAAATTTTCAAATTAACAAACAAACAAACAAATAAATAAATAAATAAAAAGAGACCTCTAAGAAAAGTCTATGGAGTGATGGTCATGGTGGTGGTAAGAGGAGTAGAAACAGATACCATTTATATACTGTCTACCAGGTGCCAAGCATTATTCTAAATGTTTTACAATTATCTCATTGGATCCTCACAACAACACTAAGGGTTAGGTATTAATGAAATCTCCTATATGTGGAAACTGAGTGGTTAAGTGATTTACCCAAGGTCACATAGCTAATAAGAAGTTCAATTTGATGTGCTGTACGACCACAAAATTTAAAGCTAATTGAGACTCTCCCTAAGCCTATAGACATCAGTTTTATCCTCAAAATTACAGGAAGAAAATCAATTAAAATGAAATAAAATTAGTTATGTAAAACTGCATGAAAACTTTCAGAATTTTTGAATAATCATTAACTAATCCTGAAAGTTATAATGGCCCCTTACATATCTCCTCAGCAATCAAAAAACAAAAACAAAAGCAAAAATCTCCTTACTTTTGAATCTGGTCTTTGATCTTTTGAAATGTATTTTGAAATTTTGAATTTTGAATTTTGAAATTCCTCACTTCCCCCCCACCCCAACCAAAATGGAAAGCAGGAAAGCACCCAGCAGCAGTTTTGAAAATGGGTGTTTGCCTTCGAGGAAACCCTTTTAAAAGAAATGAACATTAAAGCTGTGGGGCTGAACAACTGAAAGAACAAGGATTATATAGATCACAGCCTTTTTCTTTTAGTGAGCTAGAAGTCATGTTTATGAAAATAATAGAAGAGTTACAAGGAAGTAACTTTACAGAATTGGGACAGTTTGTGAAATAGTAGATTTAAATAGCTTCACAAATCTATATCTATATCTTTATTGATATGTATTTAGAAACCTATTGATGTCTTTAGATAGACTATAGAAAGTGATATATGTTTCCTTTTTCGATTATACTTAATATTGCTACATCAGCTCATTCACTCTTTATTTGTCATACAGTAGCTATGCCTGAGGAACATCCGGCTGAAGCTAGGATGATTGGACACAATAATAAAGACTGAACTCTGGGAACCTGCCTTCTGTCAGCTCTTCTTGCATGTTAAGAAGCCGGCATTTTCAGTGCCCTGGGCAAACATGGAGGCTTAGTGGAGGCTTGATTATATGATGACTGACTACGAGGAGATGTCTTATTTCCTCATGTCAAAGTCATCTAGGATAGGTACAGACAGAACAGCCAGGAATGAGCCTAGAATCAGAGACTGCTCTGGGCAAAATGGCAAAGTAGACAAAGTTTGTCTCTGGAAACTTTGTTCTTCCTTTTGGCATTGTGCCCCCAGAATTCATTCCCTGTCCTGTTGTTCCTTGGCTAGCCTGACACATGACCATAGTGTTCACTAGGGTTTGTCCTTTTTAGTTACACATTTTGTTTCTATCAGTTACTAAGTCCACCGATGACTATTTAATGGTTCATCTTTCTCAATCTTACTTTTTTGAAACTCTCTGATTTAAGGATTTATTTTCAATTTTCTATTGATACATTTTATTTTGATTCAACATTTATTTCACCATAATGCCCTCATATTATATGCCAAATATGAAAAAAATGCTAAGAAAAAAATCTGTTCAAATGATTACAAAAGACAATAAATATAACTTTTCATTTTTCTTAATCAGCATTTTTTGACCAAAAGATATATGTGTTTCCCACTCAAATATTTTCCTGGACTTCATCATCTCCAGAAACATCATTCAAAAAGATGAAATCTTACAAAACTTGTTTGATATTGACAGTAAGCCTAAGGGGTTACTTCTACTACTATATCCATTTGAGAGAGGAGCAAACTAAAATAAATAGAAGTTAATTGACTTATTCACAGTCACACAAATAGTAAGTGTTTGAGGCCAGATTTTCACTCAGATCTTCCTGAGTTCCTCTTTCAATCATGCCACCTAGCTGCCTGAATTGATTGATAAACATGGCCAATTAATTATTCTATTTATTTCTGTTTTCCCTTATTCTTCATCAATACTGAATTTCTAAAATAAAAAAAAGTGATAATGATAAAAAGTGGAAGTCCTTGAAAAGATCCTAGCACTGAGAGTGTAATATGGAAAAGAGAAAGTTGATTTAGTCATTGGCACTAGCAGCCAATTATCAATTATTCAATTAGCCAACAAAAAAACATTAAATGATGACTAGTTTCTAGAATTAAGAAGACTTGAATCCAAATCTAGATTCAGACACTTCACAGCTAAATGACTTGAGCAAGGCATTTAATCTTTGTTTGCCTCAGTTTCCTCAACTGAAAAAATATAACAATGGCACCTACCTTCCCAGATTGTTGTGAGGATAAATGATACAATATTTGTAAATCACTTAGAGTAGTGCATGGCACATAGCTTGTTCTTAATATAGGTTTATTTCCTTCCTTTCCTGCTAATTTGGAATATGACACTATCTTGAGTATACAAAGTAGATTGAGGGAGGAAAGTTAGTGGTATAGAGATAGCAACCCTGTCAAATATCCCAGCATTCCCACCAAAAAAGTTTTAAACAACACCTAAAATTGAATTTTTCAGCAGCAGAGTCAGTCAGAGGTCAGAGTAAGACATTTTTCCAATTTAAGAAAATTTAAGTGATAGGAGAAATCTGTGACCCCAGGGTTGGGGTTGCCTCTAGCAAACACTGTAATGGCACCAGCAGCAGAGGTGGTCCTTGAAGGCAATTGGGACAGAAATAGCAGCAGGAACTTCTGGAACTCTCAGCCCAGAGATGCTAAGGCAGTGGACAACTGGAAAAAGTCTTATTTTAGGGGACCTTTTGCTGGCACTGGATATAGGGTCTGGCAACTCTATTTCCCATATGTAGTTCTGGGCCTCAGTTCTCAGGCAGAGAGGAGTGCTTGTTGTGGTTGGTGAAAGAAGTGGATTTGCTCATTTAAAATGTTGGTACCAAAGCAAACCCACTTCTTTCATTGGTCACAAGGGAGGAGGGACCTTACTTTCAGCTTCAAGTCACAGAGGAACACTGGGGTTTGCAAAGAAATAGAGTAAGAGCATAGTTCCAAGAGGAGTGCTAGCAGTTGTAGCTGCAGAGGAATAGAACCTTTTCCTGTCCCAGTACCAGAGTATAGACCAAAAGAACAGTGACCACACCTCTTCCTGGAACATGCTACCTTTGAAGCACAGAAAACGTACAAATCCCCAGACCTGGCTCTGAAAACAATAGCAATAAAAAGTCTGAAGTTGGAACAGTGCCTTCCTACCCCCAGGGAAGCAGAGCCCAATTTTAACACAAAGTTCAAAGTCAAGAAAAAGCCTGGAAAAAATGAATGAACAAAAAAAAAAAGGAACTTGACTATAAGAAGTTATCACAGTGGCAGAGAAAGCCAAGGCACAATCTCAAAAGAAAACAAACTAAAAGCCTCAAAAAAAAATGCTCATCTGACCCAAGTTGAACAAGAAAAAGATTAGTGATAGAGGAAAAATGGGAAAAAACAAAACAAAAGAAGAGTTATGCAAGAAAAATGTGAAAAGAGAATTAATAGATTGGTAAAGGAGGCTCAAAAATATTAAAGAAAATATTTTAAAAAACAGAATTGGCTTACCAAAAGAGACACAAAGAGATTAAGTAGGGAAAGTATAGTAAAGTGGGTACTATACCATACATTAGTGGATAAAGACAATAAAATACACTCTTGAGTAGCTAACTGTAGAATCTAGGTAGTACAGAGAATCAAGAGTCCTAAAAGGGGCCAGTGGATGAAGTGAAGGGCTGAGTAACTGGACAATTTGGTAAAGGCAAAGATTCTATTCATTGGTTATCCAGAGAGAGGTGAAGGGTAAGATGGTTGTGGGCAGAGAAAAAAGTACCTTTCTTAAGATCTCAAAGATGAAGCAGTGCCACGTGATGCTGAAGTACAGGACATTGCTGGGTCCTGCTACTGCAGTGGAGAAAAGAACTGAAAGGATCAGATACAATCATATTCCCTTTAAATAATTATATGAGATCAATTGGTTTAAAAAATCCATTTGGAAAAAAAGTCAAATATGAGATTGAGGACCTATACTAAGTACATAAAACAAAGGAGTTCTAAAATTGATAAAGTGACTTAGCTTAAAATATTTTGAGAATTAATCAAAGTCAGAATGTTATTGATTAGGAAAGGATAAATCTTTTTTATGTTTTAACTCATTCCTTGAGTAACCTAATTTCTTTGAAAGTGCAGGTAATGATTTGGGTATTATAGGTTCTGCATTACACCATATTTTATCAAAATGTTTTATGCTGTAGCCCAAAAACAAAGTCTAAATTTTATGCCATATCTTATTCCAAAAAATTGACCCAATTATATGATTTAAGAACAAGTCAAGTTGTAATATGACATATATTATCTCCCTTCTATATAGTAAATAATAGAAAATATAATACCTTTAATCTTTTAGATTTGTTAAGATGAATAATAATGTTATCTTTAGCATAGCAAAGGATATTAAAGTTCATTTTATGAAAAGACGAAAGGAAAATGTAAAGGAGAAAGGACCATATAAAATATATTTTTGAGCCATCTGTTCCCTTTATTATACAGGTCACTTAAAGTCTAAAGTCTAAAGTCATGCAGTCATAAGGGCAATAAATTTGAATTCAAAGTTTCTAGAGTTAAGTTCTGTTTTGTTACTGACTATGTATTTGAGCTTGGACATAACCACTCATCTCTCTTAATCTTAGTTTGCTCATCTGGAAATTCAAGCTGATTGACTATCAATCAATAGAGATTTTATTAACCTATTATGTGCCAGATACTGTGCTACTGATATCTATTTACCTTGCATATATCTAGTATGTATATATTTATTTGTATGCTATCTCCTCTATTAAAATACTCCTTGAGGGCAAGAGTTGTTTTGCCCTTTCTTAGTATCACCAGGGACTTACCACAGTACTTGGCATATAGTAAGTGCCTAATAAGTGCTTAGGAACTTGTTTTGAGGTGAATTGTGTATAAATGGAGATTTTGAACCTTGGACTTCATCCCCCATAAGTCCCTTAGTTTTCTTTAAATTCCCTTTAATCTCTCCTGCATCTCCACGTTTGTGTGGTCACGTTATTGTTTTATATTTGGGTGTAACTCCTCCCTCTTTCTCTTTTGCTCTGGTGAGTGGGCTGAATACCTAGATCTCTTACTTTAGTTATTATTAAGAAAACTTTATTAAATATAATATTTAGTTATTGGATACTAATTTTAAAATCCACAATTGTGAAGGAAAGGAGGGTTTTTAAGACATGAAGAGGGAATGCATTTTAAGTATAGAAGATAGATTATGGAGATATAAAGAGATGGACAAGTAAGTGCTGTGTGTGGAAAAGACAGTGACTGGGTCATTTAATGAGTGAAGAGAGAAATATAAAGTAAAGATGGAAAGGTCAATGGAAAGGTTAAAAAGGTCTACTGTAAGGGATAAAAATTTTCACACTGCCAATGTCAAACAAAGAAGTTTGTATTTGATTCTGAGCCACTGAAGTTTGAGGAAGGTATGACCTGAGCTTTTTAGAACAATGTTTTTGGCAGTTGTAAGGAAGATAGATTGAAAAGGAGAGACTAGAGGTAGATATCCTAGTTAGAAGGTAATACAGAAGTCTAGGTCCAAGATGGTGAACCTATGGCATGTGTGCCTAAAAGTCATTCCTATAGTAGCCCAACAGAGTTTGTTACTAGAAAGCCAGAGGGACTCAAGGTGGAGCTCTTCCGCTCTGCCTAGCCATTTACCTGAGGACATTCTTCACTTTCCCCACCCCTCTTCCCAGCAGCCCAATGGGAGTTTCCTCCTTCCCCTTTCTGGGGTAAGGGAGTATGGGGGGGAAGGTGGAGGGGAATGAGAGTGGGACAGGGCACTCCATCTCTAAAAGGTTTGCCATCTCTGGTCTAGATGAAGAGAGCTTAAAATAGGAAATTATTTACGTGTATAGAGAGAAAGTGTCAGATTAAGAACTGAGGATAATTTATTGATTGTATCAATCCCAATTTTAAATCCTTTGATTTAACAAGAATATAAGACCTCTGAGAGGGAATCATGTCTTATCCCATCATGAGGATGTTACTTTAGAAAATTGTTTTTTCCTCAAATTCCCTTGCCCTAACATCTTCCCCTCTTTAGTAATCATTATAGCCATCTTCCCAAAGTCCCCTGAGCACCCCCAGCCCCAAGTGTGTTAAAGCTTACCCAGGTGGAATGGGCAGATGAGAAAATTTTGTTCCAATGGTCACAAAGTTGGCTGAAACGGGTGCTGTGGTGTGCTTAGAACTTTGTCAGACATTGAAGATGCCAAGATTGTCCACTGCATCCTGGGACATCAACAGTCATTCTGATTTTCGTCTTGCCACTGGACTTAAAGGACTCTGAAGAGAGAGTGAGGTTGAAACCTTGTGCCACTCTGCCTCATTTAAAACCAATTCATGCATTCACAAGTCAAGACATCACCCCATGATGTCATTGGTCCTCTTAAAAAATGAAGGACAAACAACCACAGCCATCTAATGCATTTGGATGATTCACACAGGGCGAGCTTATATTGTAACCTACAGAGGCATGACTCAGTGCTGCCAATTCCGTGTCTACTTTAAGAATTTGCCTTTAAGTTTTGTCATTTTCGTCGTGCTTTAAAAATTCATCAGTAAACACAAACATTTCATTATACAAAGAAGGCAAAAGAGATTTTATTGCAACCTGTTAACATGTTTTACATACAGTTTATTTGAAGTATATGTGTAGATGTACATACTCATACACACATATTTATTACATTTTATAAGGTGAGAACAAGACTATTCCCTTTTTTATGTTCCTCTTCTATACCTCTACCCATTTTTGCCTTTTTCTCTTATCTGTTTATGCAAACTTTATCTTAGAAGCAAAGAATATTTTAATATGAGACCTAAATTCATTATATGAAAAATATTGATATACATATATATTTTATAGATTACCTTTTAAAAGTCACTTTCTAACAGTAATAATCAGATTCCAATAGTTTGAAAAAGGATATCCTGGCATATGCTGTAGCATATGTTATTTTCTCACAAAATGTCTCTAGCTGAAGTTCCCCAATAAATATGCAAGCAGAAGGATTTCTTAATGTTCCACAACCAACAGATAACTAACTGTTTGATCAAAAGAGTGAGCCATCTCATTTGGATGAGAAGAATGACATACTTAGCTTTGATTTTTAAGTCAATTGGGTGAATGGTGAAGCTGTTGGGAAAAGTATTCAAAATGTGCAGTTGAGATGGCAAAGAACAATAAATAGCAATTAAGTGTGAGGTTAAGAGGTTTTTCTAAAACAAAGACAAAGGGCTTTGTTTTCTTGCTACTTCCTGACCTTTTTGTACTTCCAGCACTGTATCTCTTATTTGCATTTTATTTCTTATAACCATTTGTAAATTCACATCTATAATTCACTTGAGAAGTAATTTTGATTCTATTTAAGATAAAAATATAATAAAGTTCATGCACACTTACAGATAGTATTTGAACCTGTCTATTTGTGTAATGTTTAGTATTTAAGACTAACTTTTTCCTTCCTTTTTCTTCTGATCTTAACTGAATAGATTATAAAGAGTATCTGACCTTGCCGAGAAGGTCATAATGCCTGTCTTAAAATTAACCTTTTGAAAATATTTAAGCAAAAATGTGTATAATATTCAAACACAAGGCTCACCACCCTTTTGAAGTTATGGAAAGGTATCACTACCCAGTCAAAAAGATAGGAAAGAATTGAAAGAATTGTTTTTAGACCTCATAGCAAAACAGGTTAAAACATTACAGAATTTTTTCCTAAAGACATACTACCTCACAAAACAATAATAAAAGCTCATAACAAGCACATACCACTGAACTTATCATAAGTAAGTGATACCGATTGCACCTCCAGGGTATGAGACAGCTAAGATACAAGAGCTGATTCCAGAAACTTGCCATAGGGGACACCCATATAACTTCAAGAAACAATATATGGACAAAGAGGCTTGAAGCAAATATTTAAGTAGATTTGTTTGCAAAAATGGTAGAATCCGTTATAACATCAGATCATTGCTATCAGAAAATACAAAGTGCTTATTTTTAAAGAGTCGGGCTTTACTGAACAGGGTTTTGAAAGAAGAGTAAAAGCTATACAATATATCAGTGAAGTTTGCAAGCATTTAGCACCTACAGAATATCAAGAAAAATAATCACCTATAAGAATTATACATAAGAAGCTTACTAGTCTGTTAACAGGTTTTGAAAAAAAGTGTATATAGATAAAAATGTATACTTATTTATTACATTTAACAAGATTTAAAAAACAACTCCATTTTTGTGTCTTCCTCTATACTTTTTTCATTTTATCTGGTTTTTTTTTTGCAAATTTTATCTTAGAAGCAAAGAATATTTTCATAAAAGACCTGAATTAATTGCATGAGGTAATCCTGGACCTCAAATACAAACACAATATCAAAATCTCCTTGAGAACTTTTTGAAATAGGAACATTATTACAGACATAACTAACTATCACCTGCAATTGTCCTGAGATAATACTAATTTACAAAAATTTAAAAATAGTACTTTCATACTTTCCTTGCTAAGTGAATCAAAAAACTCTCAAAACAGAGAGACTTCAGAAAAGAAAAAGAAACTATTTGGAAAGAGAAAGTAGAACATGTCTTTCCTGAGCACACACACAAACACACACACTATCAAAATTCTCAAGAGTATGCTTTCACTGATTCTGCAGAAAAAGAACTAAGATCATGACACTTTAATTCAATGGCAAAAAGCCATCAACATCAAAAAGTCAGTAAGTTATAGCCTGTCTAACATTAAACCCAAGAGAACATGATAGAAGGATAATAGCTTGTCTCAGGATCTTTTCTATCTGAAAATCAGACTTTAAGGTAAGAAGAAAAAAATACTAATGAATCATTTGTAGTGGAATTTCAGTTATGAAGGACAGACCTGGAGGCTATTCTTATGACTAACCCTACAAACTATGTCCTGAACACCAGATGCCTTCTTCTCTGCTCTTCACCTTCAACTTGCTCTACTCAACCCCCAAAGCAATAGGCTTCTAGTCTTATTGTTTTCTGACTAGCATAGACAAAGGCAATAATATAAAACTAGTAACAGGAAAAATTCTGACTTTTCAATGTTAGCAACTCCATTTTATCATGTGTTCGACCCTAGTCTGCATGTCACACTCAAAGTATTTCTGTGACACCCTTCTTTTATGCATGACTACTTATTCCTCTTTCCTGCCTCTATAGGTGGATCTTTCTCCTACCTGGCTCTCTTCGTCTCTTCTCACAGCCCTGACACTAATTTTTCATCTCTGGTTTTCCTCCTACCATATATGAATTTTTCCTTTCTTTTCACGATCCTCACCTCTGTTTTCTTTCCAAAACAAACAATTGGACTGCAGTCATGAAAAGGACCTTCTACATATTTGTCTCTAATAAAATATTTTTTTTATTTGAAATTTTTTATTTAATTAATTTAGACTATTTTTCCATGGTTACATGATTCATGCTCTTTCCTTCCCCTCTTCCCAACCCTCTCATAGCCAACAAGCAATTCCACTAGGTTTTACATGTGTCATTGATCAATACCTATTTCTATATTCTTAATATTTGTAGCCTAATGAAATAATTAAGCTATGATCTGAGGAGCTAATGTGACTTTCCCAAGGTATACAATATCTACTCCCAATTATGGATTCATTGGCTAGGTAGTGCAAAGGGTAGAGAGCTAGGACAGGTATCACAAAAACAAGTTACAATACTACTTCAAATACTTACTGGTCCTACTATCCTGAGCAAATCACTTAACCAGAGTTTGTCCAAGTTTCCATATTGCAAAATGGATATAATAGCATCTATCTCCCAGGGTTTGTTGTCAGTACATGGAAAAATAATACATGTAACACATTTTTGTCCTTAAAGTGCTATTTAAATGTTAGTTATTACTATTATTGTAGGAGTATATAGGATGGTCGGGGAGGATTAACACTTCTGGTCTGAGGGCTTGCCAAACCCTTTTTAAGGATGCTCAAACAACTTTGGAGTCACCTCTCACACAACTCTTACCTGAGGCTCCAAGGAGCTGTAGTGCCCTGGTAAACCATCTCAGCAAATGGGTTGAATCAGAGCGAGGGTAAATGATGGGCCACAAACCCCTTGGTGAATTAGGGGGATGTCTGTGTCAAGCATGTGAAGATTTCTCCCAGGAAAATGAGGAAAGGAGAAGAATTTGTTCCAGTGGCCATGAAGGTAACTGAAGCAGGTGCTGTGAAGTGCTTAGAACTTGGTCAGACACTGAAGATGCCAAGTTCATCCACTGCATCCTGGGCCATAGTCAGTCATCCTGACTTGTCTTGTCACTAGACTTAGCTGACTCTGGAAGAATGAATGAAGCTGACAACTCACCAGCAATTCAATACATTTCTCCATGATGCCATTGGTCCTTTTAGAAAATGAAAGACAAAATATTATTATTATTATTGTTGGACATGTATAAAAACTATTTAATTCAACATCATTGTTTTACAGATCATAAAAGTCAGGAATTTAAATAACCTGCCTAAGATCCTACAATGGAGGCAGAAGCACAAATGAGCCTAGAACCAAGGGGTTGTTGCTTGATGCCAGAAATGTGTCCTTTTTGCATATTCTATCACCCACCTTGGAGTAGTGGAATCACGAAGACCTGATTTTGGATCTTACCTCAGACTCTTACTGCCTTCTGACTTTGAGAAAGTCACTTTTGCCCTCATTCTGTCTGGGTCTTCATCTAGAAAAATCAGGTGCTAGCCTTGATGGCCTCTCTTAGTTAATGATCAGAAACTTAGCTGGACCTATTACTAAAGCTCCCACAAATATTTGCATTTTCTCTATAGTTTAAAAATGGTATGCTGACTACTATCTGATAAAGTAACCCAGAGTAATTTCATTTTACCATTGTTTCTGAATTATTACAACACACAACTGTCCCTAACAGAAAGTTGATGAGAATTTGTCTTTTCACTTACTTAAAAACCTGGGAATTGAGTTTAACACATGGTTCCAGAAAAGGGAAAGATTTTTAGGGAGGGTGCAAGGTTAATACTACAGGAACAGTAGGTCTAAGTTATAGTCTCCGTCACTAATCTGAACTTGTTTTCTGGTGCCTTTAGGAAAATACATGCACACTGTTCTTAACATTTGTTGATTTTTAATTGCCAATATTCTAAGAATCTGTGAATATATGATTCTGTGCCTCTCTCTAATCAATACAACTTACTCTCTCAATGATTTCTCCCCTTTTCCACTTGGCTACACAAAAGTCACTACTTGATTTCTGAGAAAAGCCACAAGGCATTCCACTTCTGAGACTGTGCAGAAGTTATACCAGGACACATTATCAATATAAAGTGGGTGGGCAAAATCTAGAATGATATTTGTATGCTTTAGACTAGGTATATAAAATAGGAGTCATTTCTTTCACTCGTCCATTCAACAAATGTTTATTGAGTATGTATTGTGTACACAGGACTGTGAATTAACCAGGGAAATTCATTGTGCTGTAAAGTTGACTATCAAGAGCCATAGAACACCCCCCCTCTTTCAATATTTGTTTTCTGAAAGGAAGTGGCCATGGTAAGGGCTGGGAGCCAAGAATTTTGCATTCCATTCCCTTCATTGCCTGTCACTGATATATTGAGTAACGTTAAGCAATTCTACAAACTTCCCCTTTGTCCCACTCCCGCCTGGCACTGGAGGGGAAACTCTTCTGAAGTGGGCTTGACCAGGGGTGCATTGAGAGAAGAATAAGAGAACAGAAACAAGCCCCTAGGCAAGTCTTCCACCCTCTGTTGCACAGACTACATAGCTAAGTCAGTCCTTGAGACATGACTCAGCCCAGACAGTTGCTCTAATAGGGAGTCTGCATGTTTTCTGAGGCACCTGAGGGAATGAGGCCAATAGGGTTATTGAGTCTGGAGACCTCCTGAAGACATGCAAAGGAGAAAATAGAGTAAATTGATTCAAAACCTTGAATTTCAATTTTTTAAATAAAGAATTCAATAATGAAAATTAGTATGTTTCTTCAGCTTAAAGAGGGAAAAGAAATTATTTGTCACTCTAAAGTCACTGCCAAATATAGAGATTTAAAGGGGGGAAATCATTTTCCCTTTCATGGAGGTTCTATGATTTACTAACATTTTTTGGAATTGATATTTAAAGTGGATAATACTAATAGGCCCAGAATAATTAATTTCATCATCTCTGACTTTTTTCCTTTGAGTTATTTATACTATAAAACACATTCTTCTAACCCCTTCCCCTAATTATTTTTAAAATTCACACTGGCATGTTGAGTACTCATAAGGAAATGATGACTGCTTCCTTTGGGCTTCTAAGGGATATCCTGAGAAGTTTCTAGCCTGATCATTATCTATTAAGCATCCTGTTATCGATCAACCAATAATGCTCTACTAAATTTTAGAAATCAGTATTTCCTAAGAAAGTATAAAAAAAACAAGAGTTACCAAATATCTCCTACTCTCACACCCACTTACAAATGAAAATTGCCATGCTTGCACATATAAAGTTCCTGGGGAAAGTGAGTTCAGACTTCAAAGATGAGACCGAGACACACATGTAAAGAATTTATGAGGCCAAGGGGTAGCTCCTGAACCATCATCTTAGAAGACCTTTTCTACCTTTAGGGAGTCCTCATTAGTTTCCTTTAGATGTAGCTTTCTAAGCTTTGTGGATTATTGCCATTCAATCTCAAGGCTATAACCACCATTTCTCTTCATCATAAGGGGTCCTTATCCTAAAATTACCAACCTTCTTAGTGGATGGTCATTCCAAGAACATTGGCAAGTGTTTTGCTCTGGAACTGTACCTAACTACTCTGAAGAACTCTGATACTGACTCTAATTACTGATGGGGTCTCTGATGTCAGTGATGGATCTTCTGGTCATCTGGGTAGTATACCCTCTCCCCACCAAAAAAAAATGTTATTCATCTAAGTTAGGCAAAGAAGAAATAGAGGTACCATGTGCTCAAGACACAATGTGACCGCGTGGATCTGAGAGAAGGATGTTAGAACAGTAAAGCTTCTATACCTTGTCTAGCAGCTCAAAGCAGACTTTACTCAACTGAAATCAAGAAGAGAATAAAGGCTCATTATTTAAAACTTTTGTACATATTCTTTTTTTCAAGTTAGCCTTTTCTAAGACATCAGTTTTTCTGACTACAAAAACTATTAAGAAACTTTTTCAGCATCACACGATTCTTTGACTCGTAATGGCTAAAACCCAAATCTTCCCAGTTTAACATAAGGTCTCTTGGACTGATACCAGAAAAGTAATATCTGAGCATATTTTAGACATTGGACCCTTACTGGTCACCATGCTCCTCCACCTATTACAGCTATTATTATTTTCAAAACCGGAACAGAGAATTGACTGCAAAGATATGTTTTCACTTGGATCCTTCTGAATTCATGTAGGTTCAGTGATATAGAGAAGTCATTCTAAAAAGGGTGGATTTGTGGAATCCTAGAGTCAGGAAGGCCTGGATTCAAATGCTGTTTCTGAGATATAAAAGCTACGTGACCTTGAGCAAGTTATTTAACTTTTCTATGACTCCAAACAGTACTCTATTTGGATTTTATAGATGAACTGTGGGATTTGCTTTCATGGAATCAATTTCTAGAACTAGAGATTTTATGTCTGTGTATACAATTAATGTGGATTTGGTCTGGATCTGTAATTTTACCCTTCTATGGAACACTAGGTGAAGAAAGCCCTTCCCTTTACACCAATGCAAAATTGCAGCTTACATTCTTAGAAATCTGCCTAGAACACTGAGAAACTCTATGAGTTGCCTGGGTACACAGCCATTATGTGTCAGAGATGGGAATGAAATCCAGATCTTTTTAAATTTTGAGATCGCCATCCTTGAAACCAAGCAATCAATCTCTCTTCTCTCTCTCTCTCTCTCTCTCTCTCTCTCTCTCTCTCTCTCTCTCTCTCTCTCTCTGTCTATCTCTCTCTGTCTCTCTCTCTGTCTCTCTCTCTGTCTCTCTCTCTGTCTCTCTGTCTCTCTCTCTGTCNTCTCTCTGTCTCTCTCTCTCTGTCTCTCTCTCTCTGTCTGTCTCTCTGTCTGTCTGTCTCTCTCTTTGTCTTTCTCTGTCTGTCTGTCTCTGTCTCTGTCTTGGTCTTTCACTGTCTCTGTCTCTGTCTCTATCTGTCTGTCTCCCTCTCCCTCTCTTATTTCTGTCTCTCTATGTGTATGTGTTTGTGTGTAACAAATACAATCAGTCAAGTGCTAAATCTTGACCAGTGTATTTTAGCCAAACATTCTGTCATATGCTATTTTACTAGAGGGGGTTAGAGAATTGACTGCTTATATTATAAATAGCATACTACATAGAACACACACATTACCTAAGCTGCTATCTATCACATGTTATTAGAACCATAATTTTATGATTATAAAGCTCTGCTTATCTCATTAAGATTTAACTTAATTTTTCATTTAAAAAATAGAACTGAAAATGACTAAGATATCCAATTAATATCTCAAGCAGACTTACATAGCTATGCAAGGAAATTCCACAAATACCTCCAGGAAGGGCAAACAAGGTAGTCTAGACTACACTGAAACCATTATATATCAGGTGGACAGTTAACTCCTGATATTAGAAAGAGCAAACTGTACTGCTAAAGATTTGGCTCCTGCCCAGTCCTCTTTTCCCTTTGAGGGTACATAATATTATATAATGATATGTACAGTATACACTTTTATACTTTGTATAAGTGCAAAATTTATATACTTTGGACTTCATCTCCCAAAATTCTCCCCTCATTCCAAGGTTCCTTTTTTCCCTGTTTACCTGTGTCCTTTATATTATTGTATTTAAGTTTTGAGTAATGCCTCTCTTGCTCTCTCTTCCACGTGAGTGGGGTTTGTCGAGCGCTTCCTGTATTCTCTAGCTCTCTAGTTAAATGTTAATAAATCTTTATAAATATTACACTTTGGAGATATTGAATATTAATTTTAAAATCTACAACTTTTTCTATGTTATTTAACCAACTGAATTCAGAAGGATCCAAATGAAAACTTATCTTTGTAGGCAATTCTCTGTTCTAGTTTTGAAAATTAATATGACTAATAACAGTTGTAATGGGAGTGGGGAGCATGGTGGCCAATAAGGGACCAGTTTCTAAAATATGCTAGTATATAAAAGACACTCTCCTTTTAAAAGTGGCTAAAATGTTTTTATGTCTACTTTCTAAAAAAGTCATGAGTAATTTGAGAAAATTGTTTAACTTCCACAAAAGCATACAAAGTAGCTCAAATCTTTTTTTTTTTTTAATTTTCTCTGCTTCACAAAGATGCCATAGCACAAAAAAGTATTAGGCCTATACCCAAAAGACTTGAGTTCAAATCCTATCTCAGGCATTCACTTGCTTTATAACTCTGAGTAAGCCTCTTGGTCTCAGTACTATATTTAAATGGTGATGATAATAGTACTTATTTCATAGGGCTGTTATAAGGATCAAATAAAAGAATTTGTGTATATATGATAATAAAGACAAAATATATCACATATATACATATATATATATATGTGTATATAGCTTTGTAGATTTTAAAGTGCCATATAAATAGTAATTATTTCACAGCTAAAAAGAAGGGAGTAGGATTCAACAACTTACAAAAATTCACATTTAAATCTTCGGTGGAAGAACTGGGGTCAAGTAACTGTTACAATCTCTAAATTCCTTTGGCATTCAAGTTGCTTTGCCACGTAAACTATTAGATTAGATTGTAGAAGTTCATCTGGGCTACTTTAAAATGATATATGAATTTCCTCTGAAATATTCTCAACAGTGGACATCCTGATTTTGCTGAATGTCTTTAATAAATGGAAGCTCAATGAATAATGAGGAAATCTATGTTTGAATGTTTATATCAATTTGTTTGAAAAAACATTTGGGAAATAATTTGAAGAGACATACTTCTTTCCTATATTAAAGGACTGTGTCTCTTTAAATTATTTCTCTATTGTGTACTGGTCCTGGTTCTGTGACCTGGGAAAATTAAAATGCTTAATTCATCTTCTGTTTCATTTCTTTCAATCAGGTATTTGATCTCCTTTAAGTTTTCTCTTCTTGAGGTAAAGCATTACTATATATGTTCATCTGTTCCTTAAGACAATTTAACTTTAGTATTCTAATTGCTCACCTTTAATGGCATTTTAGCATTTCACTTTAAAATTGTTTTCCAGATTTCATCAATTTAATTTTTAATAATCATTTCTGACATTTTTGTGATCCATGTTCTCTCCTTACCTCTCTTCCCTCCACTCTCTACAAAACAGGAGATAATAGGATATTGGTTATATATGTATTGTCATATAATACATATTTCCATGTTTGTCATATTGTGAAAGAAGACACATATTGCTTCCATTAGAAAAAATTTCATGGAGGATAGCATTTTACTTTCCAAAGGATAGCATATGGGTTGGAGGCAGAACATCCAAATATTCTAAGTATAAAAAGTACTTGGTAATGGGCTTTTTCTCTTACCCAAAAGAGGTATTTTTTCATTAGAAAATATGTAGATATTCATGAGGCTAGTTCCTTCTTCACACTCAGCTGTGGTAGAGTACCTGGAATACTAGAGACTTGGGTTCAAATTCTAAACTTGGGTTCAAATTCTACTAATAAATTGTACAATCATGTTCAGATCCCTTCATATTTCAGAGCTTCAATTTTGCTATCTGTAAAACATAAAAACAATGATACCTACTGTTCCTACCTCAGAGAATTGTTATACAGCAGTAATTTGGAAAATCTTAAAATATAATACGAACAAGTTATTATTATCCTCCTATAATCTTCCCACTCCAAGATCATGGAGTTCATTTCTGAGATAATAATTTAAGATAATGAAGAAAATGTTAATATTATAAAAGCATTAATTTAATAATACAATTATTATTTATTAGAAATAAATAATAATTTAATTTTAAAAATAATACTTTATTTAAGAGAATGTTCTTGTTTATCATAGTCTAAATTGATTTTGGAATGATTGTCATAATGGTAAGCACTTGGGAAAAATCATATTCCTTTATTAAATTATCACTATAATTTTATGTTTGTTATACCTACTTCTAGATTTGTACTGGCCGTCCCCTACACTTGAAATTCTTCCACTCTAAAATAGCACTTTTGCCCAGAGTCACACAGCCAGTAAGTGTCTGAAGCTGATTGGCACTCAGCAAGATGAGTCTTCCTGACTCTAAGCCTAGCACTCTCTCCACCGTGCCGCCTAGAAACCCTCCCCGTTACATTAAATGCATTGTTTTGGTGGTTGTACAAAGGATAGCATGGATATTGAAGAGACTAGAGATAGGGAGAAAAGTTGGGAGGATATTAAAATTCTTCAAGTGACAGATAATAATTCCCAGGCCTATACATATTTAATGTGCCTAATTAAAATACCAAAATAAAAACTGAGAAAGTATAGTGGGCTTTTACAAAATAAGTATTCTTTTTCTTCACAAAAATTCTCATTTTAATTATATACACAGGTGACATAGCATTTTAGTAACTTTCTAATGAGAAATAGTTTGATAACTAATATTTTGTTAAAAGATCAAATCCAACTGAGTTAGTCCTATGGATTAACACTGCAAATGTTTGAATTTCTAACCTTATATTTAACCTGGACATAAAATAACTTGTTCTTCTTTCCACGTACCATACAAGATTTGGCTTAGATTTTTACGACTATGATTTCTAACACTGTGGCTAGAGTAGTTAAATTATTTTCCATAATTTTCCTTATTATTTTCCATAGTCCTACATGGAAACATAGTATTATGCCATATAAGACCTATGAGGATTTTCAAATTTCCGTTCTTATAAATGGATGTGAAAGGGTTAAGGTACATTTATAAAATAATAAAAAAAAACAAACAACTCCCACTTGTATAAAATCAGATTTTTTCACAAAATCAAATGTTTCAGATTCCTTGGTCTGATGGTATTCTTTTTTACAAGATAATTGCCTACTTGTGATTTATTCTTACTAACCAAGTGCTATATTCTTTTTTTTTTACCAGCTTAAGGACTACAAACATTATCAGCATTCTCTAAAATCCAGTACACTGTGACAAATCCCAGTTATCCTTTCCTTCTGTAACAGTCAGAAAATATCTTCCAACTTGTTGATTCCAAGTAAAAGACAGAGCATTCATTCAAATGGTTTATCTTTATTCTTTCAATAGTTTGTATTTCATCATTTATTATGTTTTTATCTATCTATCCATCCATCCATGCATCCATTCATCCATCCATGTATCTATCTATCTATCTATCTATCTATCTATCTATCTCTGTCTTTCTAATCTGTCTATTCTATATGTCTATCTTTCTAATCTGCTTTTCGATCTATAACGTCTATCTATATATCCATCTATCTAATCTACCTATCTATGTACCTGATTGTCTTTCTATCTAGTATCTATTTACCATAGAAATCTATTTTCCAAATAAGATGGGTGGGAACTGCATCCCAACCAAAAGGTAAAAGGATACTTGACCATTTACTCTGTATTCCCTTGGTGTTACTGTCTCCCTCTAACATTATGTCCAATTTAGCCTGGATACATCTATGTAGTGATTTTTGCTTTTAGTCTCCTCTGTTAGATTCTGAGCTACTTGGGATCGAATAATATATATTTGCCTTTCTTTATACCTTTGCTGTTTAGCTCAGTTCTTGGCATATAGGAGGTATTTAAATGTTTGTTGAACTGACTCGCCTTGTCTTAATGAAGGAAATAATTATATCTTCAGGTACTAGGCATATTCAGTGCAAATTAGTGTCATGTTTCAATTAAGTTTATCGGGATTACTATATGGTCATAGTTCATTCTTTGACCTTACTTAGAATTGGATATAATTTCGTTGGAAAAATAATTAACTGAGGTACTATATGGATAGATTTTGTTGAAAACTCATGATTTGTGACTATTCATGCGGTCATTCTATGGCATATTGCTGACTTTGAGAGAAATTTCTGTTTTGGCTTTTTCTTCTCTCTTAGTATAGGTGCCTAAACTAAACATAGAATGATTTATTTTTCAAATATGTCACACCAGTTTCCTTTCATTTAAGTTGCAATAAATTACTTTCCAGAAGATCAATTTTTAAACAAATGGGAGAAAGGGGCAGAAACAGGAACAAAACGAGACAGCATTTGCCATATTTGCTTTTTAATAAACAAAAATGTGTTGAAAAATTCAAGTGCTCTGATTATTATTATTATTTAAAAAGATTGAAGGTAGAGTATTGCAAATGGAAAATATAGTTAATGGACCATATCTTGGCCAAAACAAAGAAGTTCTGAGTTTGGGGAGGAATGTATAAATTGCATTCTGTAGAACAATGTCATAATTCATGATTTTGGAGACAAAACTAGCAGTCTGCTGACATCATTTCTATGCAGTCTTTTGATTTAATTAAATTTGCCAGTTGATGAGAATTTAAATGATCAGAGAAACCATATTTTTGTTCTATTAAAGGAAAAAATAGATGATTGTATTCTTAAACAGTAACATGAATAAAATAAATTTATTAAAATTAGAGGAGTTGAAAAATAAGAAAAACAAAGCAATCAATCAACCATCATTTTTTAGATTGAAAAAAGAACACAAATCTCACTGGCATTATTACTTCATGTCACTACGCATGCCTAACATGCTACCAAAAGCTATTTTCCATCAAATCACTGTTTTTAGTCAAAATTTTAAATTATAGTTTTTCAGGAACTATTTCGGCTTCACTCAAAAACATACCCCAAATGAACAGAGACTGATGAAAAGAGGGAATACAAAGGGAGGGGGCAGGAAATGAGCCCAAAAAAGAGAGAGATGATTATGGGTCTAGAAAGTCTAACAGGAAAGATGAAAAGGACCAAATATACTTTTGTCTATAAATATGTAGTTCATCTGAACTATAAGGAAGGCAGAAATATAACCAGAGTAAACTATACAAAAGGCATAAACAATAATGAAAAAGAAATTATGTATAGTGGTCCAAAAGCTTATGGAAATGAAATAAATATTAATTTTAAATGAATTAGAATATGAAGGGGAAATCCTCAATATCAAGGCTTATAAACATTTTAAAACAGTCTCATCAGTAGGGAGTGGTAAACTTTATTACAATTACATAATATCATACTGGAGCTGACCAAAAACAAGACAAAACACTAAGCAATTTTCAGTCTACATCTGCAGTGAGACAGAAGAAGAAAGCATATTATATACATGCAGAGGCACATGTATGTTATAGTGTAATATAAGGACATGGACATATATTGTTACTATGTGTGTTCATAATGTAAGGACAAATTGAATTTATGATTTACCATGTTTTCTTGGTTTCAAATTCAGCTTTCTATCCATATTCCACATTGCTGTTGCATGGGTAGGTACTTACATATAAGCATTAATGGAAAAATATGACTATGACATTTGCACATATAAGTATATGTGTATATATTTCCATATGCATATATGTATGTATAGGTGCATAACTATGTACATTAATGGATATGTGTACATAGAATATACTCATATATACATAATGGCATATATATAACTGCATATAAATATATACATATATACATATATATACCATAAAGTCATTTATTTCTAGTTTCTAATCACTAAAGAGTTTCTTCACATGAAACTATAGTGACAAAAATATTTAATTATTTGAATAATTTAAATGAACTGTATGGAAAAAATGAGAATCGTAAGGAAATTTGAATGTAATTACATTTTAAAGTAGAATCTTTTAATTAGATCCCTATATATTATAGCCATTGATAGCTTTTATTTAATCCAAGGATGCACTTATTTTGAGACTTGTGGCAGGTATAAGAAGAAAGTTCTCCAAATATTACCTTCTAAATTAGCCACAAGAAGCAATAAACTAGCCTTATCTATGGACACAGGTATAATACCGTGGAGCTGCCAGGCATTTGGCCAAGAAGAGTCATTGGGGAAAAATGTAATTTTAGCACTTTTCCTGTACTATCCCAATGCCCACTGAGACACAGCCTACTTGCCTGAAATTGAATTTTTCAGGCCTGCTTTGAAGAGGTCATTCAATCCAATTCATGGTCATGAATCACAAGTTTTTGAAATAGTCACTGTTATTTTGGTATAAGAACACACAATGCAGAAAGCCAGTAGAAAGCCTTTGCAGTTGGGCTCCAAACTACTGTCTATAGGAATCTTATAGTCCTCCCCCTTACATTCTCCACATCTATAAAACTGGTTTACTTGCATATGCTATTTACACCTCTATGACTTTAAATATGCTGCTCTTCATGCCTCCAATATGCTCTCTTCTCTCTTTCTCCTCCAGGAATCACTAGCTCTCTTTTAAGATTAACCGAAGTGCCACCTACTATATAAGGTCATTCTTTATTCTAGCAGTTGTGAGTTCTTTCCCCAATAAGAGGGGGAAATAGTTAACTTGAATTTACTATTTAATTTTTGATGATTTTAAATTAATTTTTTTCCTTGACAATACTCAGTGTCTAACCCATAGTAAGCTCTTAAAATAAGTATTTGAGTGATAATGCATGTTTCCCCACAGCAAATTGTGAACTCCTTCAGGGCTGATATATATATATATATTTTTTTTTTCTTTGTATCCCCAGGACCTAGCTCTGGTGGTGCTTCACAAATGACTGTTGAATCCAGATGAAATGATTTGAGTATCCTGACCCCATCACTCCTGCCTTTTCTTCTATATTTTGCTACCTTTTGTAAAAAGCAAAATCACTGAGGGTAAAGACAATGTCTTATTTATTTTTTTAATCTATCAGCCAAGTATGAAGGCACATAATAAATATTTAGTGAATAGATAAATGTGAAAAAACTTTTATTAAAGGAAATGATGTATGTATTTGTCTTTAATGTCATTTTGGTTTACAATGTTTGAGATTTCTTGAAACTTTCATTTACCTGCTTTAAAAGAGGAAATAGAATGAATAGTGATGAAGACAGCTGTGAAAGATTAAAATATATTGGTCAGTACATTTTGCTTTTCTAATAAAAATTTGTTCATGTTGCCATAAGGAGTAAGGGACACACAAGGTTGGAAACATTAGGAGAGGCATGTTATATGAATGTTCTGGAAAAGGTTCACTTCTTTTTTCTTTCTATTCCAGAAAATATAAATTTCTTGTTAAGTAAATCCTATTTAATTACTCGTCTGTATTTTGCACTATGACAAAGTTTCCAGAGAATATAGTTCTTTATTTGCATTCCTAGAACAAAATTCAAATATAATTTCCTAAACAGCAATGTTACCTCCTTCTTACCCTGCCCCTCAAACAATCAAACAACCAAATCATTTAAGGTAAATTCATACCAAATTCTAATATAACATTTCATTGTCAAAATGAAAAGTTTCAGTCATTCTCACAGTTTTCACGCCCTCAAATTAAAATTTAAAAATTCTAAGAGGGAGTTAAAAAATAACATATTTATAAAGAGACAAAATTAAGGAACCAGAGAAATGGTTTGCTCAAGTTTGTAGGGAAGTAATCATACTGCTAAGTGATTGGGCAAATGCTTTATTGTCTTGTTACCTATGATCAATGATAAAGATACAAAAAGTGTCTAAATTCAAATAAGATTTAAATCAGATTTCCATTGACAAAAGATCATTGTGGTCAGCGGTGATCACTTAGCTGGCTTAAAAATCAATAGTGTGAACTTTTAACTCAAAATGATTATTTATTTCTTATACAGATAAAGACATTAAGAGAGAGTAGGCTACATGTTTTATAACCAAGGATCCATAGCAGTTTGAATTGAATTTATGTTTTGTAACTCAGCCCTCTTACCTGCCCTTGTTCCAGCCACATCAATTAGGATTGTCAGCTCTGGACGTTGACCCTGAACCGAAAGGCCTTGCGGATTTCTATTTTTCTTCTCTAATCTTTGTCTTAATGAGTTTTAAACAGATGGTTGATGTTTCTCTTTTCAAATATCTGTTTATAAAATAGGAATAAGTCTACTTTTCGAATGTCTAGTCAAACTTTGTGACCATTAATATGAAATTTATGTGAATTTTATTTTTGCATTTCAGTATCATTGATGGAAAGAGAAAAGGCACCTGAGAAGGCATTTAGAATAACCCCTTAATTCCCGGATGGGGATGCTGAGACCCAGGGAAGCTAACTGGCTTCCTACCCAGACAAGTAAGAATCAGACTTTGGATATGCCCATATTCATATTATCTTCTGCCATGAGGGCTTTTGCTCTTTCAGATATACTAATCTGCCTCTTAGAAGGGCTTCATTTCTTGGCAAAATGGTATTTCTTTTGAATTCTTTAGTCTCTTCTGCTAGAAACAATATTCACAGGAAATTTTTTTCAGTCTCTGGGAATTACATTTCAGGGGAAGTCTAGCAGTCCACTCCCCTTTTTATGTAGCCTGTTCACCGAAGCCTCTGGCATACAGCTGGTCTTGGGAACCAGGTCTCTGGTGTTAAAAGTAACACAACGCTGTTGTATCCTGTAGAACAATTAAACAATGTTGTCTCTGAACATAGAGATGTAAGCAGTGCCTCCTTCCATCCAGTATATTCAGCTGGGCCATATGAGGTTCTCAGGGAGGGCCAGCACCTCTGGTGTGTTGGCTTGCTGAGCCCTCTTCAGGGCTGCCCGTCCACCTTTGGTATCTACCTTTCATGTAGCTCTCATCTGTGGCTCCAAGAAGCTGTAGCATGAACAGTGGCTACTCTCTGGTAAAACCATCTCTGCAGCTTGGCTAAACCAGGTTAAGTATAACTCACAAGCCTCAAAGGCATTGCTGAGTTAGGGGAATATTTACCCCAAATATGTGAAGAGTTCTCCCTGGGGAAGGGTTGGCTGAAAACAATTTGTTCCAATGGCCACCAAAGTTGTTCAAGCAGGCACTGATGGAATGTTTAGAGCTTGGTCAGACATGGAAGGCATCATGGTCAGCCATTGCATCCCAGGTCATTGCCAGTCATCCTGGCTTTTAACTTGCCACTAGGTTTTGACAACTCTAGAAGAGAGAGTGAGGCTGAGGACTTTGTGTAACTGCCTTATTTGAATTCAATTTGCAAGCAAACCAAGATTTCCCTTTTGTGATGTTATTGGAGTCCTTTGAAAATACAGGCTAAACAACAACAATAGGCTCTAGTTTTTACCTTATAAGCCTATTCCTGTACAGTATTGAGAAAAGGTTTGATTCGATTATACAAGCATCTTTTATTTTCCTGAAAACTAAAGTTTGGTCCCCTTATTTGAAATTCTTCTACTGTCCAAACTTTGAAGGGCCATAGAAATTGGTGGAGGACAGGATTCAAGAGTCAGGGTGGAATTTATGGTCTCACAAGTAGGAATAATAGAATTTATGTGGCACTTAAAGGTTTACAAAGCATCATACAAATATTACCTTATTTGATTATAACAACAGACCTAAGAGGTAGATGCTATTATTAACTTCATTCTACTGATGAGGGAACTGAGCCACAAAGTGGTGAAGTGACTTGTCCAGAGTCACATAGCTAATAAATATCTGAGGCTAGATTTGAATGCAGGTCTTCCTCACTACAGGTCAAACACTCTTACTGTGTCACCTAGCCTTTCTATAATATACTGTATGCATGGATTGATGTCAATATATCAATAGCAAGCAATTTCTTTCATTATTATCCTATAAATATGCCTAATAATTGGGCATTGGTAAAGCAATTTAATGTTTTTTGTGATTCTTCAATTACATTTATGTAGGCAATATACATGTCTACCTATAAATCTGAAACATTTACTTAGTTCTCTGATGGTTCTGCTGCGATAGCAAATATGTTGATATTCCAGTTCCAGACCTAAGAATCATATACATATTTACATATAAAGATTTAGCTTTCCCTTTTGGATAGCATTTTTAAAAATTTAAAGCAATAAAGACAGAGTTCCCATTTTACCAACATGAGGATATAGAGAACAAACACACATACTTGTGCGATTTTTGCCATATACATATATAATATTACTACCAGATTATCATTTCATTTAGTAATCTAGGGAATACAACAACATTTTCCCATTGGAAATTCTAAGAATTACAGTTGTGTTGAACATGTCATAGAGCATGAGCCTATTCGTCTTATTTCTCCCCCATTACACTAACTATTGAAATTAAAAACACACACAATCCAGCAAGGCAAGTTATTTTATTGACCCATGTCCAAAAACTGCTCTCATGTGTCACTGTGGATTTTGATTTTATTGACTTGCTGATAAGAGATAGGTGATATGATTCATTTTCAGCCCTCTGGACTCATGGTTAATTACATCTTTTATTATTGAGTAAGATGTTTAATGTCTTTAAAAATTATTTTTCTTTATACTGTCTTTGTTTTCCTAGTTCTGCTCACTTTAAGTCTTTCTGGTTTCCTCTGAAATTATCCATTTAATCTTTTCCTATGACATGAAAATCTATTACGTTCATATTCCCCAGTTTTTTAGCTATTCTCTAATTTCCAGTTTGTGGCTACTATGAAAAAGGTACTACATATATATATATTTACATATAGGTCCTTTTCATCTTGTCTGATCTTTTTGAGATTCAATAGCTTGTTCATTTTAAAATCAATATATCTCATTTTGGTTTAACTGTGGTGTAAAGCTGGTTGCTCAATTAAAGGTGCTTACAAATATTTATAATGAAAACTTCTGAAGTGTTAATGGCTAAATATACACAAATGCAGAGAATTTACTAAGGATCTTGGGATTTGAATGGATATAGCCTAGTTATAAATAACAGAGAGAAGAATCAAGTGTGGGCAACATATGTTAAGAATGCATAAGGAATGAAAAACAGGGATGCAAACCCCTTTTGGGGAACCCAGAAATGGATGCAATTCAGAGTGGGGGCATGTCTTAAACCTTAACATATCTGTGCATAGGAATGCCATTACTAGATTTTCAGACTGTAAATCCCAAAACAGTGAAGGACACCTGGTATAGAAAGAAAGAAGACCTGCAATGAAAGAGGTGCTCAATACTTCAAAGGATAATATGTAAGTAAAAGGAAACACCCTTCAAGACCTCAGGTATCTACATAATGATGGAGAGAGTATGAGTAAGAAAGAAAGTGAATTTGAAATTCTAATGGGAGGATATAAAACAATAAAAGAAAAAATGATAGGACATGACATTACAAAGAAAGAGACAGAAGAGGTAGCAAAGAGGTACTTCATATCAAGATTTCAGCCTGTATAAATCTATAAATGTGAATGAAAGACTAATGAAGAGCATATGAGTTAGGAAAAATGGAGAGAGAAAATGCTTACTAAGAAACAGAAATGACATTGTGGAAGTAAACTACTGTAGTGACCACATAAAATTATGGAGGAAATGAATGATGAGTTTCTGAAACCAATCACTCAGTGAGCTCAGAGAAAAGATATTATAGTTTATAATAATGATCTGGGCATTCAACTATCTAAAAATCTATTGGAAATCTGATTCGATAAAAACCAGAACATATGATAAATTTTTGTCTTGCTATTTCATTTCTTAGAAAGTAAAGGGAATGGAGACATGCTATTTATTCTATGACAAATTCTGATAAACAGAGATTTTAAAATAGCAGAGACAGTAGAAGAAAGTTCATTCAATTCAGTCAAATTCAGGAAACATTAAGTAGTTAGCAAAAAATAGTATTTTATATCCATATAGTACTTTCAATTTTGCAAGGCACTTCACATATATTCACTTGTTTAAGCCTCATAATAACCCTATGGATTAGGTACTGGAAATGTTATTTCACCCATTTCATAGTTGAGGAAAGGAGCTGAGAGAGACTAGCTGATTTGTTAATGTAAAAGGCTAGATTTAAACCCAGAGTTTCCCAACTCTAAGTTAAACACTTTGCCTTGCTATCTATCATGCTTTGGACACTGTGTGAGGAAAAAGAAATGATTCGCAAAAATATATGACACAGTACCTGACCTTATAAAATTTATAGTTTGGTAGAATAAAGTGACAAATATACAAAAAATACAAAATAAAGTATGAAACTGTTTTTGTTAGGTTCCATTCTTATGTCTATAATGACTCCCTTTCAATCTTCTTCATTCTTCTTCTACATCTCACCCTAAAGTGTAGACCTTCTCCAAAATTCTTTCTTCTATCCTCATCTCTTTTCTATCTATATTCCCTATATCTACCTCTGACTTCTTTAGGAGTATTGTACTTTCTTTTTAAAATTTTTTTTTCCAAATCACACTTCTATAAAATTTTTAATATTTAATTTCTGTCATTTTAAAATTCATCTTTTCTCCCTTCCTCCTGTTCCTCCCCCCTCCTCAAGAAAGCAATTAACCTGATATATGTTGAACATGTATTCTCATATAATATATATTTTCTTATTTGTAATGTTGGGAAATAAGACACATATTGCTTACACTAGAGAAAAATTCACAGAGGAAATAAAATTGAAGAATATTATGTTTCAGTCTGCATTTGGACTTGTTCTACTTCTTCTATGGTAATAGATAGCCTTTTTTTTTTTTTTTTTTTTTTTTGGTCATGAGTCCCTTGAGGTTGTCCTGGATTCTTACCTTGTTAATAGTTAAGTCTTCCTAGTTGATTATCAAAAATTATTGTTGGTACTGTATACAAATAGTTATTTTTGTCACCTGGTTCTGCTCACTTCCATTTGCATCGCTTCATATAAGTCTTTCCAGGTTTTATGCATGTGTGTGTGTGATTATCTTGTATATCATTTCTTAGTGCACTACAATCATATGCCACAGTTTGTTCAGCCATTCTCCAATTGACGGACATCCCTTTAGTTTCCAGTTCTTAGTCATCAAAAAGAGTTGTAAATATCTTAGAAAATATACTTTTATTTTTCATTTTTCCTTGATCGCCTCAGGAAATAAACCCAATGATGGTATAGCTGGGACAAAAGGTATATAGTTTGATAACTCTTTGAGCATAATTCCATATTGCTCTCAAGAATGGTTGGATCAGTTCACAATTCCATCAACAATGTATTAGTGTCGGGGGCAGCTGGGTAGTTCAGTAGATTGAGAGCCAGGCCTAAAGAAAGGAGGTCCTGGGTTCAAATGTGACCTCAGACACTTTCTAGCTGTGTGACCCTGGGAAAATCACTTAACCCCCATTGCCTTGCCCTTACCACTTTTCTGCCTTGGAGCCAATACACAGTATTGACTCCAAGATGGAAGGTGAGGGTTTTAATAAAAAAATTTTTTTTTAAACAAACAAACAAATAATGTGTTAGTGTCCCCATTTTTCCATATCTCTTCCAATATTTGTCTTTTTGTCCTCTTAGCCAGTCTTATATATGTGAGATGGTATCTCAGAGTTGTTTTGATTTGCATTTCTTTAATCAATAATGATTTACCTTTTTCCATATAGTTACATATACCTTTGATTTCTTCCTCCAAACAGGGTCTATTAATATCTTCTGACCATTTATCGATTGTGGCATGGCTCATGCTTTTATTTATTTGACAAAGTTCTCTATATATTTTAGATAAGACCTCTACCTGAGAAGCTATCTATAAAATTTTTCCCAACTTAATACTTTCTTTCTAATTCTTGACTACAATAGTTATATTTGCATAAAAACCTTTTCAATTTATTCTATTCATCAAATGTAATTAATTAAATGTGATCATGCACTTTCAACTTTCTTCTGCACTTCTCCACTAGGATGTCCTCCCAGATCCTCACAAATGAACATGCTCAAAAATGACCTTATCATCTCTCCCTTAAACCAAACCATTTCCTATCTTAGTTGATGATTTTGCTATTCTTCCCAGTCATGCAGTATCAGAACCTCTGGGGATATAATGGAAAGGGAATGGATTTAGAAAACAATAACAATAAAAAGGACCTGGAGCCAAATCTCAGTTTTGCTATCATCACTATAACTATGAGTAAGTTACCAATATCATATAAGTCAGATTTCTTACTTACAGATGGGAATATTTACCGGATGATATTTAAAGTTGTTTTTAGTACAAAGTCCTATGATATGATGAGGAATTTCCCCCTAATAAGTAAGGCTGCCTCAGGAGGTACTAGATTCCTTTTTCACTAGAGATTGTCAAACGAAATGGAAGTGCTATCTGTTTCTTATTGTTTGGTCATTTCAGTTGTTTTCAATTCTTTGTGATGCCTTTGGAGTTTTTTGGCAAAGATAATGGAAAACTTGTCTCTTATTTTCCAGTTAGGAAAATGGAGGCAAGTAGGATTAAGTGACTTGTCCAAGGTTACATAGCTATAAAGTTCCTAAGGCCTTATTTGAATTCAAGTCTTTCTGAGTCTATCTGGGTACTCTATCCACTGCATAACCTAGATGCCTAGCTATGCGCTAGTGAGGTAAATTTATGATTTTAACGACATAGGGTTCTGTGATTTTTGTCTCTCTCCCTTTCTTACTTTCTGTATTTGATACACTGACTTATCTTATGCATTTTACTGACAAAGAGTTTCTTTCAAATCTACCCCCAACCCATCCCACACACATGCCATCCTTTTCTATATTTACTAATAGCACCCTTAGTCAAGATTTTATTATTTATTTTCAGGATTGCTATAATAAACTGGTCTTCCAAATTCCATTCTTCCATCCTCCTAATTTATCTTTCTTATCATCCTAATAATCTTCCTCATGCAAAAATCTGATCAAGTCATTCCCATTAAAAAAACAAACACATACCATCTTGGTTCCTCTTTATACAAGAAAAGACTCACATTCTCTAATTTTCTTTTTATCATCCACAATTTGGCTCCAATATATATTTCTAGTTTTATTTAGTATAATTGTCCCTTGTACACCCAGGCTTTGACTCAACTGAACTACCAGTTATTCCTAATCTTGTTTTTCTCCTTATTTCTTGCATTTTTATAGCCTCACTCTTGCTTGGATATGACACATTTTATATCTTAGCCAATTGTAATTTTTATCATTGAAGACTCAGCTCATATGACATCTTTTCTATCAAGTCTACCTTGATCCTCCTAGGTAAATGCGATCCTCCCTCTCTCAGTCTTTCATCTTTCTTTGTTTCACCTTTCCGTATACTTATCAAATCTAAGTTAGAATTTAGTCTGTACATGTCTTCCCTCTATTAATTTATGATAGCTTGGGGATCATGCTTTATTATTGTTGCTGTTGTTTTAAATTTTATCCTCAACATCTATCACAGTATAGTACATATAGTTGGGATTAATAGTATTTAAAATGAATTGAAGATTGGATCATATCAGATTTAACTCACCTTTGTTTTTTTGACAGGTCTAATAGATATGCTATATTTGAGAAATCTATAATATTATCTCATCTTGTCTTTAACGAGGTATTTGGCAAAGTATCTCATCATGTCCCTGTAGAAAGGAGAAATGTGGACTAGATGAGAATGGATTTATATGGATTAACAACTGGTTGAATGACTGTAGTGAAAGAATGTTGAGTAATGGCACACCAGACTAGAGGAAGTTTTTTTTAGTATTTCTAGCCTGAGGGCTTGTTCTTTTGTCCAAATTTTGTCCACATTTAAATCAATTACTTGAATGAAGCTATCATAGGGTTGATTAAAAAATTTCAAATGATTCTTACTGTGTAGGGGGAAGTGAAGGGAGAAGATAGGAAGGTAGGATGGATGGGAGAAAGGAGAGAGGAAGGGAGAGGAAGGGAAAGGAAGGAAGGGGGTCCCCAGCCCAGGCAGGGGAAATTGACCAGAGCCCTCAAATGAATGATCAGACAGCAACTTTAGGGTTTTAATAGCTAGGTTTTATTTTAATTAGAAAGGGAAAGGTCTAGGGAAAACTAGGAGGTAGGAAGAAAGGAAAAAAGGCACCAAAAGAGAGATCAGGGTCTCAGGATAGAGAGCGCTGCTTCCAGGGTGGAGAGAGCAGACCCTCCTGGGTAGAGAGAGAGCAGAGCTCAGGGTCAAGAGCCAGTGAGAGCTCAGGGTAGAGAGAGCCCAGCCAGCCTCCAAGGTCTAGAGAGAAAAGATGCCAAACTTTCCCTTTTATACTTATCCTGACACCTCCCCCAAATGAAGTGGGAGGTGTCAGGGGAAGTTGTAGCGGAGAGAGTTCTGGGAGACATAGTCTTCCAGGGCTTATAACCATTCAGGAGAAATTATGTATTATGTGATGTAATCAGAAGCCAAAAATGTTTTGATTGGTTTATTGATGGCTCAAATTCAGAAATATGAAATATAATAGGATGGAATATAAATGGATGGATGTAAAATCTCTGTTTTTGAGTAGAAAAGACAAATAGCATAATAAAAATAGGGAAATTTTGACTTAGCAGTTGACAAGAAAAAAATTTAAGTGATTTTACTTAACTGCATGTTCAATATGAGTCAACAACAGTGTGATATGGCTGTCAAAAAAGCTAATGACTTCTCATGTCCATACTGCAGTATATACAAGATCGATGTGATTGGTGTGGGCAATTCCTCTTAACTATGCATGCTGTTCAACCTCTCTGTGTCTGCTCTCCATGCAACTTTTTTTATATCCTTCCAAAAATTCTTCACGTCGGGCACTGCGCTAAGCATTTGACAAGTATTATCTCACTTTATCCTCACAATAACCCCAGGAAGTAGATGCTATAATTGTTTTCATTTTGCAGATGAGGAAATTGAGGCAGAAAGAGGCTGAGTTATCCAAAGTCCTACAGGTACACTAACTAGTAGCTAAAAGCAGGTGATAATACATTTTCGAGGTTGGATTTGAACTGAGGTCTTCCTGACTCTAGACTCATCATTTCTATCCACTGTGTTGCCTAGCTGCCCCATAAATTATGCTAATTAACATTTTATAGATTCCAGTTCAATTTTTAGGCATTTAATCTGTTGTCCTTTATTCTTGTACCATGACAAGTCCAACTTGAGGAGCAAGTTAGTGGCTCAGTGGAGATGGCACTAGACCTGAAGTCAGGAAGACCTGAGCTCCGATACTTAATGCTAGTCCCTGGCACATAGTAGGCACTATGGAAATACCTATTTCTTCCCTTAACCCTTTTCTAGCTATCCATATCTTTAGTGGTATGTTTTATAACAATGCTTCAGTGCATGTTATATTGGGAAATATACTGATGCTTACTTACACACAGGAGACATCTTTCCATTGTTGTCTAGGTCACCTGTGATTTTGATTCTTCTGAGGTGATGATGTTGCCTGAATCAAATCATCAAGAGTACACTGGTCCTTAAAAGATGAAGTTTTGCATTCGAGATCAGTCTGAAATCATTAGAAGAATTTCTCTGTTTGCCAGATCCAAAACATTCTGCCTTTCACCTATTTGGTTCTGTGCCTACTCATTGTTTGCACGTTTGCATAGCTGATTTTGTAGACCAAATAATCACAGTCATACATTTGATTAAGTGGTTGAGAGAGTACAGAATCCAGTTGTAGCTATTTTTTGTTGGTGAAAGGATGAACTAGTTTGGGTAAAATAAGACCTTAAAGGTTTTCCTTTCAAAAAGGTGGTTCCCATGAATATTTTAAAATCAGGAAAGGCTGCTTGATAAATATTATGATAAGGATAACTTTGATCAATGATCCTGAGATTGTCAGTAATGTTATGTATAAAATGTAGATGCATGTTCCCCAAAGTGTTCATCACTGTCACAAGACACATGCATATTCATTCTTTTTGGCCTCTTAGGGCAGAGTAGGCACAATGCATAGAAGATTCTGGGAGTCAGATTTAGGCTCAATCTAAGTAAAAATTTAACAATTGTAGTTATAAACAAGTAGATTGTAGTGGGGTCTTATCATTAGAAGTCTTAAAAATTTTTTAAATTACTTTTTTTTTTTTTTTTTTTGCTTTGTCGAAAGGGAAATCCTGTACAGGTACAGAAAGGAACAAGGTCAGGGGTAAAAAAAAGAGACATGTTGGAAAGATGGCTTCAAGATTCCCTTCTAATTCTGTGATTTTGTGAATGCATATTGCTTCATATGTATCTGTGTGTATGTATGTGTGTACCCACAGGTTCATGGGTAAGCAATCTCTTAGAATGCATACAACACATATATCTTGGACAATGCAAATCATATGATGCGTTATTAAGGAGAGGTATAATTTTATGCTTCTGAAGTTCTGTATTAAGTGCAAGTCACTTCCATGCTTGATAAAATATGTTCATTTGTAGGTGTCTTCATTTATAAATTAGTCCTTCAGTCATGTCTGACTCTTCATGACCCAATGGACCATAGCACGCCAGGCCCTTCCATTATTTCCCAAAGTCTGCCAAGTTCATATTCATTATTTCCATGACACTATCCATCTCATTCTCTTCCTCCCTCTTCTCTTTTTGTCTTCAATCTTTCCCACCATCAGTGTCTTTTTTACTGATTCCTGTCTTATCAATGTGTGACTCAAATCTTTAAACTTTAGTTTTAGTATTTTACCTTTCAGTGAATAATCTCACAAAGTATCTGTAAAGCTTTATCATATAACAAACTTGAACATTTCCTCTTAGAACAACTGAAGAAACAGAAGTGTCTAGTTTGTAGAAGAGAAGACTTATGGGAGATACCATAATTTTTTTTCAATTTTTTAAAGGACTATAACCTGGAATTCAGGTTATTTAGATTTTGTCCGTATGGTTCCAGAGGACAGACTTAGTTGAGCTCACTATAAAGAGTTTTCAGATGAATTCAGTTTATTTAAAAAATCAATTATCCACCTCTTTATATGATGGATTCCCTATGATTAAATATAATCAGGCAGTCGCTGAAAGATGCTTTTCTTGGCAATATTGAATGGTAGGGATGAGGACTTTATGGATATAGGAGTGACATGGAATCAAGTATCAGTAAGGTTCTTTTCAACTTTAGGATTATCTGAGTTATCATTGAGACTGAAGCTGTCTGGTAGGTTTCATGCCTATACCTTTTTTACTATAAGAATGGAGTTGAAGATTGTCCATTCTAGTCCAGTCAAAGAATATCCATTGTAAAAATAATGGATGAAGTGGCTCCTTCTGTTTATTAAGAAAAGGAGGTGGAAGGGAAGGTAGGAAAGATTATATAACTAGTTTTTCAAGCTCTTGAAGCATGCAAAGACTCAGAAAGAAAAACTTGATTTTCTTTTAATGTCTCATAACCACTGAATTTTTGTCATTTCAGTGGTAAACATTTTATGAGATCTGATCTTTCTAAATTCTAGTGCCTATTCTATTTTCAACTTGTAATAAAGAGTTTTTAAAAGATACACTTATTATCAAGTAGATTTTATTCCATTATTTGGATCCATAAATAACAGAAAGGCAGAGCTATCCCGAGAGGCCCTTGTCTATAATAGGGAGTCTAAGTGTTCACTCTTGCTCTCGTTTCTTCTTTGCCAGAATAATAGCATTTGGTAGGGTTCATAAGAAGAATATTACCTCTCATGGGATAGATCAGGAGGCTTGTGGGCCTATACTTGGGGTAAAGTTCATTTGGAAGAATGGTATTCTATATAATAGAAAAGCTCTCCCTAAAATTTATGACTTCTTTCAATTTGATGAATTCAAGAAACAGATGAATTCTTAGCTAACTGTCCAAGAGAATAATATTTCATTGAGAAGAAATGTAAACATTGAGAAATATAACTAAAAATCTTTTACAATTGATCCTTAGTGACCAGTATCTAAATGCTTTTTATGCATTGTTACAATGAAATTTTGAATTCTGGCTTCTTGTAGTAGGCAAAATTATGAAGTGAAATATTTTCCTGGTATTCCTTTATCTCACTTGTCATTGTCCCCCTTAAACTCATTTAGGGACCTTCCCTAGACCTTTATCCCATTTCAATGAGAAATGACCTTATATTGCCTCCTGGCTCCCCAGACCTCAATACTGGGGCCCAGGAGTACTCATTGGAGGGGAGCAATCCAAGTTCCATGTGCAATTCCTTCTTCTTCCTGCCTCTTTACAAAGCTACCTATCCTTCATCCTATTGCTTCAACTAAATGGATTGAAATGAGTTAATTCTTAAGTAGCTGCTCAGAATTTTAAACACTAGACAAATTTGTGGAAATTTGTAAATTTTAAGTAAAGGAAGCTATTGACACCATCCAGTTCATACTATACATTCTAATCTTATTTCCCTTATTGATCTTGCTTCTGTGCTCTGATCTGGCTTTTTTAGAGTCTAGAATGATTCTTATAATTCTTTTTGAGAAGTAGCTCATGATAGATTTCTCAGTTCTAAGAAAATTCCAAAAGTATATTTTAAAATGATTCATTCAGACTGGATAGCAAGAAATCAGCATCCAAGGTCCAGGGCTCCTTGATTAAATCTAGTTCAGATTCTTTGTCAAAGTCAGCCTCTAAGTCTATTTTTTCCCTATAAGAATGAAGATATGTCTATGGGAATTTGTGAATTGTATATTGAAGTAGGCTATAAAATCCTAGCTGCAGGTTCCACATATGCAATTTGACAGTTATTTTACTTTCTATTTTTATCTGTTTCTTCAGTTTCTTCATAGATTGTTGAGTTATAGTTTAATAATGTCATGTTCAATTCTTATAATATGTTTGTGTAAATTACTGGAATATTTTATAAGTGTCTCCTGTTTCTGTAAAGGAAGGAATTATATACAACAAAGATTGATTGATGCACTTGTTGACATTGATTTTTACTTCTCAATATTTTTAACTCTACCGGCCTCTCCCTTTCCTATTTTACAAATATGATTTGAACTACCAGACAAAAGAGGATAATAGTAAGAACCATTTGGAGGTGACGATTTACATAAGAAACAAGAAATTCACGGGATATTTGTCCCCACCATTTCTTATTTTTGAATATGGAAAAAGATTTACTAATCAAAATGATACCATAGAGATTGTTAAAATTCTTTGATATGTAAAATATGACTAAATGGGGGTGGGATCCCATCATTGACTGAACTAGATTGTCATCAACTTTTTTTTTATAAGCTTTTATTATATCTCTGCTGCATGCAAATACTTTTCCAGATACCTCATTCAATCCTCACTACAACCTGTAGGTAGGATAGGTGCTGTCATTTAGGAAATTAAGGAAACAGGTTAATTGGTTCACCCTGGATTCACAGCTGGTTAAGTGTTAGAGGACTGGATTTGAACTCAGGTTTTTCTGACTCCAGGCCCTACTTATCCACCTAGCTATTATTTGGAAAACATTTTGTTTTACACAGACTTGTTTAATATTGGACTTCTGATTGATCTTTTGCTCCAATCTTCTTTCTCTTTTCCCCTTAACACTTCTCGTTAAGGATTTTGTTGTGTGGCTACGGGAAAAGTGTTGGAGTGAGAGAGCCTCAGTTCAAATCTCAATGTTCCTTCCTCTTTACTACCTGTGTCATAACGAGTAAATCATTTCACCAGACGGGGCTCTTTTCTTTATCAGTGAAAGAAGAGGACAAGACAAAGGCTTTTAAAAGCTCCTTTCGGTTCTAAATAATCTTATCAAATTATCAAAGAGAGAAAAAACCAAACCCACCCAGAGGTGCCCTTTGCTACTTTCCCTAAGTCTGAAATCCAATTAAATCAAGCCCTCCTCAAGACAATTTTCAAAAGTCTTCTGTAACAAAATGGAAATTGTCAAGGAATGGCTAAAGCGAAGAAAAAAAAAGAATCAATGAAATTTAAGCCTTTTTATTTGAGTTTTTTTTTTTTTAAATCACAGTTTGAAATAACATGACATTGAATTCCCTTTCTTCACCTCTGTACAGTGACATCTACCGGGCTGCAGCACATAATTTTTTCAGCAGCAAGTGCCTGCTTGCTTTATAGGCGCAGAAACGAGCTCGGTGGTGTTCCAACATCTGGTTCTTCCTTCGACACAGAGGGAAGCACTTTTGATTTAAACATCAAAGCCCTTTCTAAGGGTCAGTGACTTTACCTGCCCGGTAGTACCGGCTCAAGTCCCTGATATCTTGAGTATTGTAACTTACTAAACCAATGTCGGTTTGCAGACTTCAAAAAGAATCTTCTTCCGTAGAACTGCGAAATAAGTTTCTTCTCCTCCTTGAGGTTTGGGAGTATCCAAGAACGAAGGGTGTAAAGGGATGAGTCAAAGTGGAGGGGTCAAGGGAAAGAACACTCCCGGGATGCGAGGTAAACAGCAATAGGAAACAATAACCATTAAAAACTGGAATCGATTTCTGGGGCAAGAGTGTGGAGGTTTCCTGCATTCGTCCAGAAGGTTTGCAGGAGGAAAAAAAAAAAGTCAAGGGGGGGTTCCTATGCTTCTGAAAAACACATCTTTGCCTTAAAAGGATGAGATCATTCCCCGGTAAAACTGCTCTGCACTTATATAGCTAAGGCAAAGCGAAGTCTGCATGCTTTCCAAGCTCTGCCTGGATGCAAAAAAAAAAAAAAAAAAAAAAAAAAAAAAAAAAAAAATCCCTGGAGCCCACCCGGCAAGTTTTTTTTTTTTTTTTTCTTCTTCTTCTTTCTTCTTCTTCTTTCCATTGCAGACTGCTAAACAAACGGAGGTTTTCAGCAGGTCTCTTTATTCTGTGTAGCACATTCCTGAATTTTGACGGAAGCCCTTTCTCTGGGCATGCTGCTCTCCTCCCCTTCCCCCGCCCCCTTTGGCTGGCTCCCTCAGTCACGGTCTTTCTTCCTCTCCGGAGCGCTGGGTGTGGCTTATACATTAGTTATGAGATGCAGCCCCTATTTGCTCAGCTAATGATGTATGCAGGGCTCAGCGGCAGCGTGGTACTGGAGGCAAGTAGGACCAGCTCCAGGGGTAAATGTAATTGGAAACCAGGGCTTTCACCGTCATAGCTCAGCTACTTTCCATTCAGTCTTAGGTGCTTAATTGAGGAATAGAGAGGACTCCGGGGTGCCGCCGCAGCAGTGGAGAGAGCCCTGAGGATTGCTTTACAAAGGAACTCTGACTACCGGGAGGGAAGAATTTCGCGACTGACACACTTGGGAAATTAAGGCTTTCTGGTTAAAAAAAAAATAATAAACATTTTTTAAAAAGGGAAAGAAGGAATAAAGTCACCGACCGCTCAAAGCCGGAGAGACATTGATGACTTTGGCTCACTGATTTCTTCCAAGCTGGGTAAGTTGACTCCTATCCTCTGGAGTATTGAGAATTGGGAATGTAAAAAAGTTACACTTTCCTAATTTTGTTTTGTTTGCTTTTCCACAAGGCCATGTCCTCGTGCTCCATTAAACTAAGAGTCCCTGAGGTTTGACCAGGAAGGATTTAGCTTCAGTCTGGCATGGACTGACTCTTTGGGATATGACACCTGCCTGCAGGGGCAGTTTAAAGTTAAGTAGTTAAAGGAGTGGGAAAAAGGCTGAGAATCCTCATAAAATGATCCTTTCTCCTCCATTCATTTATTCTCCTCCTTTCCCCCGTGTTATTAGATAGGGATGAGTGAAAAACCTAAAGAGGCAGCAAATCTAACCCTTGGGATGAGTTATTACCAGTGGAGTGCAGCACTTGTAAGATACTGGTTGCTGGTGGAGATCCTGTGCAAGCCACTTAGATTTCAGCCTCCGACTTCTCATCACTGTCTAGGGAGAGAAATCGAGTTTGGGGTTCTCACCGAATCTTGCTCCCATGCACTCTCATTCATTTTAATGTGGCCCATTGATCAGAGAGAGGACTCCCTGTGTTTTGTAGCCCCGTTTCCGTCCCTTGAGCCACACAAGAGAAAGGATAGTGATCGTGTCAATGACTTAAGGCAGTCATGCCTATTTATTATTGGTGTTGAACAGGGACAGAAGCCAGGCAACTTATTGAGTTGTTCTCTCTTTTCCTGTTACGTTGGTTTTAACTGTGAAATCTGCCAACCCAGAGAGCCAATTGCCAAAGGAACTTCAGCCAGAAAATCAATTTTCTTCACTGGGAATTAATTTAGGATTAAGAGGGTGCTGAGGCTGGGGAAAATCGGGGGAGAGAAAAGTGTTCTCTTTTGAAATTTCTTCTCATTTAGATTTAGTGACAAGTTCTGTAGTTCTCTTAGTCTATGTGTAAGAAAAAGAAAGCATCCCACATAATTCTTTCTGCGTGTACTACGACTTCTATAGAGACCTGCTCTATAGCATCTGTTAAAAATCACACGTTAAATATGATTGCCCATTTTGTTTTGGCTTGACAGAGCGATCTTATCAGACTTTAATAGCATTCCTTACTTTGAAGAGGATTATCGAGAAAGCTTAGTGGTAGATTTTAAAGCAGTAGCATGGTGTTAAGTATCAGAATTGCGGTGACCTGTTTAAAAATAATCTCTGGCCAAGCTGTGTTGGCTAATTGTATTACTTTAGCAAACTCTAAAATCACGCCGGGGGCTGTCCCAAAATGAAGAGGTTCCTTTTGCTACCCAGATTTTATTTTGTAAATTGTAGCCACAGGTGTTCTAGGCAGTTTTGATACCAGCCCTGTTTATTACCTAATCTTCCATTTGTTCTCCTGTGCTCAGAGACAAGTTGATGCCCTTGTGCAAGACTCAAAGAAGTCACTATCAAGTTTAGTTGGTTTTCTTTTCTTGAGAATTTGAGCAATCTGCTTTTTTATGTCATTTATCATAACTCTGTGGTCCACATTTTCTGGTTCATTGACTTACTCACCTCTAAGTCATCCTTTTGAATCTGGCCCAAGACTAGGGCTGTATCAACATTTTGCAACAACTGTGTAGTCATGATTGGGAGAAGGTCATTAACTGGTTAGTGTAAAGCTTAAACTAAGTACTGCACATGCTTACAATGGAATCCCCTTCCCAAGACAGTAATCCAAATGTGGTAACCTTTAAATAGTTTACAGAAGCTATATGCTAGATTATGGCAGCATGGGTACAACTGAACTACAACTGCTCTAATGAATGATGGCAACAGAAGAACATGTGTTATTTTTGAATTGGTATTTTTTTAGATGAAAATAGGTTTTCAGTTATTCCTTCTCTCCTGCTGGCACCATTCTCAAATGTTTTTCAAGTAGCTATGCACACACGTGTGAGTATCTTTGTAGGTGTGTGAATAATGTAGTGGATTGATTGTTTTTGGCCCTGGAACAAAGTTTTCCTTCCCTTGTGCCCTCTCTGCTTTCCTCCTCTTTAACAATAGCATGATAATTTCTCCAGCAGTTGACTTGACTCAGATAAAGCCTTTCTTTATTGAAGTAGTCCCTCTGATGGTCTTGAAATTGTAACTGAATGAGTTCCAGCTCTAGTCTAACCAGATCCAAATTTTCATGGAGACTGTGTGTGTCATAGTGAAAAGCACTGCCTCTGGAGTTAGAAGATATCTGTTTGAAATTCACCTTTTTATGCATACTAACCTGTGTGATTCTGAGCAGATCACTTAATCTTCCTGGCTTTAGTTCACCTGTAAAATGGTGGAGCTTCTTTACAATTCTAGGTCTATGATTTTTTTTTTTTTAATGAAGTCACTGAATCTTTCAGAGTCTATTTTCTGATATGTGAATGGAAGGAGTTAGATAAGATAACCTCTTCAATTGTTTGGGGGAAAAAATGGGTAAAAAATAGCACCTCCTACTGTTTGATTACTTAGAGTTCAAGTATATTGGTGTTGATTGTAAAGGGCAAAGAGTTTTTCCATTTTGATGTTTCTGTTTACCAGAGCCAGGTTATAAAATAAAATGAATTTGTTCTTTTTCTCTCTTAGGATTTTTTTCCTTGGATATTAAATTGCAGATTTGAAGAGATGACTTTTCTGGCAATTCAAGTGTTGATTGGGGCATTTGTTTATTCTGGCTGTGTAAAAGGATCTTCACAGCCTCAGGCAAGAGTTTATTTAACATTCAATGGTAAGAAAGAGGATAAACATTCCTGTGCAAATGTTATTTTTAAGGATTTGTTCCTTCTTTTCCTAAGTCAATGATTAAGAAATTAATGGGGGGAAAGGGGAAACACACTATTAGATATTGCTTTTATTTTAATTGTCATGTATTCTAGCAAAGTTATATTTGAGAAAGCTTTCTATCTAAATGTTTTAAAGGATCAGTATATACTAGCTGATAATCTATAGAAAACAAATGTCCAACCTATGAAATATTTGGTTTTAAAATTGATGTGGTGCAGAACTGCTTCTTGTGACTTTTAATCTTCTATAACTAGTACATATAAAAATATGCTACTTAATTGATGAAAATGGCCTCACTCCATTTTGGCTCTTATTCTCTAAACTGTTTTGAGGTTATTTTAAAGCCCTTCATTGAATTAAAAAGGACCTGAGACTGTAGTTGGATCCATGATTTTCGCTGGTATTGTGTGAGAATGTATTTTTCAGAAGCTTGGGAGAAATTTGTGTTCACCAAGTTAAAAGGAGACAGTACCCTTGGAACAAGTGGCTTGCCAAATGTATGCATGAACTCTTATTGTGTACAATTCAAACCATTTGCAAAGGGTGATTTTGGTGAGTCATCTAACCGAAAATAAATGGATAGAATAAGAGATGGATGAGAGAGGCCATTCAGCCAGTCAGTTTCATTTGTATTTTTATTACTTCTCTCCACTCCATCTCATTGTTGCTTAAATCCAAATGTTGTCTGCACCAATTTACCCCCCTCCTCCATATTATCTTTTGACTCAGAATGTACTCTCCTTCCTCCCTGTGGTATATGTGTATCTTCTGGCATGGTTAGCCATCCTGAATTTCAAACAGCAGATTGACTGGCATTTAATGTTTACTTTCTCTGAATTTTTCTTATTCTTTTTTCCTTCAATATTTGTAGTTGCCAAATGATTTACATAAGGTCATATTAAGTCACTATAAGAAGCCTATTTAAACATGAATGCCTATTCTGCAGCCTTAACCTTCAGATACTGGCCTTCTTAAAACTCATGGCTTTTTTTTTTCAAGATTAGGAGAGTGAGAACTGGAGTAATGTTCACAGAGCTCTCACTAGAGTTAGGAATACCAGGATTCAGGTTCTGCTTCTGATATATATATATATATATATATATATATATATATATGCATTCTAAGTAACCTTGAGAAAGTCACAACCTCTATGAAGCTTGCAGAGTGCTTAAAGAACTATATATACTGTTAAGAATCCAGACCCTAGTGAAATCATAGATCAAGTCCAAAATCAGTCAATAAAAGGAGAAAAAATATTTCTTGGAAATTTCCTATTATTCTCACTTTTCAAATACCCCAAATGTTGGAGGAAAAGACATAGAGCCTAATGAAGCCAAGAGGCTAAACAAGTATTGTCTTGGTATTAATTTCTCTTATTTAATCTGTGTAATACTTTCAAAGCATTATAGAATAAAGGTGTTTTAATTTATGCTATAGAAGACTTGTGATTTAAGTATTAAGAACAATTGAATTGGCTTGATTTTATCTTGACATTATTCATTAATACACTGCACTTGCAACACTGGGCAAGGTAAGTGATAGAATTCTTTGCAGCCAGTTTGAATTCTAAATAGTATGAAGAATCTTAACAAAAAGTTTGCTCTAATATGCATAGTAGCAGAATATAGGAATAATAGGATAAATTACTTATCTCATGGACCAAAAGGAGTCCTAGGACTGTGCACTCCTAAGTTTTGCCATGCGAGAGAATATCTTGTTAATCTCCCAAAAGAAGATTTCAGAGGAATTCTCCAGTGGAGAAAAATTCATCACTACACTAAAATAAATAACTCAATAAAGTGAATTCAATATTTGGCAAATGTACAAGAAAGAAGAGAGTACATCAAGTGACTCATTTCTCTCTTTACTACAATGGCACTATCTAAAGAGATTTATAACTTCTATATTACTATTTCCTTCTGTACATTTATTACTCTACCACTCCCAAAACAAGCTCTACTTTACCTTATATAAATTTATTATCTTTCCCAGGAACAGTCTCAAAATTCCTCATAAAGTGGTCAAATACTTGCTCTAAATAATAATTTTCATATTAATGTCTTATTTCAATTTTGCATTTACTGTTTACTCTATGTGTTGCATAAATATACAAATTCCTGTAACTTTTGGGAATTCAAGACATCAAATGAAGATCTCTCTCTCTATATATGTGTGTGTGTTTGTCTGCATATGTATATATACTCAAATTGTACATTATTTTAACATTTACGAATTGATTTGCCAACAATGGTACTGTAACTGTATAGTGCGAGCATGGTTTCTCCTCCCACTTAAGCAATACATCTTGTCAATGTTTGAGTAGAGATTTGAACCTAAATCTTCTGGTTCTAACAATTTCTGCCCTACCCTACTGCAATTTGATAGCTGAGTTACTCTTTGAGGAGAGAGTCATGATGAAGGAATCAAATTGAGAAGGGAATCATCACTTCCATCCCCCCTCCCCATTTATCTCCATGCCATGATTTCTTTGGTTTCTGTCTGTTCTGTTCTTAGCTTCCTTTTTATCATCTTGTCTCTTGACTATTTCTACATGCTGACACTTTGTAAAACTCCCCCCCCCCTCCCGTCTCCCCTCAACTATAGCCAAATCCTAGAAAAACCATTGATCAGTGTGAAACCTTAACTGTTTCTACAATGAATGAAACAAAAAAGAATTGTTGCTATCCCATAGACTTGCAAATCTTTTTGGGGAATTGAGTGGTGCAAGATTGATTAAAAATAAGTTGATATGGCATGTTTTACTTGGTGTCTGACATTTTTATTTGTCTTCTTATGGACATTTCTATTTACGATGCTAGCCAAAGCTTCTGATGATTAAACTTTACTATGGGAGAATCTTCAATGAAGATTACTTTTCTCAAGGTCAGACATTCTCAATGTGTGTGTGTGCATGTGTGTATGTATGAGTGTGAGAGTCATGGACACTTTTTGTTAATCTGGTAAAGCCAATGGACCCTTCTCAGAATTATATTTTTTAAAAAAACTTCATAATTGGAAGTGATGCTTGGGGAAATCAAACTTTAATTTCTCTTCCCATTCAAGTTCAAGGATTTCCCTGCAATTAATCCATGTCTGTGGATGGAAGATTAAGAATTCCTAACCTGCAAAGTTTACATTTATACTAACTAAATCATTTCTGTTAAGCAATATCTTATCAGAACAAACCATATCAAATTCATTATATTATCCCAGAACCTGAAGGTAATCCTTGATGATCACCTAATCTGCCCCCTTTATTTTATAAATGAGGAAAATGTGGAACAGAGAAATGAAATAATTTGTAAATCTTATGTCACATAGTAAGCAAAAGAGCCAGTATTTTGACTCTTATTCCTCTGATCCAAATATAGCATTCCCTTTACATATTACATGGCTGTATCTATGTGGTACTAATAATTTATTTGATCAATATGAATCAATCATATTGGTTATTTGGCATTTGTATATAGAGGACAGGGAGGCCATTTTTGGCTGAATTCTACACATTTCTTTAAACTCTTAGTCACATAGTAAAGCACCAAAAGACAGAAAAATAAAGCCTATTGCCTACTTTTTTGTTTATTTTTCTCAAATGCTCTGAAAAGGATGAATAAATGTCCTCTAGTAAGCATAACTTCCACAGGTGTGATTTCTATACAGGTGAAAGGCTTGCAATACTCTGATCCTGACTAAGTATAATATTAAACTAATATCACTTAAGTCCTTACTGTGTACATAGCAAGATCCTTTACTTATATGCTAAAAAGCAAAAGTATGTCAATTTCATCAAAGTGCTGACATTCCAGTATTTGTATATGAAATAATGTATCTGAAGATCCACCCATTTTTTATATTTTAGTGACAGGAATAAGAAAGGTACAAAAGTATTGAGGGAATTTACAGGAGGGAACCTTCACTGGGCAAAAAGAGAGAGGGGGATATTAAAACAGGGAATGTTTGAGAGTATTTTAATTAGGACTTGTGAATGGTGAGTAGGCAGACATTTTACTAGAGAGGGCTGTGGGATGGCTGGGTAGCTGCTGTCATCTAACTGCTTGCTAGAAATTCCTATCTGGCCATTCAACTCTATTGCTCTGTGACTGTGTTTTCCAGTTTGTGCTTATATGTGCCACCTTGCTATTATTGGCTTTTCTCTTCCTTTTCCAGCTTCCTGACCATTGGAACAAGTCTTGAGGGTAAATGTCATCCTGGCCACTTTCTCTCTCATTTGAATAGTCAGTTTCTTCTCCCTCAGTAGGGAATTTCCCTGGGAGACAAATTCCTAATCTTTTCCCATTCTCTACCTCTGTTTCCTGGGAAATATGTATGTAAAGAGGAGGATATATGTGTGTATTGTGTATGTGTGTTGCTTTTATTTTTAAGTAAAGTATTAGGTTAGGTAAATTATTGGCAGAACATCTAGGAATATTTCCCTTGAAATAACAGGATGATAAGACCATTCTTCAAAAGAGAAATGGATCTTATAGTCCATTTAATTCATCCTTTTAGTTTTATAGATGAAGAAATGGAGATACAGGAGCATCAAGTGACTTGCCCCAGACCACATAGAGAGCAAATACCAGTGATTGTATTTCAAGCCAAATTCTTTAACTCTAGAGCCAGTCATCTCTGTCCAGTTTGACATATATGTGTATTTACAAAGAAGGCCAAGTATTTTAAAAGCTCCATTCTATTTGTGTTACATTTACCAGAATTATCCACCATTCTGTGGATGATTTTTGAGCTACAGTATTTAGATCACATTTCTGTTCTAAAATGTGGTCACTGCTTTCTGGAATTAAAAAAGAAAAAATCCAACTTATTTTTCTACCATGTATAGAATTTATAACTAGGGAGAATTTCAGGATTACTTTGTATAGTGGTACGAGTAATTCTTCCATTTACAGTTCAAATTTAATTCAAAGAAAACCTCTCCAAATTTCTTGAAAAAAAAAGTTATGCATTTTTGGTGAAATGTTCTTGGATGGATCCTAAAAAAATATAGTTGGCACAAGATTATACTTTTCTTTTTATATGTTCACTCTCTACTACTGCATATTTTGCATAAAAATTATAGAGATGCTGTACTTAGCTTTATGTTGAATCTGTTGAATATTAAACTCATAGAAGATTAAAATTTAACTATGAAAGAAGGCAAGAGGAATATAAATGAATGAGCTTTAGAGTATGAATATGACCTAGAGTAAACTAATAATAAAAAAAGATTGAAATTGATTTTACCCTGTACAATAAAGTGACAGTATTTGTCCCCCCATCTCTTGAAACTGGAGATAAATAGAAATTCTTTTGACTCATTCCTTTTTAGTTTTACTCAAGAATGATTAGGTGACCAAGTTATAATAACAGATGTTTTATTCCCAATACTACCTAGCATTAAGAAATGAAATAAAATTTAAAAGCTGAAAGAGAGGGGCAGCTGGGTAGCTCAGTGGAGTGAGAGTCAGGCCTAGAGACAGGAGGTCCTAGGTTCAAACCCGGCCTCAGCCACTTCCCAGCTGTGTGACCCTGGGCAGGTCACTTGACCCTCATTGCCCACCCTTACCACTCTTCCACCTATGAGACAATACACCGAAGTACAAGGGTTTAAAAAAAAAAGCTGAAAGAGATTTATATTATTCTGATCCAACTTCTCTTCTTGAAAATTTTTTGTTAGTCACTTCTAATTTAATTAGAAATGCAAAATTGACTCTGCCAATTTGTTCACAATGTATTTTTTATTGAAAAGGTATGTAGGGTAGCCATCCTCTACATGTCTCCAACTTTATGAGATCTATAATCCAATAAATTCTTGATGCCTATCATTCCCTGAAAAATTTATTTTGAAAGTCAAAGGGAGTCCCTTTAATCTTGTTCTAAACAAATCTTAGGGAGTCAAATCATAATTTATTTGAGATGCTTTGTTTATCATGTATCTTGGGATTCCCTTTATATTTTGTGTATAAAGTCATTGAGGTTCTTTAAGGAGGTTTTTAAAATGTATTTTGGTGTCCTTTGAGCATTTACTATAAGGAGCCATAGTAATGCAGTTGTAAGACAAATGACTCAATCATAAATGTATTTGCAATGGCCTCTAATATTGTGACTTTTTGAGCACTTAAGTTCCAATAGGCCTTACTCTCCTAATTTTTTAAAATACTCTAGTATTCTTCATTTTGTTGGTCTGAATGGCCTTCTCCAAGGATCCAGATTCCTTCTGGTCTATTATTTAGTAGATGGTGATCAATTTAAATAAACAGTCATTAATTGATTATTATATAGCAAGCACTGCTAGGTTCCTGAGGATGCAAATACAAAAGTGAAACATTTTCTGTCAATAAAATAATTTTTACTGAGGTAAGGAACATGTTCAGAGATAATTGAATTCGAACTATAAACAAAGGAAATATTTGTGTGCTCCTAGTGTGTGGTAGAGTAAAAGTTTCCTACCGGGACAACTGGGAGAATTAGTTAAAATGTCTTTTAAGAGAGGACACCTAATCCGAATATTGAATGGAGATGAAGTTTCCAAGGGAGTATGTAGAATGTAGGAGACACAGCCTAAAGGCATTGAGTTAGGAAAACAGTAACAGACTAGTTTGGTGACGGTTTACAGGAGAGATAAAGGTCAGAATTTGAGGAAATGGGTTTTGAGTGTTAAAAAAAAAGAGAGAGAAATGTGAGATGTGTTGTGGATATCATAGTAAACAAGATTGGACAATTCATTAGATATGAAGTGACAGAACATGAAAAGTCAAGAGTGAATCCAAGTGTGCCATCCTCGGTGACTGAAAACATAATGGTGCCCTTGTTAGAAATAGAGAAGTTAGGAGGAAGGATGAATGCAGAAGGAAAGATGACAATTATTGTTAACAAAAACTTTGAGTTTTAGTTTTGAGTATTTTTGAGAGAACTTGATAGCCTCATGGCTATCTGGGTAGAGATGTGCCTAATCCACTTCAGTAGAGATGAAGACATGGGACCAGAGCTCAGAAGAAAAAGGACAACTAAATATGTAAGTCTTAGAGTCATAGAAATGAGTCTTGAAACCCTGTGAGTGGATGAGATCACCAATACATAGGAAATAAAGAGATAGAAAGCTTGGGACACCATTGCTATGACCAAAAAAGGCAAGACTATGTGGCCAAATTAATGATGATCTCTTTATAAACTTAGGGTCCTCATCACATACCATCTACCCCTGTACTCAGACTCAAAGTTATTCCAATTTGAATAGAACCTACCAGAGGTTGTGTTTTGAGGGCATTTTCTTTGAGAACAAAAGATCCCTTCTGTCCACAATTGGGCATCAGAATCCAGCTTTATAAAATTAGATGTTCATATGACATCTGAGGGCCCCTTTTACTTATAACTGTATTCCTTTTATTTTAATATTAATTAGGAATTTTCATCTGAAAAAAGGTTGGGGTTCCAAATTAACAAAGAGAAATTAAACATATGGACTATTAATGAAATAAAATTTCTTAAAAGATTAAGCTTGCTCATTGCATTGTCTCTCATTAGAACATAATGACAGTTTAGTCATTTTAATTTTAATTAATTTGCCAGGCAAGTTAAGAAACTATGATTGGTTCCTGAGATGAAACATGTGAGAGTTAGTGGGTGCAGAAAAGAGCTTATGAGGTCAGACCAGGAGCCTATCTGAGTCTTCAGGCTGGAGAATGGAGAGTTGAAGGAATTCTTGTTGGAGTTTAGCCACAGGTCCATCATGGAGGCCAATAGATTAGAAAGCTAAGTATCTCTCTCTACCTCTCTCCTATCTTTCCCTCTTTTTACTACTACAACTACTACTTTGACTTAATAAAATTATTAAGCTATCATCAGCCTCATAATTTTAATTATCATAGTTATTAGTAATTATTTAGTGTCTTTCAACAACTGACATTAACATTAAAAAATCAGAAATACTTGTTCAAATAATAGTGTGGATTCTGAGGAAATTTGGAGTTCATTCTTGTCTGCTATTGGATAAGATCAAAAGAATCATAGGATTTTAGAGCTGGAGAATTCATCTATGCCATTCCACTCATTTTAAATATGAAATAACAGAGAGGATACATGACTTACCCAAAGTGACATATCTACAGTAGTTAGTGACAAAGTCAAGGATATAATTATTTTGTTGTTTTTTAGTCATGTTTGACTTGTAGTGACCCCATATGGAGTTTTCTAGGCAGTATGCTGCAGTGGTTTGCAATTTCTGTAGCTCATTAATACACTCGAGGAGATGAGGCAAACAGTGTCAGGTGACTTGCCCAGGATCACATAGCTAGTAAGTGTCTGAGACCAGATTTGAACTCAGGAAGAGTCTTCTTCCTGATCGTGGTCCAGTACTCTATCCATGATTCCACTAGGAGCCCTAACTGGGATATAATTAAGTATTTTAATTTTTGTTCTAAGGTGCCTTCCAGCATCCTCTACACCTTATAACTTATCCACGCTCTGACATTAATCCCACCTATTACAAGTGGATCTTTCTGGCCAGGTGACTTACAATGATTTCTTGAAGGGACTAGAAATTGATTCTTGAAGAAGGTAAAAATGAATAACTATTAAGATCTGTTTATATGTATTAATTTTTCATGTGACTGTGTTATCAATTAGTGGAAAGATATTAGTGAGCATTTGTTTAGTATTGCTCTAAGTCCTGTGTTTTAAATATATTCACATACATAATTTTCAACCACTTTTCTAATCATATCTATTATATGTATATACACATACTATATTTAAAAGATATATGTCTATATACTTAAAATTTAAGAAATCTACTACTTCTTGTCAGTCCTTTAATATTACTTCTGTTTGTGCTGTGGCAAAGATCGTCTCTTTGTGACTAAAACATGATTTATAGAGCCACTGGGATGATGATCCTATCTTACTGTTGTAAAGTGGTTTACCTTTGAGATATAAAGATCATTTTCACACTTGTAGATAAATTGAATCAGTCAAATTATTTTTCTTGCATATTTAAGTACATATTTCTCAAAAGCACAACAAAAATAGGGTGAATTTCAGGTAATCATTTGGTTGGTTTCTCTATACATTGTTGAATGTCAGGATATTAGAAAGCAAGAAAACCAGATGTGTTTTATAATGAAATATAGCCAATTTTGTTCAAATTCATAATATTTCTGTTTCTCTCTAGAATGAAATATTTTGTTTAATATGTTTAATTAAGTGGGAACTTTTTAATGTATTCCTCTTCCAAAGTATTTTAGTAGAAACCAGAGTCATGAGTAACCTAGTTAGGAGATGAATAATCTTCCCTTTCCATGTGTACATTTTGACATTGTGTAAACAAAATAGTATAGTAAATATCAGAACTAGAATTAAGAAACAAGGAACATGTCATACATCCAGTAGACCTCAAAAAGTATGAAAACTTTTGTTACTATGATATTTAAATAACTTCTTCTTTGACAAAAATCATATTTTGGCCATAAACCTCACAAAAATGCCAAAATAGATTTATTTAATATAACCCAAATGAGGCCTCAATTAATGAGTGCTTATTTTTGTGGCAGATTTTTTCAGACATATATCTTCACTTTAATTATTGCTATCATTGGCTGGTTGCCATCCATGGCTTTATTTCAAGTTTTTGTTGGTCAAAAATGCCTTTGAAATATCAGTGTGTCTTAAAGAAGGATCTAAAGAACTTATCTTTCAACCTAAGAGGGACCAACTGTGTGCTCTTGTTTTTCTTTAAGAAGTATGTCCCACAAAACTTACTTGGCTTTTAAAATATTCTTAAATGATTGTTCCACCTCTCTATGTGTGGGTCGATCATGTATAGGTGTTGCCTGATGTTCACTGGAATACTAATGGATACTTTGGCAACCTTTCTCCTAAGCAAAACTGAAAAAGAAAACCTTAAGTGGTGAGTGGGTTGCTGAAAACCCATCAAAGTATCCATGGAAAATCTACATCAAGAATAAAGAATTCTAAAGTATTGGAGAGCTTTTTTTCTTCTTAGAGAAAATTGTGTTTGGACAATCAACCCATGTTGAATTTTATGATTCTCTCTTCATAGCTCTATTCTGAAAGCAAGAATAAATTATAGTTGTTTTTAAAGTTAGGAAATTGGAGAATTTGGGGAAGATGGCTCCAGAATGCCTCTTTTGAGTACTAAAAAGTCATTTCCTCCTTTATCTTGTAATTTTTTTTCTAATGCTGCCTTCTTCATTCATCATCTGTCATTCTTTCATAAGTAAATAAGTTGGCTACCATCTCAGAGGTCATAGGTGCCATGTCAATTGAAACATGAATAGAATTTTAGAAAATTGTCTGTCACTATTTGCTTCATTAGGCAAGAACTTTGCTTACTTTAATTAAACAAAAGACTCTAGTTGCTAAGTGAGCCCAACTCCCCACACAAACATACCAAAAAAAAATGCAAAAAAAAAAAAACTGATGAATTGTCACTGGAACAATAAACTCAAAATAATAAATTACCTTTTTATTAACTTTGGTCACATTAACATTACAAGGCATGCTTGGTGAATACTGTTTGTCTTGTCATTATCTCAGAAATAAAAGGCAATTGTTCTTTATTTCTTCATTTATCTTCAAGAAGACCCACTGTGGTTGTATTGAATCCACTGAAATATTTTACTCTCAGGAAAACTTGTGTTGATCCACTGACTTTTTATGTTTCTCTTGATGGCTCCTAATGGATAAAGCAAATGTACATGTAAGGTTGTTGTGTGCAAAGCTAACAAACTCTGTAAAGGTGGCCAGGGAAATAAGTTTCAAGAAGCTTCTGGAAATGTCTGCCTGAACATTTCTTATTGAAATGAAATGATGATTTATTATAATGGCAGGTAGGAATTGGGATTCTTCAAAGTAGAGACTAAAGATGCGTAAGTAGTATTAAGCTAATGACATACATGGATGTTAATTGAATGCAACATGGCATTATGAAATGCATTTGGCATAAAAGATGATATTTGTATAGTGCTTTAAGGTTGGTAAAGTACTTTGCTTATATTAATCTATTTAATGAGAAAATTTCCAAGAAATAAAGTATCCTGTCCTTTTCTATATATTGATATGTCTTCCTGTGGTATGCTGAGTAAAAGCTGTGGTTTCATGGATGTGCATCTTAATAGATCAGTTTTATGCCAGCTATGAGAAAGAGCTTTCTTACCAAAAGAATTATTGACTTTAGAAATGAGAGTGGGGATTTGAATTTTTTTTTCCTACTTGAGACATTTTGGAAAATAAAAAGAATTACATGTTAAGATGTCAAATCAAAATTATACTTGACTCGTCATCTTCCTTAGTGGTTAATGAATGCAATTTACTCCCCTTGAAATTATGCTGTGATGTGAAATTCTACTTGGAATAATGCACTCTGGTTTTTCATTAGCAGTCATCTTATCTTCATAATTTCATCAAACTTGTATATAGTTCATAGATTTTTGTAGTGGTGTTAAAAAGAAGAGGTATGCCTACAACCTGACTTATTCTAGACCTTTCCCTCTTATTCTCCCTCCCCAAGTAAGCATGGGAATGGGTTGAGGGGAATCAGGTGAATGTGTGAGTAGAGTTTAAATCAAGACTTAAGACACACTGGATGATTTATGTCTATATTGGTGAACCTATAACACACATGACAGAGGGGCTATTCCTGTCACCCTCTCCACCATTCCCAAGTACGTTTTTCATATCACCACCCCTCTGCCCAGCAGCCGAGTGGGAGTGCTTCCTCCCTCCCCTGTCTGGGGTAAGATGGCGACTCACATGTGTTGTGATGATTGCAGTTTGGGCATGAGGTCTCTAAAAGGTTCGCCATCATTGATTTCAGTAAGGAAGGATTAGCAGTCACTGGGCTTGATGCCATATTATATTAATAGTTGAGGTAGAAGCAATAGAGAATATGTAGATGATCACTTTAGAACTAATAATAATGTTGCATGGTATAATAATCCATATTTGTACCAATTAAATTCTTTGCCACAATAATGACTTTGGTTTATCTTTTATTTTCTGTACTATATCTAGGTATGATTGATAGTCAACACATTAAAAAAGTTGTAATTGTCTTAGCACATAGCAAGTGCTTAATAATAAATGCTAGCTGAATTTAAGTCAAGCCATCTCCAAAGACAGCTGAAAATAGGCTAATTGCCCACCAAAATTACCTTACAGGAGGAGGTCTAGACTTCAAAGGGATTTGTGAATTTGGATGGGGGAAAATAGGACTTTTTTCATGATCCTTCTGTTTCCTTTGAAAACCTAATGTCTTTTATTTTAGGTATTTGAAAACACGGTTCATAGATTTCATAAGACAGGCAAAAGGCTTCTTTCTCTCTCTCTGTTTCTCTTGCATTGAAATGCCTCTGAGTAGGGGCAGCTAAATAACACAGTGGATGGAGAGCCAGGTAGGAAATTGGAAGGGCTTGTGTTCAAATGTGACCTTACACACTTCCTAGTTGTGTGACTCTGGGCAAGTCATTTCATTCCAGCCATCTAGCCTTTACTGCTCTTCTGCCTTATAACCAATAGAAGGCAGACTTTTAAAAAATGCCTCTGAGTTAGAGCCCACCCCCACCCCCCAACCCCCCCGGAATGATTAAGCCTTTTTAAAAATAAAGCAAGGGGAAATCCTCTTCTGTCCCACCTGGAGAATGATTATTCCTTAGGAAAGAATCACTTCTCTGGAACTTGTGCCCTCTGTTGTTTCTGGCAAAATCACTTTCTCGCTCTTATTCCCCAGAACACACTGAGAGCTATTCTGCACACATCATTGGCCACAACTTCTTTTGGGAGCTCCATGGCAGAATGTGAGCACAGGTATTGGGGAGACTCACTCAGAGCTATGGTGCCACCTGGTGATATCCTTTGCCCCTCTTGTCTGCACCATGCCAACTCCAGGAGGGTATATCTTCCAATTTAATCCAGTTTCCTCCTTCCTTTTAGAGGAGTAGGAATTGGCTTTACTGTTCTTTTTGGTGGATACCATTACAGAGCTGACTAAATATAGCACTAAGCCACACTCCCAATTTTTCCATTTCCTGAACATCTTTTTTATAACAAGGTATAAAGAGGTATCATTTTGGTTTCAGTTCCATTACAGTAACAAGTTACAATTACAGAGAGCTGCGGTTAATGGACATTTGTTCCAGCCCCTCTTTGCTTTCTGCCCTGGATTTGTGTCTCTCTTTTTTTTCCTCCCCTGTTAATGCAGCAAATTTTAGAACAAAGAACAACAACAACAGAAAAAAGACAGACATTTTCTAGGCCATAGGAATGATTGGCAGTAAGTGTAGATTTAAAAAAAAAAAGTCAAAGCGAATTGTTCATAGTGGGCTGGCTATCTGGGGTCAACACTGCCTGTGAAAGAGGGTTCTCTGGGGCCAATGAATTACTCTGCAGTCTTTGAATGTTGGAACAGGAAGGTACCAATAGAATAATGAGTCTTCCTTTCCTCCAGCCAGATACAGACAAGTAAACTGAAAGGGAGTAGTGGGCAGGCTCCCAGGGCAGGGCTTGTTATTCTAAGCTTCTTACTTTTTCTCAGACTATGCCATGTTTCAGCCACACTAAACCCTGCTCTCCTCTGTTTGCATGGGGTGTGAGCTGCCTTTAAACACTGAATGATGATCTCTAATAATAGAATAATAATATAGAATAATGATAACTTTCTAGTATTTTATTCCTTTTAAGTAGAGAGAGGCAGCCTGCTATAGTGAAGAGTGAGCTGGCTGGCCAGGCATTCAGGAAAATCTACATTTAATACCCATCTCAGATATGTGTAATCTCTGTGACTTGAGGGAAGTCCCTGAAACTTGCAGAGCAGGTATCTGTCTACATTGGTGCATGGTGTTTCTGCAGTCTCACCAATACCAATGAAACCACAGATCCAGGCTCCTCAAAACATGTCTTAAAACAATATTCATGTGTGTTATTACCTATGGTACTCACAAATGGAAGGAAAGCCAGGCCTGGACAAGTGAGGTCCTGGGTTCAAATCTTTCTTCAGACATGTCCTAGCTGGTGACCCTGGGCAAGTGATTTAACCCCTGATTGCCTAGCCCTTACTGCTCTTCTGCCTTGGAACCAATATACAGTATTTGATTACAAGGTGGTTTAAAAATACCCATGGATATTATGAATGTTATTATTATTTCTATATAATATATGAGGGGTTTTGGGGGCAAATAGTACCTTGACGGCCAACGTAAGCCTGGGGAATGGAGATGGAGATAGACTGAAAACATTACAAAGGATTTTGGTCAACTCTCTGTTCAATGTACACAGTGGCCATTCAGCAGGTGAATATACAATCCAAAGAAAAGCCAGAACATTCAAATGACTGTTATTAAGCTCATCTTTTATCTCCCATTCTTAATTAGTAGCATATAGAGTACAGTATTATAATTACTCATTTTAACTGACCATTGAAGTTCTACAAAAATTATATACTATCACATACTGGATATGTTTTCACATCCATGTTGAAATACATATCTTTTCATATCATAGCAAATTTCCCCCATGATTCCTTTTCCCTTTTATGGAATAAGTGGTTCTGTGTGATTATAGAACTTGTCTGCATTCCATAACTAAATTTATTTAAAAATAATCTCCTAATCAAAATCCCTTATCGTCAGCATTCAGTTTACAAACTGGGTTAAGTACTTTATGGAATACTTAACCCAGTCATTCATGTTTGAGTGGGAAATAGTTTTAAACGATTTTTAAGTTCTGATTTGAACTATTACCAGTAAAGAGACTAAATCTAATTAGCTGACTGGGATTTAATATGTGAGACTCTTTACATTAAACTTTAGAAATATCCCATCTAATTATCTAGCTATTACCTTAATAAAACTACTTTCTGAAAAGGGATGCCTAGATATCACTGGCTGACTAAATATAAGATTGCTGGTCTAGGTAATGGGAAACCTCTAACCACATAAAATTAATAACCTGGAGGAAGCAGGAACTGCTTATTTTACTGAGATCCTCATTTCTGGAAATGAAAATATGTGGCAATGAGATATTTAATTAAGACCAGGTGAAAGTCATTTAAAACAATCATTCTCAGTATATATGCTTTATTCTTCCCATGTAAATCTGAATTTCTTGTTTAGTTTTTTTCAGCCCTATCCAACTCTTTGCAACTCTATTTGGGGTCACAAAAAGGGGTTTCCCATTTCCTTCTTTAGTTCATTTTATAGATGAGGAAACTGAGGCAAACATGGTGAAGTGATTTGCTCAGGGTAATACAGCAAGTAAGTATCTGAGAATGGATTTGAACTCAGGAAGATGAATCTTCATTCACTGTGCTCCCTAAATGGCCCAATATCTGAATATTCTTTACTAAATTAACCTTTTTTGAAATTTGAAAAAAATATTGAAATCCCTTGATTCCTCAAGTCTTTGCAATACTTGTATAACTTCTTGGTTTACATTTTTATAGCAGTGATTGCTGAATGTCTACATATAAATTAATATATGCACTCTTGTTTTGGGATGGCAAGTGTTTTACTCTTCTGAAATCTGTGTAAATCATACTCCACATAGCTGAGTTTAAATGAACGAGAGAACTGAATTGCAGACTTTCATATATTCTATAAGGCAGATATCTGAATTATATTTTGCTTTTCTCAGTCATAATCAAAGATGGACAGAGTCAGTATTTGTCCTTTTAGATCCCAGGATGCCAAAGAGGAATGTCAGTCTTTTGATGTCAGGACAATGAAGGATTTAAAAAGAAAATAAGTAGGGAAGGACAGTTTAGGTAGGCAGTGATAAGATGGAGGAACAAAATTTTGTCTACAATGTTCTATGAATTTTTTTAAAGTTTAATAGTGAAATTCCACAAAAGACGTTGTGATTGCTATATACATTTAGAACTTTCCAATGAAAAGTAGGTAAAGCAGTTTGGGCTTAGTATGTAATCAGAGTGCTAAAGACACAAAGAAAAGAAAACAATCCTTGATGTTACATGCAGCATACGTTCATCCTAAGAGAGGAAGAAGATGAGACATAAATAAGAGCTGGAAAGTGGTGGAGGAGAATTTGGTTATTACAAGGGCCTGAGATGTTCAATAAGTGCTGTTATGGCTTGAAACCAAGCAAAATAAAGCTAAAGCTGCCCTGTAAAACTTCACAGTGGATCTCAAAGAAAAGTCTCCATTTCCTGTTGGGGAAGGAATGATGTGATCACTACCATGGACACATTTTTGGAGATGTCCAGGAAGCACTCATTATTATGTGGCATAATGGTGATAGCTCACACTTTTGTAGTGCTTTAAATAATTTAACTCATTTCATTTTCACAATGATCCTGTTAGGTAGGTATTGTGATTTTTATAGGTCCATAGTGTAAGATTAAAAATTAATATCCATTACTCCAAATATTATATTTTAAAAAGATTTATTAATAATAACTTGAAGTAAAGGAAAGTGATAACCTGAGCAAAAGGAGCTGTCTGGACCGCGAAAAATGGGAGGAGAGAGAGAGAGCATGGGGTTACAGAATCTTTTATCTATACAAATGTAAGGATGTAATGTGGGGATGAAAGGAGGAAGGGGATGCTGGAAAATGAAGTCCAAGGGTACAAAATTCTATTTAAACAATAGGTTGACACTATTTTAGAGCAGAAAGGAATGATAGAGGTCCCACAGTTCACCTCTTTCTCTTTCCAAATGATAAAATTGGCCCAGAAACAGAGAGATCAGATCGTAAATCAAAGGGACCCAGTGAGCCCATCTCATACTCCCCAAGTAATACCTTCTATGTCATACCCAACAAGTGTTCATGTAGCCTGGTGTGAAGGTTTCCATTGAGGAAGACTCAGAGTTAGGAAGACCTCAGTTCAAATGATAGCTCAGAGCATCACTGGTTAGGTAATCCCCAATTCTTCTTCAATAAAGTGAGAATTACTATAATAATAATAATAATAGCATTTATATAGTGTCTAATCTATGCTAGGCCCTGTGAAAAGTACTTTACAATTATTGTCAGATTTGAACTTTGAAACAATGCTGGAAGGCAAGTGGTGGTATTATTCCCACTTAACAGTTGAAGAAACTCTGACAGAGTGTTTATGCCCATTTGAATTCATTTCTTCCTGACCTAACTGTTTCTTTGCCACTTAGCTTCTTTTTTTTTAAACCCTTACCCTCCACCTTAGAATCAATATTCTATACTGGTTGCAAGGCAGAAGAGCGGTAAGCGTAGGCAATGGGAGTCAAGTGACTTACCCAGGGTCACACAATTGGGAAGTGTTTGAGGTCAGATTTGAACCTAGGACCTCCCGTCTCTAAGCCTGGTTCTCACTCCACTGAGCTATCCAGCTGCCCCCCACTTAGCTGCTTCTAATAGCATCTACCTCATATAGTTGTGAGGCTTAAATAAGATGTGGAAAACATTCTGCAAATGTTGAAGTGCTATGGAAATGTTAGTTCATAATAATGTTAGTATTGCTTCTAAGTCAGTTTATTTAAATCTCAGATAACTATAATTGTTAAGAAGTTTTCCTTGATATTGAGCCTAAATTCCTTTTTTGCAGCTTTCCACCATTGCTTCTAGTTTTGCTCTCTTTGACCAAAAAGTCTTTCAAGTTCTTTAGAGAAAGCTATAATCACCAGTTGCCACCACTCTTGAGTCTTTCTCAGATTAAAGATCTCTATTTCCTTCATCTAGTTCTCCTACAGCCCATCATCTTCCTCGTTTTCCTTTTCTGGTCATTTTCTGGGTTATCAGGGACATTTCTAAAAGGTAGTGTCCGTGTCTGAACACCATATTGCACATATGTTCCAACCAAAGTAGAATATAGTCGGACTATCACATTCTTATTCCCAGAAGCTGTGGCTGATTTCATGCCATCAAAGATAAGCATTTTTTGTTTAACTGTTACAGGCCACCATTCTATCTTGTCAACTTTGTATTTTATGAAGGACCCAATGTCTTAAAAAAAAATAAAAATCCCTTATCTTATATCTGAAAATTGGTATACCACTTTCAAGGCAGAAGGGTGGGAAGATCTAGGCATTTGGGGTGAACCCTGCACCTCTTATTTTCAGACCTGGATCTCTATGCACTCTCACGTAGCTCTCCCTGCCTCAATGCATTTTTCAAACTGTTGTCTCTCTAGCATGACTGCCCATTCTTGTACATGTTAAATTGATATTCTAAACCCAAGTGTAATAGTAATTTGTCTCCATTAATTTTTATCTTATTAGATTCTTCCCAATTGGGTTCTAGACCATCAATAATTTTTTGAACCAAAGGGTAGGTTATTGTTTGTCCCTATTAATTTTTATCTTATGAGTGTCTTCCTAATTGGATTCTAGACTCTCAACATCTTTTATGAGCCTCAGTCAGAGAGAGGTAGCTTGTTTTAGTGGACATTGTACTCCACTCAGGATGAGAAAGACATGAGTGCAAATCATGTAGCTGACATTTACAAGCAGTTAACATTGGGCAAGTCACTTCATCTCCTTGGACCTCAGTTCCTTTATCTGTTAAATGAAGTTCAAGTCAGTAATCTTTTGGGTACTTTCCAACTGTAAATCCCTGATCTTGTGTTCCTCCATTCTTTTTAATGTGAAAAAGTAATTGTCCCTTAGTCCCAGAGGCATTATGGGGGAGAGCCAGGATTTAGGCACATTGTTTGATTGAATGTCCAGTGATATTCTTGATCCTTTAGGAAGTAGCAGAAAAAAGACTGTATTTTGGAGTAGAAATATTTAGTTCATGTTCTCACTTGCCTTAATAGTTGAGTGACACTAATGGATAAAATAAAAACTTCTCTGATCCCTCAATTATAGTTCATTTTTATATAAAATATTATTATAGTGTAGAATTCTTTAATTTTACAGCATGTAGACCTTACATAGCATAGGCAGTATCTTCTTTCCTCTAATAGACATGACGGAGAGCAAATGATAGCAATGATTCCCTACTGCAGTTTAGTTACTACAGCTCGTGATTGCTTTTAAAATGATCAAAATCACTCCATAGAATTGATTACATAAATTTAGAAATCAGAGTGTAGTGGATGGAGAACATTAGTTATTCTAATCTTTCAAAGACTTTTTATATGTGCAAAACATACAGATAGCATAAGTGAGTGAGTGTAAGTGCCAGGAATGGCTTGTGTTAAAGCCATAGTTCTCTAGCAGCACATTATCTAATAAAATACAGTAGTCTCTTGTTCTATGGTACTGAAGTGTTCTAAAAACATTGGCTTTAAAAAAGTCTTTTTTTTGGTAAAAAGTAATATTATTTTATGCAGAACATTAGTGTAGCAGAAATAACATGTAACTTGGAGTCAAGAAGGCCTGGTTTCATTATTCAATGAATTTCTTTCTAAAGGTATAACTTGAGTAAAGCTTATTCTTTTTGAAAATGGTGAAAATATCTTCTCTATTGCCTTCAGACTGTTACACTAAAAGTGCTTTATAAATAAATAGATAAGTACTATAGGTTAGTGAAAAATATGATAATGAAATCATAAATCACATGAAGAAAAATTTATACCATGCAATGGCATAAATTATCCAGTAGACTAATTTTAGAAATTATTGGCAAAAAAAAGTAAGAAAAGAGACTTTCTTGGAACATGTTGGATGTTGATGAAATTAGGAGTATTTTTGAAATTCTTCATCAAACCTTCCAACACCAGAATCTACTTCCTATATTCTTTGTCCCCAAGCCTACCTGGGACTGCAGGAGTTCTTCATTTTTCTGGGAATCCCCAAGTGAATATTTTGGTTCCCATAATTGATCTTGCTTTCTTTCATCTATTTATTTGTAATATTTTTTCATAACTCTTATGGCTCTAATGTCTACAAAGATGTTTTGTCATTTTACAGTTGAGGGAAATGAGATCCTGAGGAAAAAAATATCTTCTAATAACAGACCTCATAAGAAGGTGCTAATTACTAATATACATCCATAGTTGAAAAATTCCCTAAATTTTAATTATTAAAAGTTTTGAAAAAAAGAGTTGGCATTCTGCTTTATTCTCTTGATAGTGATATTTTTTCAAAGTTTACCTAAGTAAAAGTCCAAACAGAAATTCATTTGTGTAAAAAGCAACAAATTGACTTTTTAAATTTTTCCAGATCTCTGTCCATATTTGGAGAATAATTTGGCATATTTTCTTTCTCAGACCTCCATTCCTATTTCTAGGTGATTCTGCATACGCATTAAATTTGGTGAATTTTTTTAATAAAATTATAAGTTATATCTAGCAAGGACCTCAGCAATCACTGGGTCTAACTCTTTTTGTTTTTAAAGATGAAGAAACCAAAGTTGACAGATTCAGCTGTAATTTACTGAGGCCACACAACTATTAACAGCCCGAATTCAGTATTCTTTTTCCTATCTTCTGAATCTATATTTGAGACTGACTTTTGGCAACCCCTTTCAGTAATCATTGGTCAAGATTTAGTTGCCCGTAGTCAAAGCCAAGTTGTTAATCTGATTCCTTCTAGGTAGCCACTTTTCATGATTCAAACAAAAGTGGAATGTTACAGCTTGGATTATCCCTAATAGGTGCCCTGATTTGACCTGAATTAAGTGGGGTAATTGAAACTTGGCTTCAGCTGCCACACACACACTCTAACATTCTTCAAACATGATCCATTTGGGCTTACATAGAGCTTTCATTTATTATATAATAGTCATAAAACTATATGAAAATAGCTAGTGTCATTGCAATTACATAGGAGACATTTAAAACAAATATATATTTTTTTAAGGCAGGCCTTCTATCCTTTTTTTGTTATTGTTTCAACCAACTTCTTTGACCCTCTGGTTCTCTTTCTTAATTCAAGCTCCTGGTTGCCGCCACCTCTCTCCCCCTCACCAAACAATATTATTTAGAGTATTCTGAGAGACTAGGCCATTAAACTGGAATAAAACAATGTATACACTATCTTCACCAAAAGGGCATTTTGAATTTTATTAGTAGAAACCAATTAAGATGTTATTTTCAAGCAAAGGGATTGGCAGGGTTTCAAAATGTTACTCTTGAGGGCCAGGAATAGGGTTGAGTTGGCATGGAGAGCAGATCTTTAGCTTAGATATTTGACAGTCTTTAATGTGCATAGAGCTTGGATTTTTTTCTTAATTTAAGCTGAATCTGTTAAAAGCCATGTTGCTTGCCACTGTTCAGTATAATTGCATCAAATGCATCTTTGCATTAATATATAAAACCTGCTGCTGAGATAAGAGGTTCAAACGGGCATATTAAAGAAATGTGGTGCTATAAGGAACACTGCTGTAAATTTAGTCATTCTTTTAAAAAGCCATGTAATTTTAGAGCATTGAATCTGACACTGCGTATGATATTTTAATGCCAAGAATTGTATGTGTTAGTAATGGATCCATTTAATGATCTATTAGTTTTACTGTATCGACTACAGTCAGTTGGTACAGTAGAGGAATATGTTTGTTACCTGAATGACCTGGAGTAAGTTATTTAATCTCTCTGGGCCTCAGTTTCTTCATTTGTGAAATAAGACACTTGGACTAGATAGCCTTTGAATTCCTTTACAGCTTTAAGATCTCTTTGCTAATCATTTCCTGTTCTAAGATCACTGTTTCATAAAAATGTCAGAGGGAAAAGTCATGGATGTCTTCTTTACTACTCTGTAATAGAGTATTCTTACTCTAGGAAGGGAGGAAATAATTCATTTTATATCTATTTTCTGCCTAAGAGATTTTTGTAAAGTAATATCTTTAAAACAAATAGAAAGTACATTGTGCCTATCAGGCTAGGCCAATGGTATCAAACTCAATAGAATCCCCAAAAATAGCTTGTTGATTTAACAAAACCACAAATTAATATTATGTTCTGTATTTTGATTTATTTTGTTAAATATTTCCTAATTATATCCTCAGCTTCTTTGGCCTTTATTTGGCAGTTTTGCCAGTGACTGTTCGACATCTCTGAGTATCACAATTTTTAAGGTATTTCTGTTAAATTCACCTTTCCTGCTTTTTGCCATGTCTTTTCTACACTTCTATACATTTCTTTGAGCTTTATAGAAAAATTTCAAACATTTAATTATGGATTAACTTTATAAATGACATTAGAAATCCTAAACTCAATTCAAAATTCTCCTCCTAGCTTTTTTCCCACTGCTTTCATCACATCCCAAACATCTCTTAAGCCCTTTCATTAAAAAGAGAGATTAGCAAACAACACAAACCATTTTTTGTCCCCTGGCTCAGAAAATGATGAATGCATCTGGACCCAGACGTCCACGCAACGCATTTTAGAAACAGAGTTAAATCTGATCTGCACTTCTATTTTGCTGTTTGTCTATTAGAAGCCAATCTCAGAGACTGTCATTAATGTAAAACTCTTTAAAGTAAGCAAACAAGAAATACCACTGGCAGAGGACATTTTCCCCAGTAGGTATATAACTAACACTTGCATTAAGTTCCAAGGTTAAGCAATGTCTTTAAGTTTTGCCTTCTAATTGGTAAATCTAATCAAAATCAATTGTTGGAAATATGGATCAATAAGTAAAAAACACCTCTAAGTTCCTGCACTTTATACGCTATGCTTTTCTTTCTTTATAGCCATGCCAGCTTTGTCTTCCTTTACTTAGTTTATTAGCTCTGGATATTCATAATACCTAACACGTTCGGTGGGAAAGCACTGAATGGAAAAATCTGTGTTTAGGACAATAAACTGACTAACAAGTCAGCTCTCTTTTCTCCCGCAGACCTGAAACTTTGGTAAGGTAGCTTGAGTTGGGGCACTGACATTTGAGGAGGGTATTTTACCTCCTCAAAGCAGCAGGCAACTTACCCTTAAACCCAGGCTGCCAATCGCAGAGTTCAGTTGCAATGGTATGTTCCTTTCCCATGCCTAATCCTCTTGGTACTCTCTCCCTATCCTGCCATCTTCTCCATCCTGGATTCCTCCCAATAGGTGGGAGGCCATTGGCTTTTTCACAGGAGGGGATTCTCTGGGGAATGAGCTTCCCAGAGTCCCCTTAAGAATGATTGTACCCAGGCTAAAATGATTCTGCATGCAACATCTCCCCCTCCTCTTCCAATGAAATTGTCTCAAACACAAGAATTCCTAGTTCTTCTATCTGAACTTCTTTTCTGGCTGGAAAATAATAATTTGAAGACTTCATTGTGAGACTTGGCAGTTTGAGATATAATCTACACTACTGGGATTTTAACCTTTTTTTTTAAACCCTTACCTTCAGTCTTGGAATCAATGCTATGAATTAGTTCCAAGGCAGAAAAGTGGGAAGGGCTAGGCAATGGCAATTACCTAGCTGCCTCCTAGGGACTTTAACTTTAAAACAGCAACAACAGCACTATGGGGGATGGAGCACTCAACAAAAAGGGATGCCTTTGAATGGGCAATCTTGTCAATTTAGATTGGTATGTACAATACTCAGTGGGAACCCCAAATCCTCTGAAATCAGAGCTTATACATTCTGCTGGGTTAAAGACAGGTAAGAACTAGCCGGATGGCAGACCAACAGACTATTCATTCAAGCAAGGTTGTTGCAGTGGCTTTGGACACCTGTGTTCAATTCTAGGGCTGCAAGCCCTGGCTATATTTTCCTGGGAAAGGCAGATATTTGTTAATGATTGTTTATAAAAGAGAGTTGTAGATGGAGACTGCCCTGTCTAGCAAACCAAAAGCATTCAAGTGCCGGGGGTGTGGGAGAGAAGAGGAGGTTTTGGCTGGATGCCATAGTTCTTAAGAAGCTTGGATATGTTGGCATGCCTTCTTTCTTCGGGCTTGCTGATGATGCCGCCTAGGTGAAAGAAGCCAAGAGGAGGGAAGCATGATCAGAGGCTCCTGATGACTTGCTTTGTTCCCCCACCTCCGACCCCCACAACTTCAACTTCAAGGATTTCCTGTCAACCCCTCTGCACCTCCTATCACAAGGCATTTTGTAGACTAGAATTTCAGGGCTGGAAGGAACTTGAGGTTTTATTCCAATCACTAATTTTATTAATAGCTCATTATGTAGTCTTATATTTTACAAAGTACTTTCCTCAAAACACCTTATAAGATAGTTCATCCATGAAATCCCTGTTTTACAGATGAGTACTCTAAGGCTCTGAAAAGTCAAATGATTTGTCATTCACTCAATCAACAAGGATTTATTAAATGCCTACTATGTGTCAGCTAGCTAAATGCTAAGGATACAAAACAGTCCCTGTTCTTGGGTTACTATCAGTGGAGATAGGTATCTCTGCCTCTGAAAATACATGTATGTGTGTTTTGTGTACATAAACACAATTGATTAGAAAAACCAGGACTCAAATCCAGGTTTATTGGCTCTGTCTTTCTAATAGATCAGAAATACGAAGGCCAAAGAGGAGAAGTAACTTGTCAGGGATTAAAAATGTGGTTAATGGCAGAGGCTCTCCAAGTACCCAGACCTTTTCTAATGTATAAACTAGAACATTCAATTACAGAATGATTCATTTTTAAGTAATTGTGTGGAATCTTTTTGGATTGCTAGGAGCTTCTTTTTGTCTCTGAACTAACATTTATTCAGCAGGTACCAGACCAGGCACTGTGCCAAGCACTGGTATATATGCAGCTAGTTAATGACCATGGCAGGACCCAAATCTCAGTCTGATTTTGTGTCTGATGCATTTTCCACTATATTATTCTGTTTCAAAAGATCCAATGAGGTGTTCGATGGATATCAATCCCTTCTCTCTGCCTTAGGATTCTCCAGAGCCAATTCTCAACAGGTCATTTCCTTCCTTTCTGCCCCCTGAGTTACGTTGGTTCTCACGACTACAGTCATACCATTTCTCTTGATGCACAAACTTTCTTTGTGTTGCTTCAAGTATAGTAACACGCATCAATTAGTTGATCAAGAACCCAGGATAGTCGTGTAAAGGAGCAGCATAGAAGACCTTCTCCCTTGGGTAGACATGAAGGAATCCTAGCTGTTGAGGAGTGAGGTATGTATGTTTGTATATATGTACGATGAATAAGCACTTATGTTTAAGCAAATGTATAATCTTAGAAAAAACATTTTTTATAAATGCTAGAAAGCTTACAAAGTGTAAAGACCAAAAAATAGACATAATTTGACTATATAACAGTAATTCCAGTTGAAGTTATTTGTGTCAATTTATTGTCATCATTGCCTAATTATGATATATCCTAATAATGACTAGAAGCAGCGTGCTAAAGTGACTAGATTATTGGAGTTCACAGTCGTGAACTCTTGGATTCAAATCCTGCCTGTGGCACCTGTCAGTCCAATTGAGAGCTATACCAGGAGGCATCAGCCTTACTGACAGAGGTTAGACCCAGGAGACAATGAGACCAGAGTAAGGTGATTCAGCAAAGTTTTTAACAGAGGAAAGAAGAAGGTGGGATAGAGAATAGAAGCAGCAAGGGGGAACCCGATGCCAGGAGATGGCTACAGAATCTCACTTGGGTGGGGAAATTCAAGATATTATAGCATTAGAGAGCTTCCTCTATTGGTTGTCTCTGGGGAAGGTGAGCTACTTGTTTTAACTCCACTGGATGTCCCTGAAAAAGGTGGGATGTTGGCAACTGTATTGTGGCTTCCTGTTGCCTAACTGGAGTCTCTAGATTTATCATTCTCATCTTTTTCTTTGTATAAAAAAGACAAAAATGGGAATGGAAGATGGTTGGTGGGGGGAGGGTTGATTTGGAGATTTCATTGGTTTTTTTTGGGGTGGTGGGAGTTCATTTGTCTCAGGTCTGATAGGCTGAGAAACAGCTGCCCTGGGGTCTATTACCACCTAATAGTACCCTGGTCCTTGGAAAGGAGATTCATTTAAATAAACATTTATTAAATCAATGCCTTCTAAGTTCTAGGAATAGGGACACAAATCCAAAAGGCCTTCAAGGAGCTGACCACCTATTGTAAAATCATTTACTTTCTATATGCCAGGATCCACTTATTTACTAAATCATAGACTACCTCGTGCCCAATGCTGACAAAATGATAGCTGTTTTGTGTTTGTTATTATAGTTGTGGAAGCATGCACAAGATGGTTAGGTCCTCGATTCAAATAAGAGAAACAAAATATCACATTCTTTTTAACATTCAATATGTCAGATCAATATGGTTGCAAATTTAATTGATCAAAACAGTAAACTATATACATATTTATACTTTTTTTGCTAATATATTATTATTTCCTCAGAGCTACAAAATGAAACAGAAAGACTATTGCTTATGAAGTAGCTATTAATGGTGTAATATTCCAGACAAGTTGGTAATAACCAGCAGTACTGAGCTGAAGTTTATTCTCCTGAGTAGGTCTTTGCTAATTTCTAGTCATTTCCAATAAATCTTTCTTCATCTTAAGGATATAGATTTGAATCCCAAAGACCCTAACACCATTAACATGGATAGTAGGAGTTATCTTCAAAAACTACAGGATAAAATTCTTAGTCATACAAATAGAAACACATACCAAGAAAATAGACAGACTTGTTTTTGTTGAGGAATGTATAAAGCTATTAATTTATAATAGAAAAAATAATTTAATACATTTTCTAGACAAATATAAAATGTTATCTCTCTTAGATATGATTTATATATTATAGATATAGAGGTTGGTATGAGAAGAGGTAAAAACTCTTCTCATATATACTTTATATGAAATTCTAGAATATTGTATGTTTTAAAGGTTTAAGTCAAATTCAATCTATACTTCATTCCCTCTTTTTTCCCAGTTGCCCCTCCTTCTCTTGAATGATCTTTAATGTAAGAAAAATAAAAGTTCTTGCATTCAAAAGTAAAGGTTAGTTGTGTAAAACTTTTTTGGTGACAAGGTCTGCAAAGTCAACAAGCCAAGTGAATCAGATAAGGAATTATGAAGTAAAGAATACTTAATTATTGTAAAAAATGGAACTCCAAAGTTTGAGTAGACTTCAAAATCGAATTGCTTTATAGTATCAGGATGTGAATGTAATAGCTGCAGAACTTCTCAAGAAGGCAAGGGAATTAAATGATTGCACTGTGTCAAGATAGAGCTAAAAAACCTGAGCAAATCGGAAATCAATGTCCTAGAGACGATACAGAATTGGTTGATTGAATGTTTTACTATCATCAAAGGATTTGTTTTAGTGCTATGAAGGCCTAGCTGCGTCATCTTTTCATATAAAGGACAATTACTCTTGAGACCAAGTCTGGATTGCATGATTCTAATATAATCCCCAGATTCTTAGTTCATTGCTGGAGTAGTTCCATCATTCACTAGTTAGCTCCTGTCCTTAGAAAGCTTGTACTGTACCTCTTTAGTGGTAGACTGATGACTCATTTCATCCATTCAGTTATGCCAAAACCATTACTGAATGGTGGTGGTTCCTATACAGTGGTATCAGAATGCCTAGTTACTCTCATTCTTAAAAATACAGTTGAAATGGAAACATTTCTTTCATAGTCAAATACAGAATGGCAGGTGGTGGTATTATTTGTTAAAATTGAAAACCAGAAGAAAAAGAGCTAATATCAGAAATGTAAGAAATGTGCTTCATTTATGTGTAGAAGAGAGGCAGAGAGATAGACAGGCAGAGAGATGGAGGAAGGAGAGAATTTATTCAAACGAAATATGCACAGCTTAAAGGCACTAACACATTCAGTTTTGCTTAGTTTACAAATAGGCTACAACTTGTATGACCTAAACAGTTTGCAAAATTTTTTTAAAACCACAAAGCAAAAACAATGCATGAATTTGCCTTTTATAAAGTGAGAGAATATGGATTAAAATGGAATGATCAATCTTTAGGGATGCTGGTTCTAGAGAAATCGTATGCATTTGACAAGAAATAAAATTACAAGATCTCTAAGGTCTTTTTCAGAGGCAGATAGATGTCACAGTATATAGAGTGTCAGGTCTGCAGTCTGGAAAACTGATCTTCCTGAGTTATGAGTTGGCCTTAAACAGGTACTAGCTATATAGGAAAAGCAAGTCATTTAACCCTGTTTGCCTCAGTCTCCTCATCTGTAAAATGAGCTGGTGAAGGAAATGGAACCTCACTCCAATATTTTTGGCAAGAAAACGCCAAAATGGTGGTCCCAGAGAGTCAGACATGAGTGACAGATGACTAAACAACCGCCGGATATAAAGAGACTTACCTATGTGGCATATGTCTAGTTACAGATCTTTGGAATCAGGGAGATTTTTGTCTCTGATCCAAATTGGCTTTGTGACCCTGAACAAGCGACCTCACTTCTGAGTGTCCCGAGGAATTCACCATAACTGCAAGTTAAATAAAATTGTTGATCTGTAGACATGGAGAAGGTTTCCCCAGGGGTTATTCTTCTACATAGATGAAGATCCTAGGCTTACACCCTTCTCTCTCTCTCCTCCAGCCCCCTCCTAAAAAACGATGAGTGTGTTTGTAAATTTAAATGAGTATTTAGAAATATGGAAAAGCTGAAGAACAGTCTTGCTTTAAAAATGGGTTCTGGGACAGAAGTGTTCCTAGGCTATAACTACTGAACTGAGAGGATACAGAAGGCAAACCATGTAGTGTGAGGGATAGTAGTCTGATGGAAAGGAAACATTTTAAAGTGGAAAGCAGAAGAACCGGATTCTATGACAATAAGTACCAAGCATAAGCTGCATGATCTTGACAAGTCATTTTACTTTTCTAATCTTCGTGCTCCTTTTCTAGGAAATGAGGGGAAAGAGTCCCAGGCAAATGCAAAACAAAAAGTCAGATACTGCTCCTATTCTCATCGGTCTCATTTGGCTTGTGAATGATAAAATAACTTGAGTTGCTACAGTTGCATTTTCCAATATTTTGCATCTAATCCTACCTACAGTCTTTTCTTTAGACCTTTTCATGATACTCAACAAATAGGTATCAGGTTCTTTTGCTTCCTTTAAAAGGTAATACAAGAGGGCACGTGGTTGGCTGAGTGGATTGGGAGGCAGGTCTAGAGACAGGAGGTCCTTGGTTCAAATGTGGCCTCACTCATTTCCTAGCTGTGTGACCCTGGGAAAGTCACTTAACCCCCATTGCCTTACCTTTACCACTCTTCTGCCTGGGAACCAATACACAGTAGTGATTCAAAGATGGAAGGTGAGGGTTTAAAAAAAAAAAGGTAAAACAAATTTATCTGAAGGGGAGAGCCACTCTTCACAATCAATGGAATGTTACTATTGAAGCCAGATGGTCTCCACTGTTTGATTGCTTTCCTTAGCCACAGACATGTTTTCTGTAAAACTTTTTTGTTTGTTTTTTGGAGGGTTTTGGGAGCAGAAATCACTGCGTATGATTTAACCAATTTAGTCATCTCTAGTCAAAGAAACATTTGATATGTGGCATTGGGATATGGATTTAAAAAATGTTCCGGTATCCAAAAAGCCATGCAAATACACATGATGCTTAAACTGTACAAAAGTTCTTTGGTATTACTCTTCAAATTTTAGGGCATGGCCTCTGCTGTGGCCACAAAGGGAAAACTGTAATTTTCAGGTTCAATGAAAGTTTTTAAAAAATAGTCTCATTCTTTAGTCATGCTAATTTTTGTATTTATAAACTATTATGTTTTATTCTTCTTATTTGATTAATTAAGCAACTTACTATATTATATTGGGGGAAACATTGAGGCTCCCTGCATCAGTAAGGTAAAAAAAAAGATTATTGAATTAAAAGCATTCTGACATTACAAGTTACACTTTGGGTACAACATTTTCACTTAAATCTGCTGCAGTCAGTCTTCTTTTCTTTATTGCCAATACTTTGGGCCATTTTTCTTACCGAACTTTTTTAAAAATTAAGTTTTTGGTTATAATATTTTCTCCGTTCTGCATTTTTATCTATTATCAGTGATTCTTTCCCCCTCTCCTCTCCTCTCTCAAACACCTTTAATTTTATATGCACACACACTATGTGTATATGTATACACATTTTTGAATATACTTGAATACACACACTTATGTAATATGTATACATGTATGTGCATATGTGAACACATGTACACATATGTGAACATACATTCTTTTCCTTTCCTTCCCCATCCTCATATACACACACCCTTGCTCATTTTGTTCTATGATTTCCTTGAGACAAAGCAAGCCAAGACATAACCACCGAGAAAGGGTATGTGGACATTCTGAGTAGAAAGAGGAACCTGCTGTTAGCTTGTGGTTATGAGGCATAAATACTACATTGATAGCCCCCATACAGGGAGAAAGCTGTACCCTCAAAATTATCTACTTCTATTCCCCTAAAAAAGGGATCTTTCTACTCATTAGAATTCTACATATTTCTCAATTAACTCAGACGTCTTTTATTTAGAACATTTATGGCTCACCTATTATGGGCAAGCCTTTCTATGAAACATGGCATAAAGAGTTTCTTATGAAAACTGTGTTTAGAGACCTCAAATGTAAAATAAAATAAAAGCCACTTTGGCAGTCATTGGAGCAAGGAGAATATAGGGCCCGGTCTGTCCTAACTGCATTTTTTTCTAATGGATAAGAAAGTGAGTAGAGGAATGTGGTAGCAAATAGGGGTGAAAGTTGAGAATGATTAGTATTTAGGAAGGGATTTTAGCTTGTTATTTGAGCAGTTCTCATTTTCTTTTCTCTAGATCATAGACATTGTTACTGAATATAGCAATTGTACAATAATTTTAATTTTGTTTTTTAACCCAATTCTTATTTCCTAACACATGGATAAATTGGCATCTGCTTTTTTTTAATGCAAAGAAGTATTACAATTTGCTAAACATTCTTTGCTAACATACATAGCTTGATAAATGCCTTAGAGATTTTAAACAGCAGCATTTGTGTGTGTGTGCTAGCTAAAAGGTTACCCACTCTTTTTTTTTAACCCAAGGGCAAACAATTCATAAGAAAAGGTATATTATAGATATTGGGTTCAAGGAACACTGCCTTGTATTGTCAGTTTACATAGGGAAAAGCTAATGAGGTTGTAAAGAAATACTATCTGTTTTATTAGAAAATTTTACCAGTCAGACAGCTGGAAAAACAGAGGTAGTCGGCTGGCTTCCATTTTCCATTGCTTTCTGTCTTTTAAATTTTGTTTTCTCCTTGCTTTGACCGCATGTTCTCCCCACAAAAGACCCTTTTGGTTACTTTCAGCTACCTGGAGACTAAGCATCATTATCTTCGAGAAGCTTAGGAAAAGCTGGAACTAAAGTAATTGGCACCTTTAATAATGAATACCATTTTCTGTATAGGTAAAGCAATAAATGAAAAATCAAGCGATCATAATTTGGTGCTGCCATTAAGAATTAAATCAATTCATTCACTAATTGGCATCCTAGTGTTTTAAACATAGAAGCATGGGATTTTAGGCCTAGCCAGGATCTGAGATCATCTAATTCAACCATGATTTTACTGATGAGGCTAATAGAGAGGTAAGAACTTACCCAATGTCATGCAACTAGTTAACAAGAAGTCACAATTATAGCCTGATGCAGTAAAGAGAGAGACTCACTGACTGGCTGCTCAAACTGGATTTCAGAGTAACTAGACTTTGGTGAGCTCTGAATCTTATTCTTAATCTTCTGGTTTCAAAAACAAGATTTTGCTAAGTCATCCAGAGGTGATCAAGCCGACTGGGAAATTAATGCATGCTATTCCCACTGAAGGTACAGTTAGATGCTATAGTAAATAGAGTTTGGGACCTAGAGTCTGGAAGACACATCTTTCTGAGTTCAAATGTGGCCTCAGATGCTTACAATCCATGTCACCCTGGGCAAGTCATTTAACCCTATTTGTGTCATTTTTCTAATTTATAAAATGAGCTAGAGAAGGAAATGACAAGCCGCTTTAATATCTTTGCCAAGAAAACTCCAAAAGCAATCAGAACTAGTTTGACAAAATTGAAAATGACTAAGCAACCAGAAAATTCCAGCTCAAAATACGGATTTGTTGACCAAATGAAGTCAAAAATAGTTCAGTGACTTACCTAAAATCACAAGGTTAATCAGTAGCAGAGCTGAAATTAGAAACCCAGATTTTCTGTCTCCTTTATAGGACTTTTCCATCTCTACTTCATTGCCTTTTATAATAGATCTTTTAATTTGTATAGAACTTTACAGTTGAAATATCCTTTCATATATAGGATTTCATTTTATCTTCATATAGCAATCCAGTGGACCAAGTTGAATTGGTATTATCACCATTTTGGAGATGAGAAAATAAATTTGAGGGGGGGGGAATGACTAGATTAGCTATCATGAAGGAGACCTAGGTCTTAGAACCACCCACCCACTGCTCACTGTGAGGCAAGTCAAATGTTTATTATTCCAACCTTATTCTTAGAGAAATATAATGCAGAGAGGGAAGAGGGGTGGATGGCGAGGGGAGAGAGAGTTTTGAGAGGGAGTAGAATGGGAGAAGTTGGGTCTGGAGGACCAAAAGAAACAATACATTTTAGCATTAAAAGTACAAGGGCATGACATGAAGGGCTTATCTATTATAGAGAAATTTAAGATTATTTTCTTTTATATGAGATGAATGAGAAGCAGGCCAGAACTTCCTTTTGGATATAAATTACTCTCACTTAAGTAACTTGTATAACCCAAATAATAGGAATGAATTCATTACTGAAAAAGCATTTAGTAAGTGTTTACTACATACGGATCACTGGGCTAAATTTTGGGGATACAAATATAAAGGAGATAATCCAGCAGGGAATTTATATGCTAATAGGGCCAGGCAACATTTTTGGAAAGTGGTAGCCAGAAAAGAGAGTTTTGGTTTCAGTATTAACAGATGCCATAAGTGGAACCCCAGGGGAATTGGTTGAAATGCCCTTTCTAGTTTCAGTAGCAATTTGGATTTTATTATATAAGACTTTATGTTTTCAAAAGTCCTTTCTCACAGTAGTTCTATGATTCTGTTTGGAAGTCCATTACAAGCTGGATAAGGATGGTAACAATGAATGAAAGAAGCCCATCAGTCAGGTTCAGTGGTCCACTAAGAAAAGGTTTTGTGAGAGCTGTCCATCCCAAGAATATATGTGTTAGCTGTAGGTTTTTCAGAGAAACTGAATAATCGTATTTTTCATGAGATCCAGAATATTCTAAAAGCAGTTAAGAAAGAACACTTTTTTATAGATGAGGGCATGTGAGTACCTAGAGACAAAGGGAAGAGTGATGATCAGTGGATACATTTGCTAAAAATCTGAAAAGGGGGAAACAGCGGGGTAACACAGTAGATTGAAAGCCAGGACTAAAGTTGGGAGGTCCTAGGTTCAAATCAGGACTCAGACATTTCCTAACTGGGTGACTCTGGGCAAGTCATTTAATCCTGCCTTATTGCTCTTCTTCCTTAGAACCAATACACAGTATTGATACTAAGACGGAAGGTAAGGGTTTAAAAAAATCTGAAAAAAAAATACTTTCAGCCTTCAGCCCTTAGAAATCTAACAGGTGTTAATTATCCAGTGTCTGAGAATCTATATTATCTTATGCTAGAAACAACTGCTTTAAGAAGTATGTGGAACAGTACACTAAAACTATTCATCCCCCCTCCATTCTGATAAAAACACCCATTTATCAGTATGGTGAAAGTCTGAAAGACTCAAGAAACATTTAAAAAATAAATTCCATCTATTATTTTCTTGGTGGAAAATAGGTTCAAAAACTGCAAATCTCTCAAGTTATTCCTGCTTGTTAATACCATCGCTCCACTGCTGCCACATCTGACTCTTGACCCTATAGCCATAGCACTTCAGACCCTTCTGTCTTTCAGTATCTCCTAAACTCTATCCAAGTTCATGTTTGTGGGTTCCTTGACACTCTCCATCTCATCCTCTTCTGTCCCCGTCTCCTTTGGCTTTGGATCTTTCCAGCATCGGGGTCTTTTCCAGTACTCTCTGTCTTCTCATTATGTGGACAAACTATTTAAGCTTCAGACTTAGTCTCTGACCTTCCAGTGAGCAGTCTGAATTATTTTCTTTAAGCATTGACTGATTTGATCTCTGCTGTCAAAGGGACTCACCAAAGCCTGGCTCAGTGTCATTTTGCCTTCCTCATTTCAGAGTTTAACACGCTGTATTTTAACAGCTAACTTAGGATATTCTTTTGCTGACCTCGAAGCCCCAGGCCTAAATATCAGAAAAATTGAGCCAGACTTTATGGTGGTGGGGTAACAAGTAAGCCTTTTATTATAAAAATTACAGCACAGCTTATTAATGCTAGAGACTTCACTTTGTATTGCCTACTCAGGGGAGAAATGTCTCATTCTTTGGCTGGAAGTGGCTCTGCCTTTTAGATTTGTGTATTCCACAGCCATTGCAAAAATAGCACCCTTTGCTTTGCAAGAGAGGGACGATTGACTTCCACAATCTAGGAAGGGAAAGTGGAGAATACAAATGTAATCTAGACTAAAGGAAGACAACATCTTCTCGATATTATTTACCCTTTAAAAATTATTGCTTTTTTTTTCAAAACTCATACCTTCCATCTTAGAATCAATACTATGTATTGGTTCCAAGGCAGAAGAGCAGTAAAGGTTAGGCAATGCGTATTAGGTCACACAGCTAAGAAGTATTTGAGGTCAGATTTGAACCCAGGACCTCCTGCCAATAGGCCTGGCTTTCAATCCACTGAGCAACCTAGCTTCCTCCTAATGCAGCATTTTTTAAAAAGTTGTCATATGTTTTAATGATGGAATCTTTTCTGCAGTTTAACTTGTCTATTTTAAGTGATGCTACAATTTCAGCTTTCATAAATTGTACAAATTCATTTAAACAAATGGATCTGCACAAATTATTTCACTACATTTGTTTAAGCATATAGTTGAGATATAGTGAGAACACACTAAATTTGAGTACTTTTCTTAGATGTCAGGATAGTCTTAATACCTGTGAGATAATAATGCATACCATGCCTATCGTCCATTGATACACGAGGACATTGAGACTAAGAGAAGTGGATTACCCAAGATCACAGTGAGAATAAATGGCAAAGATGGCTCGATGGATAATGTATAGGGTTTTTTCCATTAAACTGTAGTATAAAAAACACTGTTGGCTAAGAACAAACAAATAAAACCTTTGAACCTTACAGTCAACATTTCTTGAACCTAGCTATTCGACTAGATATCTAATCTAATACTGTACTTCATGAAGTCTTAATTTTTTTTAACAAATACTTACTGAATACCTAATATGGGAATCCTGTCGTGTGAGGGAAAAGTCCTGGTCCCTGCCTGTGAGTAGTTTATAATCAGATTATATATGTACTAATTCATACATACTCCAAGTATACCTGTATATTCATGAAACCTGCATTATAAAGAAGATTGCTAAGTGCCGTATAAACTGTACAGATAAATGTTTTTAGAGTTGGAGAGAGATTATCTCTATCTGGAGTATTGAGGGGTAGTGTTATGTCTCAGCTGAGATATGAACTAGAGAGCTATAGAGAAGCAAGAAAGATATACTGGGCAAGAGAAATAGAAACAGATACAAAGCAAAAACAAAACAAAACAAACATGAGTAAATTCCGGAGCATGTGTCTAAATTTGTCTTGAAATTTGCCATTTTGGCTCAGAAATTTCCTGGCCACAGGGCTTCAGTGTTGCTGTTTTCTTTCTTTTCCTGTAGGAATTTCAGTTTCTTGGAAGTTAGCAATTAATGCTTCAGGGACTATCATACCTGTTTTGCTAAGAATGAGCCAAACACTCTATGAAAGTATCCTTTTTGGGGGGGAAGAAAGTAATCAGAAGGGAACCATCAGCCCACTCTAAATAGACATACTAGACTTTTCTCATAAGGGTATGTGGAGTCAAGATATTTGCCTTGAGAACCATCAATAAAGTGCCATTTGGCTACACTACAATGTAAAGTTAAATTCATAATATATGGAAATTGTGGTAACTCAGAACTTGATGGAAAATATTTTATCCCCCCAAAATCAAGGTCTAGACATAACAACAACAAATTTTGTTACCAGGTCATATTTTCCAAGTATCGTATACTTAATATACATTTAAATATATGTATACATGTGTATGAAAATGCATAAACAGAGAGATAGAGTAAAGAGAGAGCTTTTTTTCAGTAATTAGGTTGTTTCTCCTTTCTTAAAATCCAGTTGGTCAAATTTTTATCTCTTTTAATGTTTTTAATAATACCAGCTATCTAGTTTTACTTAGTAGTTCATTTTTTACTTTCATTTTTTTAATCTCTCTTTTGATTTTCAAGATTTCCATTTTTGTGTTTAATTGGAGATATTTTAATTTGTTCTTTTTCTATTTTTTTAGTTCCATGCCCAATTCATTGGTCTGCTCTTTTTCTCTTTAATTGATATGTGCATTTATATATTTCCCATAAGTATTGCTTTGGTTGCATCCTACATATTTTAGAATGTTGTCTCATTGTTGCCGTTATTTTTAATGAAATTTTTGGTTCATGGTTTGTTCTTTGACCCATTTATACTTTAGTATTAGAGATGCTTCCATAGTCCTTTATTAAATGTAATTTTTTTGTTGAGCTATGATTTGAATAGAGTATATTTTATTTCTATGCATTTGGGTGTGAGGTTTTTATGTTATAATACAGTCAATTTTTTGTAATGACACAATATATAGCTGAAAAATGGTACACTCCTTTTTATTTCTATAAAGATTTCTCTAGAAAGAAATAATTGCTTGCTTTTCTAAGATTTTATTCATCTCATTGTCTTCTTTCTTATATATTTCATGGTTAGATTTATCTAGCTCTGAGAGAGGAAATTTGAGGTTTTCCACTAGTATACGTTTTTTTTTTCTATTTCATCCTTATAATTCATTTAACTTTAAAAAGTTTGGATGCTATGTCACTTGGTGCATATATATTTAGTAAAGATATTACTTCATTGTCTATGGTGCCTCTTAACATGAAAAACTTTCACTGTGTAATACCTTTTAATTAGTTATATTTTTTCTTGTCTGAGATTATAATTGCAAAGCCTGCCTTTTTAACTGACACTAAATCATAATAGATTTTGCTCCAGCCCTTTATTTTAACCTTGTATGTGCCTCTTTGTTTTATGTGTTTCTTGGGAACAATGTATTTTTAGATTCTGGTTTCTAGTCCATTCTGATTTCTACTCCAATTTTATGAATGAGTTCATATTATTCCCATTCCAAGTTATGATTACTTAGCTGTATGTCTCTATTTTCTTTTGTTTTTCCTTCTCATTTTTTCTTGTCCTCCTCTAAAGTCTGTTTTGCTTCTTACCACTATCCTCTTTTATGTGTCACTCCTTTCATTACCCCCTACCAACTCTATTTTACTTTATTCTCTTCCATTCATACTCCTCTGTTGGTTTAAGAAAGATTTCTATTGCCAAATGAATGTATTTCCCCAACCTTTGAACCAATTTTTCAAGTGTTGCCCATATCCCTATCTTCTCCTCTATTGTAAAACACCTCTTCCTTCTATACCTCTTTTATGTGAGATAATTTTCCCTATTCTTCCTCTCCCTTTTCCCAGTGTATCCCTCTTCATTACTTATATATTTTTAAAAACACATCATCTGCATATCACTTTTTGGAACACTGCCAAAAAGATGGTGAAGTAAGTAGAAGATGTCAGTGTCATGGTATGGTGGAGCAAGCATTAGCTCTGGAGTCAGAGGACCTGATGCAAATCCTGCTTCTGACATTACATGTCTGACCTTGGGCAAGCAATACCTTCCCTGGACTTTGTATTCCTCATCTTTACAATGATGAGGCTGGAATAGTTCATCCCTGAGATTCTATCCAGGTCTAGATCCATGATCCTATGAACAGCTCAGAAAGTGTTTGACAAAACAGTATTTTACAATCTACTTTATGAGTTCTTGGAGAAGCCTAAAAGCCAGGATGAGATCATAGTATTCTATCATTATGTGCTGAATAAGCATGTCAGAAAGATATGTGAATATTTATGAAAGAGAAAATAGAGTGAAACTTTCAGAATCATTTCTTTAAAAAGTATTTCAGCAGATTTGGGGTGAATCATATACTTAGTATTTGGTATTTGATGGAGGAAATAGGGGGAAATAAATTCAATTCAGTTTTTCACAATTCTCTTTGTAAGATAATAATTTTTCCATTTATCTTACACATTCCCTATTTACTTAAATTTTGTAATAATATCCTTCTGATAAACTCCTACAGAGCTTTTATTCCTTCTCTCTCCCTTCACTAATCATTTGAGAATAATGTTACATACATCTCAATCTCAACACATCCCAAAGTAATGCTTTAAAGATCCATATTTCAAGAAAAGATACACAGTGATAGCTATTGTGTACAGATGAAGACTCAATGTGAAACCTTTGACATTTAATTTTTTTTGCATGGAGTAATCAAATGCTAATTAGATCACTTGACCCAGGACATTTTTAAAAGCTCTGTCTGACCCAAAGCTTTTATTGCAGAGTCATCCCTCTGACACTCAATTCTTGATCTTCATCTTATATGTTCAAAAGGAAATAAACTTTGAAGTGCAGCAGGCTAGCTGAGGGGAGTTCAGTCACCATTCAAAATGTGCATTTATGCCGTCAGATCAAGTAGTCTAAAATAGACAGTAAATACGGAGAATTCAGTTGAAATTGAACTTTTCATTTTTGAATCTTTGGTTTTTTTTTAAGTGTTCTCAAAGTTTCTTTTGCCAAGGACTTCAGGTTTTGTTTCCTAAACAAGCTGCTTGCAAGGTCAACTTATTTCCCAGAATCTCTTTCTTCTTTGATCTACTAAAGATTTTTATCAGAAAGTGACAGAAAGGAATGAAAAATAATTAAATTTTCTAATAGGAGTACATCAGCTGGAATGGTGCCCCTATTGTCAAAGAAAGACCTTTATTTGGTGAAAATGTCTTAAATAAATGGGAAGAAACTATCTCATTTATATATAACTTCAAAGTTTTCAAAAAGTCAACATAAAAAAGTTGGTTGAGAGTTTGCATCAGATTTAGGAAGACCAGTTTTTAAATCTTGCCTCCTAGGGAAGGGAAATCTTCGACGTCCTGGGTAGTGCCAAGTAGAGTGACTCAGCATCTCCCAAAGAAGATACAACAAATACTGTCTGGGAGATTCTGGACAATATATAACCTTTCAGAAACCCAGACAACTTTCTAAGGCTATAACTTGCAGAACAGTTACCAATTCTTCATTGGTAAAGTGCATCCTATGGAACAAGGACTTTAGTAGAATGGTATGTCATGGCATAAGTTTAACAAGTGTGCCTCCATATAAAACTACAGAATGAATAAATGGATCTCCAGAGGAAAGGAATGTCTTTCTTTATGGGCATTACTTCTTAAATAGTGTTCATGCCTGCACACATAACCTAAACCCTTATGTAAACTTAGACAATTGGTGGGTGCCGGTGTGGGTGGATGTTTGAGCTGTAGGAAAACTTCTGGACTTGAATTCAAGTAGACTCAGACTCTGATCCTTCCTTGGACAGTTATTCCTATATGACCATGATGAAATGATTGACCTTCCTCATACTTATTTCCTTTACCTTAAAATGGAGATATACTTTCTGAAGTACTTACCTCTAAGACCCGTTGGGATCAAATGAAACCGTGTGTAAGTACTTTGTAAACCTTAAATCACTATAGAAATGTCAACTGTGGTCATCTTCTATAGCTTTTTCTGCCAGTGGCTTATCTTGCAAAAATGTCTTTGGTCACTTAAGACTAATTTATTCTTCCTCAATTACTTATATGGGATGATTATTAAGAAAATTCACAGCAATCTATCTTGTCATTTTCAGCTATACTTTCCCCATAATGTTAACTAATGATATATGGACAATCTCAGCTCTCATTACTTTTCATGTTTAATATAATTAAATTGTATTAACTATTAGGATCAACCGACATGAAGTAGCAATTTCATTGTAATTGGAATTCATTCTTTTAGTACAGAGTATCAGGGAGATTTAAGCCTTCAAGTGTGTTAACCTTCACAATTGGGTTCAAGCACACAGTCAGAAGTATTTTCAATTGATATAATATCCCAGGGCTGTAATTAACTGAGAAGGGTGAAACCTGTAACCAGAGTCACAATAACTGGTTTGACAGATTGAATAAAGAAGCCTTTAACCTTTGTCTTTAGACTGCTGTATTGTTTAAGCATTGTAATTTTTTTTTTTTTTGGTGGGGGGCAAACTGCTCTTTCTTTTTTTTTTTTTTTTTTTTTGAGGACATGGTTTATCCATGCAATCTTTTTGGTTTATTACATTTGCTACACATTTGCTCAGCAGGGGCAGGCAATTTATATATTCTCATTTCAAAGGGTAGAGACATCAGATTAGGAGAATAAATTTACTTTGTGCTTTAAAGATGGCTTCACATTTCTGTTTTCATATAGCGCCATTTATTCCCTTCATACACACTTATTTGCACATTTTAGGTGAGAGAATTTTCTACCTCTATTCTGTCAAAGCAGTAAGTGGTTATTTAGGATATTACTTGGGGTCTAGAAAGACCATTAAATTTATACGTTTTAATAGATTTTCCCCACTTAAAATCTGCTATTCCATCTTGTATAATTTACCAATATAGTCATGTGCCTGGACATGAAAAGGAAGTATTTTAAATTATAAAGTTTAAATTAATATAAGGCATTATCTCTTACATTTTGAAATTGTGCTGTATAAAGATATTGTTATTAGACGCATAGCGCAGAGCATCTTTTCATAGCACAATTCAAAACCATACAAGAAAAAACTGAACTTTAATTCTCTTCACTAAGATATAGTATATTTGGATATCTAAATAGCCAGTAATATTATATAGAGAGGTTAATGATATAAGCAGGAAATCAATATATAATGAATTAAACTTTATTATGAAGGATAGTCCTTTGTTAGCTAAGACCCAATTCCTTCAGTATCAGTAAGTATAAGAAAATATTACCTTAATAAGATATTCTTAAGTCCATTCATATTTATAGAAATTCAAGTGCTTGTCAGTCGAGACAATGCTAATGATGAAAATAAAGCTGAAAAACTTTAATTCAAACAGATTCAAATTAGCCATGTATACAGGATCCCAAGGGATTAATATGACAACTCTTTTTCGTTGTCAGGTTTGTTTCTGTGTTAGGACACAATCAAATGAAATTTAATACAAAACTACTTGATATAACTGGAATATATAATAAAGCCAATATTTTTTAGAATTCATTAGATATTGATGTGTATTGAAGGGTGTGGAGGGATAATGTGTCCAAAGTGAGTAGGTGAGCTTGTCATTTTTTGTTTCTGAAGGATCTCATTATATCAGTTTCACCTGTTGTACTGAGCCTTACAATACTCTTTAAATATGTACTCAAACACACATATACATCCTGATTATACTGATGCCTTATGTGGGCCTTTCAACATCAGACATTAGTATTTTTCTTAATTTTGAAACTTTAACAAGGAATGATTTTTTCTGGTTAATAATCTTAACATCAGCCACACCCACAATAAGAATTATTTTTGACTGTCAACATGCTTTATCCAGCAGATCTAACAGATAGCCATCTGCCATGAAGTCTCAAGAGAGATAACTAGATGTCCAAAATCAATATGTCATTAGCAGCTTTGTAGTAATGGATGCTTACAGCAGCAGGGTTGTGTAAACTAATGGAACATCCTACAATGGCAAGTCACTTACCTGAAAAAGATGCACAGTTAGAATCACGTGTCCAGTCTAGCTATGAATAAGGACAAAAGGTAATCAAAGTGCCTTTTTTCCTCCTTTAGGTACGTGATATTCATAGCTGTCCATGATTTGGTACAGTATTAAAAATCTTATTTAACACAATAAAATCTATGTAGCTGAAACATTCTTTTTTATGTGTATGTTTTTATGTGACTCATGCAGGTCATATATCCAGTCATTTTAAATGAAAAGAAATATATATTTTTAAAACAGATAAGCAGCAATTAACTGAAAAATAAGTAAGATTTATTGCCTTTTATAAAGTGAAACAAGGCATAAAGGAAATAACCAATAAGCAATGTAATAGTATACTAAATAACTCAAAATGCCTGTGAAATAGAATTCAGAATACATTTGTTTCTTTCCTGCATATGAAATATGAAATGCACACATAAAAGTAGGAAAGTTTAGCTCCTGGATTTGAGACTTTTAGATCTAAAAGCTTTCAGTCAAACTTATCACTTTAACCATAAATAATTTTCCTTTTCTTAACTTCTCTTCTTCAGTTAAAAAAAAAACAACCTATTTTTAGAAAGGCCTTTATGGTTTTATAGTATATAGTGTTCAGTTGAAATAGCATTTTTTTCAACTTGATCTTACCAAACTATCCCTTGTGTGTTTTAAAAATTGAAGAATCCCTTAGTAAATTTTCTGAAGAGTAACCTAAGTTGTGGTTGGGGGATTCATAAGCCAGGCATGATGTTTATTATTCTACATTTTGATAAACAGTTTAACTGTGTAGTTAAGGTATTATCACCCTGGATTTGAAGTTTCTTCACAGTCTTGTGACCTTTTGGACATAAATTTATTATTTACATCAAAGTGTGTTATAAACATGAGAGAAAATTTCTTTGAGTGAGAGCCATAGTCACTTTGCTGTTTCAGTTGAACATGTGGTTATAGTTTACATTGAAGACTCAGATTACCTTAGCTTAGTGTTGATGAAAAGCTGTGCCACTGTTTGCACAAAAGAGAAACACACATCATACATGAGCTCTGTACACGATGGAGGAAATGCATCTAAATCATGCATGAGCTTCAATTCTACAGAATACTCATTGAAACCTATAAGGAGTTGGAACAAATCCCATATACCTCTCAAGGGCTTCAAAGTAACCAATTATAATGGTGTTCAATTTTTCAATAGTACATTGATGCAGAGTGAAAGGAGCAGAACCAGGAGAACCTTATACATAGAGACGGATACACTGTGGCACAATTAAATGTAATGGACTTCTCTACTGGCAGCAATGCAACGATCCAGGATCATTCTGAGGGACTTATGAGAAAGAACTCTATTCACATCCAGAGAAAGAACTGTAGATTCTAAATGATCATTATATTGCAAATATTAATACTATGGAAATAGATCTTGATCAATGATACACGTAAAACCCAGTGGAATTGCTCATTGGTTATGGGAGGGGGTGGGAGAAGGGCAGGGAAAGAATATGAATCATGTAATCATAGAAAATATTCTAAATTAATTAAATAAACTTAATTTTAAAAATTGAAAACAAGAAAAAGGAGAAAAAAGTTTAAATGGTATAGTTTTTAAAGGAGATAGCTTACTAAGAAGTTAAAATTGGTCTTTAATTTTTCTAAGAAGTATGTAAAAAATGAAGTGGGGTATAATAGAGAGAATACTGGATTTGGATTTGGGATAACAATTTCCAGCGCTAACTCTATCATTGACTACTGATGTGGCCTTAGAGACTGTCACCTAACCTCTTTGGGCTTTAATTTCCTTACTTTAAATAGTAGGAATTCTGGCTAGATTAGAAAAATGATTCCTTAATTCAAGTATACATTATTTTATCAGTGTATATCCTGGTAGCTAAGAGGACCTTTGTGACATGGATCTTCTTGTCCTCTCTGTCTCTATCTCTTTATGCCTTTCTCTGTTACTTTCTTTCCATGTTCTTTCCTCTGTTTCTTTATCTCTTTCACTGTGTGTCTGTCTTTGCCTCTGTCTATCTCTCTGACTGTGTCCCTCTCCCTTTCTTCCCACTCCACACAAAGCTAATGTGGTCACTCTCCCAACCAGTTTTCCCACTGGCAGGTTGGATTTCTAGGGGAAGACTGGCTATATCTTCTCTAGGATTTCTGAAGGATCAGAAGAGGTCTTTTAAAGATTATTATTTCCTTTATTAAAAATATCTTTCAGTTCATGAATGTAAGCATATAGAAGTAATACTCTTTGGAGGTGGTAAAAGCACATGTACAAGAGAGTCATGGGAACTTCACTTTAGATAATGGAGTTGAGTAGAAAGCTGATTCATACAGATTTATGTCATGGCAGACTTCTCCTTTCTCCAGGTGGGGCTACGCATCAGTTTTAGAAGTACGTTTGAAAAGTGCCTGAAATATACCATAAGGTCTTTAGCATGTTTGCTGATAAGATGTTTCCTATCATGTTTCAAGAGAACTTAGAAAATTTAAACAAGCACAAGGCAAGAAGAGACATGGAACTTCTACAGGCTTAGCCTGATTAAAGGCTGAAACTGGAAGAATCATTTGTTCATTTTGGATTGTCTTTACTATTTCCTCTATCTTTTCTTTTTTTTTTCCTTTTCCCATTTTTCCAGTTACTTCAGATCCTGAGGTGGAGACACATATAGCTCATTCAATGGTAGGAGGGTATGTGGACACCACAAATACCACAGATAGTAGAAGTAGCATTTTGACAGTGATATGCCATCAAGCCTCTTGCATCTCTTGCTTCTGCTCTTCCTTGTCTTTTGAAGTCTCCTTCCTAGGTTTTCCTCTGAGCTGCTGCAGCCTCCCCAGCTGGATTTGGGGAAAACTCTTCTAGACCTGGCATTTAAGATTCTTTATCTTTCTATTTCAGACCTCAAGCTATGTGTGTGAAGATCAATCAGAAACCCAGAACAGACTTCTTCTCTAACCCACTAACTAACCTCTGCTTTCTAGCACTAATGCTAGGAAGAATTAAGATGTCTAATGCTTTTATTAATGTGAACCCACCAGCATGCTTCCTCATTCATTATTGATTGAAATCAGTTAGATTTAATTAGCTTTTAGCAATACATAGTTACTAAGGTGAGAGAACTGTTAGATTTAAATTAATAATTCCAGGTTTTTACTTTCCATAGAATTTATTAATAATTACTTGAAATAAAGAAAGCAAATAAAAGTTTAAAGCCTATTTTCTAATCTACATCTGAGCACATGTTGACCCTCCCCCATGATTCTTCATTCACCCTCTCTAGTCAAGTTCAGGGAAGTTGAGAGAGAGGTGAGTCCCCTCCTACTCTTCTTATCTCGTGGTGCTTTCACATCCATGGATGCAGTGCCAGCACACAAAATGGAATGAACCTGGTCAATAATCCAGGAGGAGGAGGGGATGAAATTCCCTTGACACAGAATGAAAATAATTGGTACAATACATTCTCATGAACTAGGGAGAAACTGCCACAAGTCCATATAGGATCTATGAAAAAGTAAACCAAGTCTTTATGGATATTCTGCCTTCCTGAAATTCTCTCTCTTTCATACACACATACTTACTCATTTACTCTACATGTCTTTAAACTATAGTGCCAAGACTTCCCTCAGTATATTTTCCTCCAACCTTCTGCCTCCATCTTTGCCAGGGGAATCTATTCTATAGTTAGCTTTTCTAACTTCAAAGCACGAGGGGAGAGCTCAGTCTTCAGGCCTTAATGGGATATACTGCATTATAGGGAAGGCTATCCCTCCAGCTTTCCTACTTGATTCCCTCATGCAAAAAAAAGAAACATAAATGGCTATAACCTCTTCCTTTGATTTTTTTTCTGTATAATAAACAAAAACAAAAAACAAAAGAAGTGTGCTCACAAAAGATGTTTTCTGCTATATTGGACGATGATGTCCTTTGCAGAATCCAGATTGGAGGATCCTACCTTAGAGATTTTAGTGGTGTATTGATGTACTTCTTTATTGGTGATTATATGCAGATTATATCAGATATACTGTTACAAATAAAATTGATATGAAAGGGCATATTTAAAAGTTTTAAGGTTTTATTGTAATCCATATTGATAATTAAGAAAATCATGTGCCTACTAAGATCTAATTCAAATGGCCCGCCATACCTTCCCCTTGGCTGCTTCCTAGGAAAGAGAGCGTCCCAATCAAGTTCTGAGTCTTTATACCTTTGTCTACATAATCACACTTCCTGCCCACCTGTATTAACACAAGAAGAAATGTAGTTTTCAAGTCCTCTAAACGTCCACAGGAAGTTTATACCAGAGACCTCAATATTAAGTTCAAGGAACCTCAAGGAACCCCAAATTTCTAATATCACGATACTACTTTAGGATAGCTGAGAATATTAGACTATTTTTTTCTTACATCAAGCATAAATTTTTCTCCCTGAAAAGTTCTACTTAGTGCTCTTAATTTTATCTTCTGGATTCAGTCTCTTAGTGTGAAGAAATAATTCAACATGAATTTATTTAATGTATTTTCTTTCAGTTCAACTTCAGGTACAATTTTATATGATTAGCATTATTCTGTTCTGTTCAAAACATATGTTTTTCCTATTTATTTTTAGTTTTAAAAGAATGAATTGCAAAGTCTTATTTGAGGCACATGTTTGAAAGAAACATGAAATACCCTTTCAACTGTATAATATATTTAAGATTCCCTATGAGACTCATAATTTTGTTCCACCATATTTACTCTTTTCTTCCAGGTACTTTTGACTTTCTGATTTGTAATGATCTGGATTTCTGGAATTGATACCATTTAGGGGTTACATGTTTGTATTATATGTTATTTTGTTGAATAATTTATAGTTTTCAGAATTTTATAGCTGATAGTTTTTACTGAGCCCTCAGTGTATGTTCATATTTATGCTATAAGTCCCTCCCCTAACCTAAAAATATTCCCATTAGAAAAATATCTAAAAAGCTTCCAAACTCATCTCTCAGGATGTCCTGGGTTTTATAGGATTTAATTTTTAAAAGGCAGAATAGCTAAGGGAAGAACATATCCAAATAAAACAAAGAAACTATTGAACTCAGCTATGCATACAAGAAAAATAAATTGTTTGAAGTGAGATATGAGATAACGGAATTCTAGATGGTGAGACCAATGTTTTTTGGCTCTTTGACTTCTCTCTATTGAGCTAAACATTTCATTTGAATGTTTGCTTCTAATCAGTGAACAAATGCCTATTGGACACCTACTGTGTTTAAATCATGGAACTAGATATTTTGTTCATGGCCTAACTTTTTAGTAAATATATAAAAGATGTTTTGTATAGATTTCATTAATGAATAGTCCAAAAACCCCTTTAATTTTCTTTAAAATGTATTTGTGAATGGATTTTTTGTTGCAAAAAATTCTACATGAGTATTACCTAACAGTGTATTGTCAATTTTCAAAGTTGAAAGAAACCTTGTACATCATGTAATCCATTCACTTTTTAAGGCAAAAATATTTTTTTTCATTCATTTATTCATTCAGCATTAAACTTTCATTGAATGAAAGAAATGTAGGGATGATGTGAAAAAATAGAGGGTTTGCGAAAGCTGATTTTTGTTTTTATTTTCAAATGGAATAAACCTGGAAAAATTCAGGGGTTTCAGGGATGGAGCTGTTGTTAAAGACAGATTGGAGAAGAGGAGGATGACTGAAGAAGCAAACTTCTGTCAGAGAAGGAAGGAAATGAGATTACAGAAATATTTGGGATTGGCATTGAGAAATAGAAACTAGGTGAAAAAAGTAAAAATAGCAGGTAATTTTGAGGTATGGATTAAGCAAAATGGGAGCTTATGTTGGTAGCTTCAGTTTTCTAAGTAAAATAAGAAATTGTGTATTTTGGATGCAGAAATTAGGGAACTATAGTGGGTTAAAGGAAAGAATAGGAAGTTTGAAACAGTTTACTGCAAGGAACAGTCATTGAAGGATCTCTGTTTCGCAGTGAATGTTCACTTCATATCATAGAACATATATTTGTAGGAAAACCAATTGGCACATTGTGATTTGCTCTTGTGACATTGGGTACCAGGTGAGTAGAGTTAGAGAATGTAGATGGGTTGCATAACCCATATCTGTGGTTTGGCAAGGGCCAAGCAGCCAAGGAGAGGGGACAAGGCATTCCAAGAGAGAAGATAGTATATAATTGCAATAGGCAGGACAATGAAGGAAGAAAAGTAAAGCTAGAGTAGGGTTGTTTGGTAGAGAGAACAGAGGGATATAGTGACACTGAAGGCCATAATGAAGAGAAAGAATAGGTCTTTAAGGAGTAAGTCAGAGGGAGAGACTAAAGAATAAGAATGATAATTAGAGGGAGGACTTTCAAAGTTCAGGATCATGAAGGATTGTTTGATTAGAAACAGTGATCAGATTTGGGCTACTATGATTCTTATATTTGTCTGAGTTGGAATATATATGTATATGTATATAGAGTGCTTTCTGGAGGGAACTAGATTTCTGTGAACTCAATAAAGGGACGTGAGAAAATGAATCCTGGGATGAAGGGAATTTTGTTCATTATAAAACTGGGGTTTTCTTGGCAAAGCTTCTGGAGTGGTTTACTAAATAGGGTGGAGTGACTTGCCCAGGGGCCACACAACTAGTAAGAGTCAGAGGCTGGATATAAGTTCATGGAGATGTCTTCCTGACCCCAGGCACAGATATCTATTGATTGTACCACCTACTTGCCCATTAATTCTACTCTAATCCAAACTGGAAAGTTCCATTTCCTTCAAACTATTTTCTTATGATATAATTTACAGTATCCTCATCAGCATATTAATATCCTCTAGATATGTATCTATTTCAAATAATCATAGACCTAGAGTCCATCTCTCTCATTTTATCCAGGAGGCAGAGAGGTTATAGACTTTGCTAGTGACTATATAGGGTATAAATGGAATGATGAGTTTTAAACTAAGATCCTCTGACTCGAAAACTAAGATGTTTTCTATTTTACCACATGGGCTCCTAGGTTGCCAATATCCTTCTTAAAATGCACTACACAGAATGTAGTCTAAGTGTGTCCTAGCCAGAGAAAAGCACATGAAGACCCCAAATCTCTTAGTGATAAATTGTACTTGAATCAAAACAGTCTAATATAAAATAATTGTGCGTGTATTTGTTGTAACTCTTTTGACTTACATTGAATCACGATATCATAGACACTAAGAATTGTAAGGCACATGAGTGGCCTGTGGTACAATTTATACACCAGTAGAATCCTCATAAAACATAATTGACAGATGAGTGTCTATCCTCTATTTGAAGACTCCTAAGCCAGAGGTGGAGGGGAGATGGGGAAAAGAATCTATTGCCATTCCACTGCCAAGGCAACCAATATGCTTAGGGATAGCTCTGATTGTTAGGAAGATTTTCCTGACTTCAAACTTAAGTGAACCTTTTTGTGACTTTCATGAATTACTATTCTGCCCTCATAAGCCAAACCAAACAAATCTACTTCATTTGACAGACCTTCAAATTCTTAAACTCAGCTTTCATAGATCCCTTCTCCACCAATTATTTAATTATCTGCTGTGAAAATGCCGAGTTGTTTCAAATGTTCCTCATATTTCTTGGACCTTCACCATCCTGGTGGATTTCTCCTGTATATTCTTTAGCTTTATAATGCCTGTCTTGATTTATGACATGCAGAACTCAACATAGTACTCTAGATGAGCTTGGATGAGGGCAGCTTAGATGAGATGCCTCATACTTGTTTTTTGGTTGTTGTTACTGTTTTTATACCCAAGTTTAAGCATTAGTTTTATTGAATTTCATCTTATTTAATGCTGCTAAATGCTGTAACCTGTCAAGTTTCCTTTAGATTCTGTCATTGTTTGTGAGCTTTTTGTTTTCTGCATAATTTTCTCTCACTTAAAAACTCCTTGCTTCCCCCACTGCCCCTTAAGTGTTTTCTACTCATGCTTTCCCCCTTCCCTTATCTGTTGGATTTTTTTTTAATTTTGCATTTTCACATTCAATTTCATGTGCGAGTTAGTCTGTCATTTCAGGCTTTGAATCATTTTTTAAATTCTAAATCTTCCATCTTCCATTTTAACCATTGTGTGTATGCCAAGGCCAAGGATAGACACTGAGGGCTACTCTTCTAACTACATCTCCTCCAGCTGACATGAATTAATTAAACACTAATATTTGCTTAGTCTTTCAGCCACTTAATTGAATTGCAAACTATACTATTCCCTCCCACATATTTCCATGTTGTTAAGAAGCATGGAAGGAAAAGTCTGAGAAGCAAATCAAGGCCTTGATAAATAGAGGAGCTATCCAGAGTTGGAAGAAAAATTTATAGCTGCCTTCACCACAGAGTTTTTCTACTTAAAAGTCTACCCACACCAGAGCAGGAAACAGGGCATATTTCCAATCTAGCATGTGTTCAAGTTGTTATGCTTTTGACTAGAGTTATAACATAAAGACCTCCTGTTTTAGAATTAGCCTTTCTTGGGGTTGTATATAAACACAAATTCCAGGGTGAGCTGGCGGGGCCCACAAATGGATCAGTTACACACACATCCTTACCAGCCTGGAGTTGACCTTTTTATTTTGGCAGGGGAACTAGGAGGGAAGGTTGAAAGCATGCCTACGTCCTGAGAGCATATGATAACCCTTTGTGAAACACTGGGGGCAATTCACACCTCATGAAAGTAATTCCGTGACTCTAAAAACATACTTCTTATTCATCAGTTTGAGGGCTAAAGTCTTCAGTACTGCCAGAGAGGAGAAGAAAAAAAAAGTTATGCCAAAGTATTCATCTTTCTTTGATAACTGAAGTTCATCTAGTGTATAACACTTTATTTTTATTCAGTACTCAAATTGTCATATGATATATGCACTAACATGCTATTATTAAAATTTTACAGATGAGGAAATTAGATTATGTTCTTGGTAATTAAATGTCGAGCTCCAGAAATAAAAATAATTCAGACTAAATGAAAAATAATTAGAAATGCACAATAGGTAGGGGGGGAAAAACATCATTCACTCTTTGACACTCTTCACAGATTTGTTCCTCTACACTAACAGAGATAATTAAGAATTGATGATGCCATTTGAGATCAGGGAAAAAGGAATGTTTATATAATTGTTTCTGAATTCTTCTATTAGGGAGAAATGATTCCTACATATTAAATTTTCAGACATTGTAAATATGGCTTATGAAATTATCTATGTCATGATTTCTTAGTTGTATTTATTGATGAATTTTATCTTTTTAATGTGTTGCCACACAACATACTAGAATGAATATGTTTTAAACTAAAATATTTGGATTTAGGCCTTGAGAACACTTTTATGTTTGCCTGGTTCAATTTCTTTGTTTTACAGGTGAGAAAACTGAAGCATGAGAGCTCTCTTGAAAAATTAAGGATCTATTTAATTTAGGACCCGTGACATAATTTCATGTTCTTGGTTTCTACTCTATCCTATTTTGAATGCTGTCTTGATGATTGCTAAACTAGCAGTTAAAATTAACCCTGTTCTGGTCAAATGGTTCTTTTGGTGGCCATTTACAAATGAGTGCAGGAAATATTAAATTCCATATATAATTTAAAAAACAGGCACTTTTTGGCTGGAATATTGTCATATGCCAAAGCTTGTTTTCTTCATTGTGACACACATACTCTTTAGAATGTAAAAGAAATTTCTCAAGATATCAATTATCAAATTGAATAGACACCAAATTGCACAAGTACTTTATTTCATGATGTTTTGATTAAATGCTTTTTTCCCCTCATTGAGATGGAATGACTTCAGTCTTTAGTTAAACTCAGCAAGCTTCCACTACCACTATTAATTTAATGTGGTTTGGTATTTTTTTCCCTTACATTTTTTTCCATTTAAATTCACCTGCTGATTAGTGCCTTTTAGTCTTACTAATCTGTTATCTCTACAATGAATAGTATGAGTCTAATTCTTCAGTTTTATTTCAATCCAGTTGCTGCTTCAGCTGTGAAACTGAATGCAGATAATTATTCTCCGTGATTACCAAGATTAAAACCACATGGAGTTGATGTTTGATTTGCCTTAACTGCTATACAAAAACCTTGGGCTGTATGTAGCAATCATGACATTAGATTTCTTAATCAATTGCATGTGCATATCTCCTCCTGGGTTGCCAAAAATTTCATCAGAATTATTTCTTCTCTGCAATATATGAACTTGGAGGAAGTGTGATCAAAGGAAGCATCAAATTTGTTCTCATAGAAGCTAAAGCTACATTTGTAGACACAAATTATTTATATTATTAAGGGAATCTCCAAATGTTCTTTCTCCTTCTTTGGACCCAATACCATAGAATAAGATTAGCTAAGTAACTGCATGCAGCTTAGTATTTGGGCTTCCTTTACAGGAATGTATTAGTTTTCACAAGGCAATATTTTAGAGGCTGCCTGCTAATGTAATGTATCTGTTTCACTAGATCTTTGAAAATGGTTTCCTTTTCTTCATATTGCTTTTAAATAAAATCAGGTGATAGTTTTTTTAATATCAAGGAATATACATAGGCAAGGGATTCATTGTGAAGATGTAGCTCTTTTTCAAATAAACCAAAAAAAAAGCCTAACTATGTCTGCTAGAACTTGATTGTTTAAGTTTATTTGTTTATAACTGTCTTTACTATCTCACAGACAAAATAATAACTAACTTTCCTTAGGGAAAAGCTCTGAATAACCCATTATGTGTGTTGTTCTATAATTTGTAGAAACAGAACTAAAGCAATATAATCTCTCAAAGACTTTAAATTTCAAAATCTAGCTCAGAATGTTTTTTTTACCTCATCCATTTTCTCAGATATTAGTAAAAAATAAAATAAACTTTGATCCCTTAAGCATACTTTATCCATACATGGCATCAGACTCAAAGTTGGCATATAGTGCTGAAATAGTCCCTGTAAGCAAATATAGAATTATAGATGAAATACGAATTGAATTCCTACTATGTGTAAGATACTATTTGGTGTAACTTAAATCAGAATTGAAAATTCTTAACATTTCTCAGAGAATATCATAAGGCATCCATGTGAATACTCACAACTCTGGACTATAAATCCTCAGTCATCTTGAATTGAAGTCCAGACCTCTTGGAGACTGGCAATGAGATTGCTCTGGTTTTATTGATGTTCTATATTATGTTATAGCCTTTCCTTGCAGAAGAGCATATAAAAGGAGCAATTATTACACTTGCCCTAGTGATTATTATCTGCAAAAGGTCAATGTATGAATTAATTAGATTTTTAATGAAGAGTGTTATTTAATATTCTATAGTTATATGTCTCTGGAAAAAGGAGATTCAGGATCTATAATTACAATATTTTTCATAAAAAATTACATCTCCTTTTGTGCCAATCCTTATAAATCTCTTAGGTATCTCAAACTTCTTATATCTAAAACAGACTTAATTGTCTTCACTAATTCCAATTTTATTTGATACTTTGTGAACCCATTTGGAGTTTTCTTGGCAAAGATGCTGGAGTAGTTTGCCATTTAGTTCTCCAGCTAATTTTATAGATGAAGACCTGAGGCAAAAGGGTTAGGTGACTTGCCCATGATCACACAGCTTGTAAATATCTAAGACCAGATTTGAACTCAGGAACATGAGTATTCCTGACTCATGGTCCAATAATCTATCTACTGTACTACCTAGCTGACCTAATTATTTTCTACATAAAACCTATCTCTTTTAATCTTTTCTGTCTGTGTTCAGGGTACTATTATTCTCCTATATTTGTAACTTTGTCCCTCTCCTTAATATTGTATTACTAAATTATTGTTAAATCTTGTTGTTTATACATCTTTTATGCCATTCTTGACACTTACAAAATCTAACTCTAATCATCATCGACTCTTTCCTGTACTATGAGGACACTCTACTGGTTGGTCTCCTTCCTTCCAGTCTCTTTGCCCTTTCCCATCTATCCTTTACAAGGCCAAAATAGCATTCTTATATTGCTTTCATTTCTCTTCCCCACTTTTCTTCTGCCTCTCTTAATTGGTTTTTGAAGTCTTTTTTTGAACTCTTCAAGAATCTGTGTCCAATCCATATTTTTCTTTGAACTTTGCATGTGTTTGCTTTCACTGTCCCCTTCTGAGTCTGTACATTGCTCTTTGTTGCCATAAAAATTCTTTGGAGGTAGTTGCTTTTTTTTTTTTGTTTGGTCATTTTTCCTACCTAATTGCAGATAGGTTCTGTTTTCTGGAAGGTTGGGGTACCCTCTTAAACTTCAGTCCTTCCTTGATGCTATTCTTAGTTTATTTGGGGGGTTTCTACCAGTTTCAGATCTTCAAGGATGATGTGATTGCCTAAAGGCTGAGAGCGCTTAGAGCTCCCTCCCCTTGATGATTCAATTAATCCTTGATATCCTAATAGCTCAAAGACTTACCTTAGGTTTTGTTGTAAGCTTTTGGTCTTACTTTGTTCTTGATCAGGTCAGGAACTACTATAATTTTGACCTAAGGCTCAGGTGTAATTTTTTTTTATCATAACTGTATACTGGTTCTAATCAGGCACAGTTGATTGCCATGTCCTGGAACTCAGCCCTGAGCTTTAGGCTAAAAGATCCAGGCCCCCCTTAGAACATGTCAACTACCCCAAACTGGGATCTACGTCCTCAACCCAAGGCTAGACTGGGACTCCTGGCTTCACTCTGGGCCTACACAGATCAGCCCACTTCAGCACATATTGCTTTGATCTGGGACTCTAGACTTCTCCACAGGTTTGAAATTTTAAGGGTTGTGGGTTGTCTTGGACCAGTATTTGCCCAGGCAGGATCTCAGGGTCTGAATGTTGTCTTTAGCTCAGGTTTAGAACCTGGCACAGCAGATGTGGGGTGGGGATATGTGGCTTGATCCTCACAGCCTCTTGCTGACTGTACTCCCCTCTCATTCCAGTGCCCCAGATGTTCTCTGCCTACCTTTTGGGTGTTTCTTTTCTTGAAAATTGTTTCACTCTATCTCCTTGTTGGTTTTTTCTATCCTATATTTGTTTTGTGGTGTTCTTTTAATAATTGTTGGAGAGGATTCTCATGGTGACTTGGAAATTCTCTCTTCTACTCTGCCATTTCAAAATAGCATTCTTAAAGCACAAGTATCTTCATGTATGTCCTCATTTCAAAATATAGCCTTATAAATATAGGACTTTAAAGAATCATCAGAGTCATCTAGTCCTTCCCCTATGTTTGTCAGAAGAGGAAACAGGTCTAGATGAACAAAGTCTCTTGGATAAAGCAAGGGATAAAACAGGATTTTAATTCATATTCTGGGATTCCAAGTGAAACACATTCCATCATACTTCACTGCCTTCTTCAAAGATTTCTTGCTACCTAATTTTTTTTAAATTAAAGAAACCCCTTTTATCCTAGAATTTAAGGCATACCAGTAGTGGTTCCCAAACCCTTTTTAGACTTATTTCATACTCTTCTACTTCATGAACTCTATGCTTAACCAATCTGAATGATCTCTATTATACCCTATAACTCTAAATCTAGAATCCTATGATATTAGGGTAAGGTAGATGGGTGACACAGTGACTACAGTGCTAGAAGATTGAGTCAGGAAGAATTTTCCTGAGTTCAAAATCTGGCCTCAGTTTTTACTAACTTTGTGACCCTAGGTAAGTCACAACACTATTTAGATCATTTTTTAAATCTGTAAAATCATCCAAAGATAAATATGCAAACCACTGTAGTTCTTTTGCCAAGAAAACCCAAAATGGGGTCACCAAGAATCAGACACATCTGAAAATGACTAAGCAATAACAAATGATATTATTCATCTAGCTGGTAATTGAATAACTTTATATTTTGTTGTCCATTTTAAATTTCTCTCTTAAGTGACTTTCGTGTACCCTGAAATTATTGTTTTAGTGGTTTTGTCCATCCATAATTGGTTTGAAAACATTAATCAATCATGATTTTGTCCCTTAATTTAATGTAGCATGTATGTATAGCATTGGGGGAAAAACTATGGGAATTTTTTTCCCTTATCTGATTTTTATAACTTAAAAATGTTAAATTTCTTATTGCATAGAAATCTTCTAAATTGTCTCAGCTTCCCCATTGTAATTTCCATTAGGTTAGAATAATTTTTGGTTCTTGCTTCAAGATTTGACACAAATACAATAAACATCCTGATGTAAAATACAATAGGCATTATGGCAATAAGACACTAAACATAAATGATAATTTAGTTTGGATGAATAATGTATAGCTCAGTTATATTAAAAACACTTTGACAATGTTGAATTTCTAATTGAAACAAACAATTTAACCCTTAACTTGAATGCATATTCAAGCTAATTCATATTCAGTGCATCTCTATTGAAAGATATTTTTATCCTCTCTCTGACATAATGTCCAACTATAATACATCTTGTCTCACACCTAATAAATTATCTGTTGTTACATTTTAAAAGTTGTGAAAGAGTTAATTTTGGAAACAATAAATATGCAAAACACCTCCAAGGTTGGATTTAATTTTCTTACCAATTCTGTTTCAAACATGAAAGGTCGCATTGGGGTCATGAATATAGTATGAAATGATAAGTGGAGACAATATACAAAACATTTTTAAAATTTAAAAAAATCAGCCTATTTTGGATGTTGAATGGATTGAAAATCCTTCTTATTTTGATACCAGTGGATTAGAAAAATCTTACTTTTGGCATGTGAACTAGAAATCAAGGTCTTAACATCTCAGATGCCCAACTGAAAAGCTGGAGGTGACCAAGTCATGAGGCAGAATTCCAGAAAGGATGACTAGCAAATCTATTCCCTCCTCTCAGCAAGAGAGAGAAAACAAAATGTCCATTTAAATAAGCCAAGAATGTTTATTGGTGATGATTTGTTATGTATGTTTCATATTCCTGTTGGTATTCTTTGGATATGATCATTATTCATCATATTCATACACAAAGATTCTGCCATGATCTTTTTAAAAAGCAGTTCAAGTTTGACTAGCTTGGCACCAATGCAAACTGTAGCATGTCAGTAAAGTAATCCCAATGACTGATAGCAGCTGGACTTTAAAGGTGACAGATGGCATCCTGTCATTTCTTTAACAGCTGTTGGTACATGGCTGAATGTCAACACCATTGTGATGTAATTAGCACATTCTCTTGAGTCCAGTCTGGTGGGACCCTAAAGGCAATTCCTATCAGACCGCCAGGACATGTAATTCAGGAAAGGGCAAAGATAGGGGAAATTTTGGGGATCTGAAGCATATGTCTCTTCATTGAATACTTCTGTAGTTACTGACAACTGTATTCACACTGTGTATGAATAAATGTTTAGCCTTGGCCAGATCAAGGTGTGATTTTTTTTTTGAAGGCACATTTAACACTTAGAACTAGGCTAGTTAGAGATTATAAATTGTTGCTATAGTGTAATAAAGATCTAAAATGTAAAAGGAAATTGAATGAATTTTATTGGATTCAAAGTTATTTTAGTAAATTTTTTCATTATTTATGTTAGATAATTTTATAATTTTGTTTTATAAATTGTTAAAAATCTATAAAACAAAGCTTTAGAACAGATTTATCCTCAACATCTTTGACTTTTTATCTTGACTCAGTAAAAATACTGTTATTTTTATTATTAATTTAAATGATATTTTAAATAGGTAATATTTTGACCATATTGACAATGGCAATGATAGTGAATTCCAAGACCTGTTTTATTCTTAATTTTTTCCTGAATAGCACAATATTCAACCTTATAGATTACCAGATATCTGGATGCAAACATTCTGATTTTTATTTGTAGAATATAAAGAATTTTTGACTTGATTTGTAATTGTTTAGATGTAAAAAGGTTGGTTTCATCTGTGATTGTTTTATCTCAACATAATACCTTATTTTAAATGTTTATTGCTCAAAACCAACACAATTTAAAGTTCACTAAAGGTTCAGATTTGAAAATCTGAACTTTGAGAAATAAGAGATGATGATAGAGATAGCTTTCTGGTAATATTTTACAAAATGATTTAGTGTGTGTGTGTGTGTGTGTGTGTGTGTGTGTGTGTGTGTGTGTGTGTGTGTGTAAGAAAAAGAAAGTCATTCAGTTATATATCATTAAGCAGTTGGAGATAAAGCATAAAGCAGACTAGGTAAATTTGGATTAAATTGTGAAGGGTCTTAATCACCAGAGCAAACGTGAAGTGTTCTACAAAGTGTAGTCACCAGAGATTCCTAAACAGAGGAGTCGCAACTTAATTTTTAATGACTAGACACTATTTCAGTGAAACAAGAGGGTTTCTTTACTCTTCCCCTTCCAAGACATATTTATCTTTGCCAATAGTCTTTTTTAATATGTGTTTCTTGATTTTTTTCCTTCTTGAGCTCTTAATACTGTCTATTTGAACTTAATGATTAATATAATATTAATTTAGATGGAAGAGTAATGGAAAACACAGACTAGTTCATTAGAAACACATATCAAATTACAGTCAGAAACCAATGTCTACATTCATGTGTAAACGTACATTAAAGTGTGGCCAGATTACACTTAGAGGTTCAATGAAGTATGCATGAAAGAAGTCATTCAGCCAAAAATAATACGCTATATGACTTCAAGACAGGCCTGCCTTAGGTACACACTAAGTAGGTGATCCACCTATATAGTATTATTCAAACCACTCCTAGAAAGGCTCTTTCTTACCTCCCCACTCCCCAATTTTTTTTTTTTGCGTCAATGTACTACTATGCCTGAAATTTCACCATTACTATTTTATTTCTTTGACTTTACCTGCTGGGTCTACTTTTTAGAAGTACAGAGATTCATGATATAACGGAACAAATCACATTTTGGATTTGGAACAAGAATGATAATCAGTCCTCCAGTGGCTTCTTTTTCAGCTGAGAGTTTAAAGGTATCCAAAATTTGACTCTCTCATCTCATAATTCTCTTTTATGTCATCTCATTTCAGACAAACTTAACTGATATCTCTTACCTGTGTGTGCCATTTTATCTCCTTTCTTTGAACTTTTGCATAGGCTATCCCTCATCTCTGTCAATACAGCCCCCAGTTGCCTTCAAAAACTTAATTAAGGTCCACCCGTGTTTTTATCTTGAGGCTAAAATTTCCTAGTTCTTTCTGCTTATATTGATATTTCATTTTTTTCAGTTTTGCTAATTACTTTGGTTGTAACTCTTTTAAAAAGTCACTTCCCCCTTTTTTATTTTTAAAATTTATTTTATTAATTTCTGCTTTAGAGCTCATCTAATAACAGCCCAGCTTTTTTTTTCTTGGTTTTATCATCCTTGACATTTGACAAGGGGGGCATGCCTCATATTCAACTTCAGTTACTTGTCTGTAATTCCAACTTTTATATGTGACTTTTAAAAAATCTAAGGTGGTGAGTTTCCTATAAAGTCAATTTGTCCATCTTAACAATTAATGATTTCCTCATCAGAACAAAAGATCAGATTGCCTGAGTCCTATTTCCATTTCTAGAGCTTATTTGATATAGGAATCAGTCTTCTCCCCTGTCGTAATGGAGTATTAAACTATTGATCTCTAATGTACTAATTACACCTAAAATTTTATTACTGCACGTCTTTTGGAGGAATGTGCATTATCAGAGCTTACAATCTATGGCCCATTGGCCAAAAATAACCTATTGTCTATTTTTGTAAGGCAGTGTAAGTTAAAACCATTCCCTTTGCTATTCCATGCATTTAACTAATTCTCACTAATTATTCATGACTTATCCAGTCAACTGGCAGAATGTTTTTCCAAAGAGATGGAAAAGCTACATAGCATTAGGAGAAGGTACTGAGTTGGGTCAATGAAGAAAATCTGCCCATTTTCTGTTTTTACCTAAATATCAACTTTGATTAAACGTGAGGAGCTGGGAAGAAATCATATAGAGAAATATCACATTCTACATTTTAGAACTGGTCTACAGACAAATAAGACACAGAACAATTACTGCCTGTCATAATCAGCTGTTCCTTTTCCTAGATACTAACATGCACATTTTCATTTGATTATGCCAGCTAATTACATTTAATTATGAACACTAATCTTTCATGTGATTATTTTAAATGTTGCCAAATTTCAGTGAAAATAGCTGCCAAGTCATTCTACTTTCTTCATTCCAATTGATAAAAACAGAAAAAAACAACCACTATTCTGGCTTGTAAAGCCAACATTTTGTATAAAAACATTACTTTTGGAGGATCTCCCTGAGGATATTCATTAGTGGCTTATGTTTTAACAGTGATATATTATTTAATTCAATTACAATATACCATCATAGTCATCCAGTGTTTCTTCTGTTAATTGAATCAAAGGCCTATTATGGGATGCACACTCTATTTTGAATGTGCACATATATCTTTGATGTATTCTGGTTTCATATATAATAAATATATTTTCATGGACTATATAATTGTTAAAGCTGGAAGTTCCTTAGCATTCATCTATTTAAACTCCACATTTGACTAAATAGAGCTAAAATGTTTATAAAATGTAGGCCTAATATGTAAAATTTATTCCCATGGTGAAATATTAAGTAAATTATTTTGAAAATTCAAACAAAAGAAGTTACTTTTCCCTCCATTTATTTAAATAAGAGATTCTAAACCTGAAATCTAGATTAAAGAACCTCATGGTGTCGTTGGATAGATTGGATAAGAAAAAAATGTGGCTTTATTTTCATTAACCTCTGACTAAATTTTAGCAATTCTTTTAGTTACAAATAAAGATCACAAAACACTTTTCTGAAAAGTGTTCTCTAAGCTTCATCAAGTTGCCATTGGGATACGTTACATAGAGAGTTAAGTATTGCCTGGTCCAGAATTTCCATGAATATGTATTTAGTCTGCCTGAACTGACTGAACTCACATACCTGTGCAAATTATTGGTTGGATAAGGAAAGGCTGTGAACACAAGACTATCATAATAGCATAGTTAGAAGGTAAAAAAGGTTTTTGAATGAAAGCATTTTGAACATGAATGTTGATGAAGAAGATAAATGAGAAAGATATCCTAGAGGTAAAATCTAAAGGACTTGGTAACTGATTATTGATGAGAATGTAAGGGCAATGAGAGCAGAAATGTTTTATTGTTTTTTTGTTTTGTTTTGTTTTCTTCCTATATGCCAATTACTTAACACAATATCTTTGATACTTTTTCAGTCTTTTCAGTCATCTCTGACTCTAAATGACACCATTTTGATTTTTCTTGGCAAAGATACTGGAATCATTGCCATTTCCTTCTCTTAACTCATTTTATAGATGAAAAAACTGAGGCAAACAGAATTAAGTGTCTCATCTAAGGCCACCCAGCTAGCTTCTGAAGCCAGATTTGAACTCAGAAAGATGAATCTCCCTGAGTCCAAGTCAGGAACCCTACCACTGTATCACATAACTGCCCAACTTTCACAGAGTAGGTGCTTAATATGTATTTCTTGAGTCATAATTTATTCGATGCCTCTGATATTTTCAATCTGAAGTAATGGGAAAGATGGCAATATCATTGAAAAGCTAGGAATAGTGGGGAATATCAGTTCATTATGGAATATGTTTTACTTAAGGTGCTGACAGGATGTATAGATAGATATTTACATCTAACAGATGGCTAGAAATTTGGAACTAGGAATGGGAAGAAAGATTGGGACAAAGTGTGCAATTTTAGGAGTCATTTATTTTTCTCACCTTTCCTGATGTTGTAGCAGTGGTTAAGTTTAAATCTATAAAATAGGTTCAGTTGCTTTCTTGAAATGGTGTTTTTTATGACACTCTGTCCTCTAATAGATTATGTTTACTTACTGGACACATTTCTTTTAGTCTGATATTCAGAATCTGTTAAACCATTATTAATTATGTTGCTGATAGTTACTTCTGTTAGTAACTACAAGTTACTAGTTAATGGCATTAGTCATTGACATTTCAGTAGGAATTACATATTCATTAGTTTATAGACCATCTCATTGTGGATTTTAACTAAATTTAAAGCTATCTTAGCATATATTGTGCAGTTGTATTTTTCCTCTCTTTTTGCAGAGCTCTATTTTAATTTTAATTTTGTGCATTATAAGGTATTGATATGATGTCTTGAATACTCTAGAATGCAGGACAGAATGAGATAATATCACTTATAAAGCTCTGATAATACATTCAGCTAAAAAAAGAATGGTTAGAAATATTAGTAACTATTTCTAATAAAGAATTAAGAAAGGGAAATTGATGACATGACAAATGAGGGAAATTATATAATTATCTAAAATTCAATAAAATCAGAAATAATATTTATCATAGAAGCAGTTCATCAAAGGGATAGAGTGCTGGGTTTAGAGTTATGAAAATAGGAGTTGTTATGAGTAGCAAAGGGGCTCAGGAGATGCTAGTGATGGATGTTCAACAAGGGAGAGAGACCCAACCACAGCTAGATGTGAGTATAGTTTTGTTCCCACACCAGCTGAGTTAAGCCTCCTTTAAGAGCTCAAGATTCTTTGCTAAATCACCAGGCCTTAGAAACCAATCCAGCCAGGCAATTGGTGGGGGTTTCCAGGAAGTAGAATGTGAGTTCCTGAAAAGTTAGGTTGAAATGAAAGATCTCACTTGCTTGGAAATTACTATAGCCAGCTAGAGATGTTATCCAGATCTGACTGTTTGAAACCAGTTACTGTTACTAAGGTAAGTAGATTGATTTCAAAGATTATTTAGGCTCTAGGATCAAACAGGGTTTATTTGTAATCAAACTGAAGGCAGGTAAGAGGGAGAAGGAAAGGTGGGTGAAGGGTACCCTAAATGATTTTGGCTAAATATTTAAAACTAAAATAATACTGTAGCACAAGTTGTTCCCTAAAGTACAGAGTATGGGAATACCTTGAGGGACATTTCCCAACTCTGTTGCTGTTTGTAGCTGAGCCCAGAGGCTGTCAGGCCCCTGGGTCAGATGCTGTTGTTTTCTTGAAAGTAGCTGTTCATTCTTGCTTTTTTTAAAGGTTGTTGGCTATGCCAATAAGGTATTGATTTGCCTAGCAATGAAGATTGTCCCTACCTGCCTGCCTAATCCAAATCTTCCAAACCACCCAGGGGCCCAGTTTGCCACCTCCTCCTCCCTAATCCTTAAGATGAGAGAAAGAAATCCCCAGGGGTTTGTGGACCCCAATTTATAACCCTGACCTTAATTGTCACTCTGACACACACCCTAGGGTGCTTTGCCAGGTTCTGTGTTCCAAAGTAGCAAACTGCTAACTTGCACCTACAGAAATTGGCTGCCCATTTCTGCATCTCACAGAGTACAGATTCTGTCATTGGCAAATCACTTAAGGCTCAGTTTACTCACTTGAAAATAGAGATAATAACTATAGAAATTGTAAAAATTACCTAAGGTTTTCAAAAGTCTCAAATGAGGTGTAGCATATGTGATTCATTTTGGAAGACTTATAGTGTTCTATAAATGTGAGTTATTATTCCCATGGATCAGTGGAATGGATCAGTGGCTAGATACTGAGCTTAGAGTCAAGAAAACCTGAGTTCAAATCTAGCCTTAAACTCTATCTGTGTTACCTTATGCAAGTCACTTAATCTAATTGATCTTAATCTAGTGGAGAAGGAAATAGCAAATTACTCCAGTACCTTTGACAAGAAAATCCTATGTACAATATGGTTCACAAGGTTGCAAAGAGTTGCACATGAATGAATGACTGAAAACCAACAAATTATTGATATATTTTGAAAAATCAAATGTATTTTATTGCATTTGATTAACATAACAACAATATGCAGTATATCATTTTAACTAATATTCTCTACAGTTTTATAGATGAAGCAACCAAGGTTTTAGTGATAATGGGATTTACTTTGGTCAGACAGATTTTTATGGGAAGAGAAAAGATATGAACCCTTAATGTACATTCAAATTTTTAAAATTCTGATTTTCTCACAGGATTGGAATGAACATTTCTGTAGAAAGTATTGAAAGCTATCTTCAAATATTTTGAAAATCTTTCACTGAAAAAGAAATTGGATGGGTTATATAAAATTTTAGGGGGCAGAATATAGGACTGATGAATGAAAGTTACAAGATGTCAGATTTCATCTATAATAAGAACTTTCTAACAAATGGAGCTGTCTAAAAGTGTAATAGACTTTTTTTCTAAGAGATTCTACCATTGGTGACTCAAACATAGGTCAAATTACCAGTGGCCAGAGAATTTTTTGTAAATGGAGATTTCTCCTTCTAGAAAGTACTAAGCAATATGACTTCTGAAGTAATTAGACATTTAGGATTCTATTTTCTATTTTATATAATGTTAGACTAAAATGGCCAAATATTTAAGGCATGTTTCATCTGTTTTACCTTGTTGTGTAGGAAAAACTGCTAATTTTCCAACTAGTGTGACTTTGGGGTTCATTATACTGTATAATTTATTAGTCACCCCAAATTTCATAGTGATTGGGATGCTTATACTTAATGGTGTATGGTTTCACTACCACTACATTTGATTTAAATTAATAAATAAAAGCATATTTGCATTCCTGACTCTAAAAAAATGTTCAAAGTATGCTCAAGTAAGCTAACATCGTTTCTCAACAAAGAAAGTACTGACCAGTCCTTAAACCTGAAAGAATTTTTTAATGCTCCACAACACCTGTCTTCATAGTATTTGTTGAATAAGCAAACAATGATGGCTTTGTCTTTAGTGTTCAAGCAGTTTGCTAAAACATGCATGCCAGTCCTACAACTGCTACCCCCCCCCCCATAAGAGTAATGAGCTGTAAGGTCTTGACCTCTCTACAACCCTGAGACCTCACACGACTGTCTTGAGTTCCCACCCCTTAAATTGATAATTACCTTTCAAATGAGGTCTGGTATAATCAAATAAATGGCATACCTCCTTTATTACATTGCTGTTGAGGGAAAAACCTAGCAACCTTTATTATAGAAAACCATAATACAGTAGGGTGTTTTTCTTTTTTATCGTGAACAATTATATTTCAGTGGCCACAAGTAGACCTCTGCTGTATGCAAGCCCATAGTAAAGGGATATTGATGTTCCAGATATAGAGGAGATGATTGATTTGTTTGTGGAAAGTGATAATAGTATTTTAAAATATCACAGATCTTCTAGCAAATAATGTTGAAGTGTTCTACCTATAGCCAGTCTTCTTAAAAAATTAAATGTATATTCCAAACCATTGTTCTCCAGAACATGGACAGAATGGCCTTTGTTAGGGGAAAACCAAGCATTCGTTAATTATTGCTATTGCAAAATGTGTTATCAGCAGAGGAGGGATGAGGCAGGGCTGTGATTTTATTGATTTAGGAGACTTCCAGGGAGTGACTTATTCAACCCATGCTGATCGATAACTATTCTGCAAGTAAGAGTCTTAGAGAGTTTTCTGGAGGTTTGGAAAGCTGATGCTCTCTCTTAAGTGATTTTAACAGATACATAGCCAGCAGGTTTCAGAAATGAAACTTGAACTGAAATGCTTCTGACTGGAGACCCAGTTCTAAATCCATGATGCTATGCTGACTCATGATCATATTTTTTTCCCTGAAAAGACAAAGTCATCAAATATGTTACATTGTATATGTTTTAGATACCTATTGACATACCCCAATTAATAAAAACATTTAAATTAGAATCATTATTAGAATCAATATTTCATAAATATTCTTGGATAAAATATGACATTTCTATAATTAAATAACTATTTTGTATCCCCTTTAATAATGTATTTGAATAGGTAGGGCTTCTTAAAAATTTGTATTTTTAAAAATTCATCTAATTAATTAATTAATTAAGAATATTTTTCCATGGTTACATGATTTATGTTCTTTCCCTCACTTCTTCACTTCCCCCCTCCTGGAGCTAATGAGCAATTCCACTGGGTTTTACATGTATCATTGTTCAAAACCCTTTTCCAAAATATTTATAATTTTTAAAAAATACAATATTTTCACTTAATGTCTTATAATCAGAAATGGAATTACTTTGAGGTTATCTTTTTCAGTTTAAAAAAACAATACAGGCAACTATTATTTCCAGAAAAAAAAATTAAAGAAAAGGGTGGAAAAAACACTTATTTTGACATCTAAAGCCTTTTTTTTTGTTTGTTTTGAGTCAAAACAATGCCCATCAGGGCATGCAGCTGTATAACTATGGCTCTTTGGCCTTGGAATTGCCCCTGTCTAGAAGAGCAGGCCTGTTAGTCAGTCATGTAATTTCTGCATCCATAAGAAGGGTAAAACAGGCAACAACATCAGTGACTATAATGATATTAAAGATCGACAAAGATTGACAATTATTAATGTGAAATTGTATCCTAATAGCTAATAGAGAAGTCCTGGGCTGCACTGAGTGGCATAGTGTTTTGGACCATGGAGGTGATTGCGCCACCATCAACTGCCCTAGTTAGAACAAATCTGGAGGACTGTGGCAGTTACTGGTGCTACATTTAAGAAAAGGCATCCATAAACCAGAATATGTCCAGAAATTGGCTCCTGGGGAAGCAAAAGGCCCTGGGATAATGAAATGAGTGAAACAAAATAGGAAATTTAATATGCAGAAGAAAAGGCTTTGGGAGAGGGCTGTTAAGCAGTGATTCTATGCAAATGGCAGAAGATCTGGGACTAGAAAAAGGAACAGATTTATTCTATTTATATAGGTCAAAATTAGGAACAACTGGAGAAAGTGGCAGAGAGGTGGACTTGGGCTTGATGACATGATATGATTTTGGCTCTTGTTGGGGCAGTGGGGAGGAAGGTGGATGGCACAGTGTCTGAAGTGCTAGGTCTAGAATCTGGAAGACTTTTTTCTGAGTTCAAATGAAACCTCACATGCTTAATACCTGGGTGACCCTGGGCAAGTCACTTAACTTTGCTTCCGTTTCTTCATCTGCCAAATGAACTGAAGTAGAAAATGGCAAACAGTGCCAGTATCTTTGTTTGTTAAGAAACCCCCAAATTGGGTCAGGAAGAGTCAGACATAACCAAAACAGCCCAACAACATGAATAGCTCAATAATTAAATTCCAAAGTGGAATGGGCTACATCCTTAGACATGTCTTTGTTTCTTCAAGCAAAGCTCTGGTTCATTTTTGAGTGGCTTTTTCTTCAGGTAGAACCTGATTTTTGTTGATGTGGCTTCAATATTCAAGACACCAATTCTCATTTCCATTGTTAAAAAATGTCATTAAAGCAAAAGGTAATTAAAATATAGACAATATAAATTAAGAGCTTCTTTGGGTTGCAGATTCTTCATGTAAAAATCAAGGACAGGACTATGATATTTTCAGGCAACCACAAATTCCAAAATTCTATGATGCTATGAAATAAAGCAATGGAAAGAAATCTGTTCATTGTTATTGCTTACTTGCCTCAGTCTTGTCCAACTCTTTGTGACCCATTTTTGGGGTTTAATTAGTCAGTGATAATGGAATGGCTTGCCGTTGTTTTCTTCAGCTAATTTTACAAATGAAGAACTGAAGTAAAGAAGTTAAAAGACTTGCCCAGGTTCATAACTTTAATTAGTATCTGAGACCAAATTTGAACTCAGGTCTTGACTCCAGGACAGTGCTCTGTCCACTGTGACTCACTGCTGATTTATTTATCCTAACAGTCAAAAAAAAAATAGCATAAAGATGGTTAATGGTAAATCTGCATAGTTTATTTGGGGACATAACTTTAGATTGAATTTGTTAAGAAAATTACAATTTTCTTAACCTAAGGGCATGGACAAAGACCAGATTTGGAGTCCTTCAGACTTAAAAGATGTTCCATGATGGTAGGAGAAACTACATCCTATTCTGCTGACCCAACATGTTTCTGTATACAGAATACAAAATTGAAGTAGAGTACGATAACCTGGATTATAGAGGTTTTTAGTATTTTTCCTATACTATAACTAAGTAGACTTCTTTTTGTTGTTAGGTGTTACTGTATATTACTTTGTTCTAACTCAGACCCTAAGGCACCAAACGGTCTGAATCAGGCCTGGACTAAAGCATACACACTAAGTAAAAATAGCTTAGAAAATGTATCAGGTACCAAACTTGGCCACAAAGGGGAGATTTGAGAAGGCACTTCTCTCCCCTCCTCTTTGCCAAAGCAGGGGACCATGGGTGCAGATTACTATAGATAATGTTAGACATGTACATTTCACTCATTAATTTTTACAAAACTTGTTCTTTTAATTTCCTTTTTACCCTTTGTTGTAAAGTATGTCTTTCTGATCATCAGAAAGAGGAGGAAAGCTTTAGAATATGATAGCAATATATATGTTCTTTAAGAAAGAATCAACTAGAGTAACTCCCATTAGCACTTCGAATAAACTGGCCAGTGAGTGAAGAATTTCTGCTTTGGAAAGGGTCAGACTTTTTAAAAATATTTTATTCTGAGTTTTAGTGAAACTGATCCAAACATATATCTCATATAGTTTTCAGGGAGATAGATATCTCTTGGGCATTAAAATAAAAAAGATCAAGACCTGACCCAGTGTATGAACTTTGCTATTAGATAAAATCCAATGCATTGTTGAGGTTATCTTTGGCATCTTAAGAAGAATATCTTAAATTAATAGGATTGAAGGAAAAAACATTTCTTAACAATAAACTTTTGCCATCTCTTTTGCTCTTTAGTTCTAGTTTCAGTCAACTTAATATACATTTACCAAATGTTTTCTTCTAATGGAAAAAATGGTTTTCTAACTTGTCTCAGTTTATTCAACTATGAATCAAAATACATATGATTTATTTTTATACCTGGGAAATATGGCATTCTTTTATTGGATATAAAATCAAACATGAATTAAGCAAGCAAATGAATGAATCAAAATCAAGAAGTTATAATCAATCAACAAAAAATTATTTACTGCTTACCTTATGTCAGGCACTGTGTTTCCTTTACCTAGTAAGGAAAAAAAAGCAGTTTTGAAATATTTATATCCACAAAAGGAAAACATTTGTTTTATGATTCTAATTTATATCAAGTATCGTGAATTGAAATTCCCAGTTTGAAAACTTTTAAAAATTCAGTTTCATTAACATTATAACTTTCATTATTTGAGGTATTCATTATGTGTTTGAGAAGCTAAAGTTGGAGAATGCCAGTCAGGAAGTCTTGAGTTCAAGTCCTGAACTGACCCAGATAGTCCATGGGCAAGTCATTTAATCTCTGTACTACCAATCACCTTTGGTGACTAAACATTCCAGAGTAATATTGTGCTTTTTTTTAGAAGCAGTGTGATATGATTTTTGCATATTACAGTAGAAAGAGCATTGATCTTTAAGTCAAAGAACCTGGGTTCTAATTCTGTTTTGGCTGTCTTATTGCTTATGTAACTTTAAGATAGTTACTGAACCTCATTGGGCCTCATTTTCCTTGTTTGTAAAATGGAGATAATAAAAGCATTGCGCTCATTGGTTTTTGTGAGAATAAGATTATGAGTAAATGTGCTTTGAAAACTTTAAGTTTTCCCATAAATGCTACCTGTTATTATTGGAGAGGTTTTCTAGACTAGGAGTTACCCTTCACCAATGAATTCATAGATCCTATCTGAAAAAACAAACAAACATTTATTTTAGTAGGCAAGAGTCTATATTTTAAACACATAATGTGTTACATTTCAAATAAAAATAAAGAACATTTTAATGTTAAATATTACTGATCTATTCATCATAACTCATATAATGAAGTTATTTGTTCCCAATGACAGTTGGTGGGGACTTTCAAAATGGAGTTTTATGATATGTCTGACATTTTCCTTCCCAATCCTTTTATCCAGTTAAATACAGTTTGGTCTCATATCATCATTTTATAACTCTATCAACTTACTAATGTGTCATTTTTATTGTAGTGAAGTTCTATCATGGGGCAATTATTTTTTCCAGATTGTATGTAGATATAATTTTATAATTATTTTCTGATGTGTTTTGACCCATGTTCTCCTGCTCTTCCCTCTCTAACAAGGCAGTTGATATGATGTAGGCTTTACATAGGCTATCATAATAGCTATTTCCATATTCATCATGTTGTGAAAGAAAACACATTTCACTTACACTAGAGAAAAAAATTCAATGGAAAAATAAAGTGAAGAGTGGTATGCTTTAATCTGCTTTCAGATTCCATTAGTTCCTCCTATGGCAATGTATAGTTTTTTTTCCATCATGAGTCTCTTGGAGTTGTCTTGGATTTTTGCACTATTGATAATAGTTAAACCATTCATTATACTGGTTCTGTTAACTTTGTTTTCCTTCTTAGAAATCTTTTTAAATATTTTTGTGATTGACTTTTTTGTAATGTCTTATGGCACAATAGTATTCAGTTACAACCACATTTCACAACTTGTTCAGCCATTCCCCAATTGATAGACATCTCTTCATTTTCCTGTTCTTTTCCACCACAAAAAGAGCAACTTTAAATATTTTTCATACAAGTAGGAACCTTCTCCCTATCTTGGGATACAGACCTAATAATCATATAGATCGATAAAAGGGTATATTCAGAGGTATTATGGTTCTTTGGAAATTGTTCCAAATAGTGTTTTTCAGAATAGATATACCAGTTTTTAATTCCACCAATAGTGTATTAGTGTCCCAATTTTCCCACATCCTCTAACACTTATCATTTTCATTTTGGTCATATTAACCAATCCCATAGGTCTGAGGTAGTTTCTGAGTTATTTTATTTTCATTTCTTTAAATAATAATTATTTGGAGCATTTTTCATATGACTAATGATAGTTTAAATTTCTACATCTGAGAACTGCCCATGTACATCCTTTTACCATTTGTCAATTAGAGATACAAGAGCCTTTTCTTGATTGTTTGTCCTCCAACTATGAGTATTCCCTCCTCATTGCCTATCATTTACTTTGTACATAATTTGTATTTAGTTTTATGTGTCCCTGTTTCATTTGATTCTCACAGTCACTCTTGGGGACTGGTATTATTGTCCTACTTTACAGTTGTCAAGACTGAATTTAACAGAGCTTCTGTGACTTACCAGGTTATCCAACTAGTAAGTTTCTGAAGCCAGATTTGAAGTTGCATCTAACACTAGTTCTATCCATCTAATTGCCTATCAACTGACAATGATTATAAAGTGTTTACTACAGTTCCTGGCATATAATGGGCACTATATAAATGTTAGTTATTTTCATTCTGTTGTCATTGTTTCCATGAATAAAACATAAGCTTCTTTAGTAAAGGGATGGTTTGTTTTTTATCTTTGTATCCCTAGAAACTAGCACAGTGCCTCAAATATATTAGATGCCTTCAGATGGTTGATCAACCCAGCAATAAATAGTGGAAAAACAGAGACTGATGATAAATTAGTGGAAAGGACTGGATTAACTCTATGCCCTTCTCCTTTAAGGAATTTTTTGAGTTTATATAACATAATTTAGCTTATTTAAAATAATTTCACCAGTGATCATCTTAAACATGCAGCTTGTATTGTGATAATTATTTAAATGTATGTGTATATAATTGATTTTTATCAGCTAAATTGAAATGTTATTACATAGCAAATTTGATTTTCAGCATTGAGGTTTTAGAGAAAAGGAATTCATTACATTTTCTCCAAAAGGATTTAATAAAGAAATCATCTTTTCTTTTAAAAAATTATTTGTGAGAAACAAGTGAGTAGCAGCTCCTATACATACACAAATAGCTAAAAATGTCATTCAATCCAGTGACATCAATAAGTCAAGGATTAATCTGCTACATAAAAAGTAATAAGGGCTGCATTTGTGTGTGTGTTTTGCCTGGAGTCTGGGATTGCTCTCAGAGAACAGGGGAATCGGTATGAGGAAGGGGTTCTGTAGCCTCTAACCCAAAGACCCAAAGTCTTGTTTTGTTACTGCTATGATGATGATATGTATTTGTGGCTTCATTAACATCAACAGTAACTTTGTATAAAGGTATTCATATACTTTCAGAAAGGACAAAAAGAAGTTAAAGTGAGAGAATTTCTCAGAGGAACCATAACCACCAACACTTTTCTTCTCAGGTCACTGATTATTAATTATTTTGAGTATTTTTTAGAGTTTTTAGAGTGTCCTGCTAATAAACACAACCTTGTGTTAGTTTTGTGATCTTCAAACCCAAGTCAGTAATATTTATATATATATACATTCATACATACACACACACACATATATATATATACATATATATATATATATACATATAGCTATATATACACTCTTGAGTGCTTTTGCCAGTAATAAAGATGTATTGTACTGAAATAATTACACTTTCCCATCTGATATCCCATGATCTCAGTTACTCATTGGTAAAGTAAAGCTGTTAAATTAGTACCAGCCTTTTAATTTCTAAATCTGTGATTCTATGATGAAACACATAAAGGTTGGAAAGTAGTATCGTATGGTGAATAGACTATTGGACACTGAGTCAGGAAGGTGGACACTCAGACCCTTTCTCTAACATAATATTTGATCCTCTGAAAAATCATTCATTCTTTTATCCCTTACTAGGTCTCTAGGATTTTTCTTCTGAAGCATGGAGGGTTTGCAATCCACTTATAGAGTGTGTGCCCATAATGGGAGTTCTCTAAGGTGATGGATTGCTAATCTTTAAAGGTGACATATGTCTGTTATCTTTAATGGAATCCTGAATGTAGGAAAATGTACTAAAAAAAGTTTCCAGGTTTTTATCCATGCTTCCTACTGGTAAGATTCTAATGAAAATTCTTCATCAAATATCAAAACATTAAGGACTTTGATAATAACTGATCTATGTAGTTGAAAAGCTAGGTAATATGGTTTAAATTCATAGAATGATCATCTACTCAACAAAGTGCCAATGTTTCTTCATTTATTTTCTTTATTTTTAAAGGTACTGTAATTCTTTTCTCATGGTTAAAATTCTACCCAAAAGTAAAAGTGTTAGGAAAAAATAATGACTGGATAAATTTCTTCTGACATTTTTAATTCATATCAGTAGCAACTATAGCAGGCTATAGAATTGTCCATTCATGGTGAAAGAAAACAGAAGTACTTAATGCTAATTTGAGAAGTTTAGATGTAAAGTGATTTTTATTTTATATGGCATTTTAAAACTGGATTAAAGAGAGTAGAAACTCTTCAATTAATCAAAGTTTTTGTATCACAATAAAATGTGTCTGGAGGATGGAAGAAAACTTTTGAAGTGTGTTTTATAAATATTATTATCAGTTGTCTCTTGCAGGAATAAGTTGTATTATGCAAGTGTTGTGGTCAGTTTCAGTAGTCTTTGATAATATTTCAAATGACCGTGAAAATGGCCAAAAATGGGAACAATATGAATTATAAAATGTATAGGTTATACGAGTGAGAGTAAATCAAAGGAAACAGAAACAGAATGCTTTTGTTTGGTGATATTGTTTCTGCTAGTTCTCTTCTTACCTGCCTGACCTCTTGTTTTTGCCTTCCTCATGAACTCTTAGTCTCAGAAAATCTAGTGGACCTTTTGAATTGCAATAATTCCCACTTACCTCTCAGATGAAATAGACACTCTTCATTTTGGCAGTTAAAGCTCTTCCTAGCTGACCTCAGTATACTTTTTCAAATTATTTTTACCATCACTTATTCCATTGTCCAGTCAACTTGATCATTACTTTCCTTCTTATAGAACACTCCATCTCTCATTTCTTTCCATGGTACTGGACATCTCCCATGCCTGAAATAATAGACTGAAAGAGTTCTGCATATTTCTACTAAATGGCTTAGGTAAAATTTATTACTGAAACTTGTATTATTCCCCTCCACTGTATTATTCTCCCAACTAAATATGTTGGGCCTATAGTTTTACTTTAGTAAAATTGATTTCTCTTTTTGAAATTTTATCAGCTTCTGTTTATCCATCCATCTATTATGAAAATTTCTCCTCCATGTACTTTGAAAAAGATATAGTGATCTCTTTATAGAGAAAAGCATGATATACTAGATAACATTCTTAACTGCTATTTAGTTCCTTCTAAAGACTTTTATAGTTTCTCAAGATAAAAACAAAGCAACAAAGCCCAGTGCAATCCTTTACCTTCATATTCATCTGATAAAGAGTGCAAGATTTTGTAAATATGTAAATATACTCCATGGAGGGCATACTCTGTTTTTTTTTCCTCTGACACCTTATCTATATGCAATGTGTATCCATGCATGTGTGCACATGTTTGTGTGTAATTCTGAAATGATGAATTGAGGGAGGAGTAATATTTTGGAAAGAATAAGAAATAGGATTGCTTCCCAGTTAGTGGTAATTGTCTATTTTTATCTTTAGCAAAATCAATATTTCCAGAAAGGTAGTGCTATAATATTACTCTAAATGAAGAAAGTACAAATAAATGAAGAATTTGACTAGGCATTTTTATACTGACCATTTCATATCATAATGGGGGAATGACTAAAATTCACTTAAGCAAAAAGAATATGATATGAAAATGTCAAAATCATATCAATATATATATTCTATTTAATATATGCATACATTATCTTGAATTTATCACTCTTCCCTCATCCCAAACATCTAGCATATCACCAAATCTTATTTACATTTTTTAAAAATTTTGAGGATTTTCATTTTTTCTAGATTACATATAAATACAATTACTTAATATTCATTTTCTGGTATTTCACAGTATATGTTCTCTCTTTCCCTCCTTTTTCCCCTCCCTAAGAAGGAAAGCAATATGACATAGATTGTATGTTTGTTATCATACAATACATATTTCTATGTTCACCATATTGTGAAAGAAGACATATATTGTTTAAACTATAGAAAAATTAAAGGAGGCTATAAAGTGAAGAATATTTGTTTCAATTTGCATTCAGACACCATTTGTGCTCTCTGTGGTGGGGGATATTTTTTATGAGTCTTTTTGAATTGTCCTGGATCCTTTCCTTGTTGATCCTGAAGCCATTCACAGTTGATCATCATACATTATTATTACGATGTACAATGCTCTCCTGATTTTGCTCACTTCGCTTTTCATCACTTCATATAAGTCTTTCCAGATTTTTTTGTTTATTGTTTTTTTTTTGTTTTTTTGGTGATCATCTTCTTTGTCATTTCTCATGACACAGTAGTATTCCATGACAATCATATGCCACAACTTGTTCAACCATTCCCTAAATGATGGATGTCCCTTCAGTTTCCAGTTCTTTGATACCACAGAGTTGCTATAAATAATTTTGTACTGGTAGGTTGTTTTTCTCTATTTTTAATCTCTTTGAGATACAGACCTATTAGTAGTGTTGCTGGGTCAAAAGGTATGCATAGTTTTATTGCCTTTTGGGCACCATTCCAGATTGTTATCCAGAATAATTCTATCAGTTCACACTTCCAACAACAGTTAATTAGTCTTCTGATTTTTCCACATCTCCTCCAGCATTTGTCATTTTCCTTTCTTGTCATTTTGGCCAGGTTGATTAGTGTGAAATGGCACCTCAGAGTTGTTTTAATGTGCATTTCTCTAAAAATTGTGATTTGGAACATGTTTTCATATGGCTAAAGAGAGTTTTAATTTCTTCACCTGGGAACTGACTTTATATTCTTTGACCATTGTCAATTGGGAAATGTTTTATATTCTTATAGATCTGACTCAATTCTCTATATATTTGAGGATCTAAATCATTGTCAAAAAAATTTGCTATTGAGATTTTACCCAGTTTGTTGTTTGCTTTTTAATCTTGGTTGCATTGCTTTTGTTTGTGCAGAAACATTTTAATTTAAAGTGGTCAAATTTATTCGCTTCTACATCTCAAAATGTTCTCCATGTCTTGTTTTGATCTGAAGTCTTTCCTATTCTGTACATCAACAGGTAAACTATTTTGTGTTCCCCTAATTTGTTCATGGTATCACTATTTCTTTTTTTAAAAACCCTTACCTTCCATTTTAGAATCAATACTGTTTAATGGTTTTAAGGTAGGAGTGGTAAAGGCTAGTCAGTGGGGGTTGTGACTTACCCAGTGTCACATAGCTAGGAAGTATCTGAGGCCATATTTGAACCCAGGACCTCCCATCTCTAGGTCTGGCTCTCTATCCACTGAGTCACCCAGCTGCCCTAATCATCCTTTATTTCTAAATTATCCATCCATTTTGACTTTATCTTTTTATATGACGTAAGGAATTTGTCCAAGCCTAGTTTCTATCTTACTGTTTTCTACTTTCCCCAGGATTTTTTGTCAAATTGTGAAGTCTTCTTCCAGAAGTTTGGATATTAAGCTTTTTCAAACACTAGGTTAATATGGTCATTTATAATTGTTTCTTGAGTACATAGTTGATTCCATTCATCCTCCTCTTCTTAGCCAGTTCCAGATTGTTTTGATGGTTGCCACTTTATAATATAGTTGATATCTAATATAGCGAAGCCACATTCCTTCCTTCTTTTTAAAAATTTGATCCCTTGGTATTCTAGGTCTTTTGTTTATGAAGTTTGTTATTATTTCTTCTAGTTCTATGAAATAACTTTTTTTTTAGATTTTTTTTTTAAACCCTTGTACTTCGGTGTATTGTCTCATAGGTGGAAAATTGGTAAGGGTGGGCAATGGGGGTCAAGTGACCTGCCCAGGGTCACACAGCTGGGAAGTGGCTGAGGCCGGGTTTGAACCTAGGACCTCCTGTCTCTAGGCCTGACTCTCACTCCACTGAGCTACCCAGCTGCCCCTATGAAATAACTTTTTGGTAGTTTGATTGTTATGACACTGAATAAGTAAGTTGATTTAGGAAGAATTGTCATTTTTATTATATTGGCTTGGCCTAAGCATTTTCAAGTGCTTAGATCTGATTTTATTTTTTTGAAAAATGTTTTTAGTAGGGATCTTATAGTTTGTCTTGGTAGGTAGATTATCTGGTATTTTTATTGTCTATATTTATTCTATATGAGATTTCTCTTTTTAACTCTTGCTATTGGGTTTTATTGGTGGCATGTAAAGGTACTGATGATTTTTGTGAGTTTATTTTATATCCTCTAACTAAAGTTGTTAATTGATCTGATTAATTTTTTGATAAATTCCCTAGAATTTTCTAAGCATACTCTCAGATAATCTACAAAGAGGGATAGCTTTATTTCTTCATTGTCTATTCTAATTCCTTCAATATTTCCTTATTCTCATATTGCTATAACTAGCATTTCTTTCCATATCCATTTTTCTCTTTTGAAAAGGTTTGTGTGTACCAGCATATTTCAACCTGATTAATTGAAATCACCTGTATTACCTCCTGAACAATGAAGATCCAGTTCTGGACAGTGAGAGATAAGAGAATAGTTGGAAGAGAACAAAAGGAAGTTATACTTCATTATTTAGTGACATGCATCCACTATTCTTTACACTTCCTGGAACTAGTTCTTTATTTAGTTTCAAAGAGAGTAGCATTCCCAAAACAAGTTAGCTTGAACCAAATAATGATGATTAGATAAATTAAATGTATCTTCCAATAAATGATGTCTATATTTAGTCACCATATACTTTTGATTTTTGAAATAGTTTTGAGCTACTAGACTATAACATCTATCGTGCTTTTTTTTTCCTCAAGTAAAACTGTCTTAGATTATGTATAGGTCGAAAGAGAAGGTTCAATTATTTGGGCTAGGGATTTTAAGATTCCTGATTGTCTGTCAGAAAGTTGTGGGTGGTCTTACGTAATTCTTTAGGGAAAAATTTAGAAAGGCGATTTTTTTGGCAAGATATTGGAATAACTTTGCTTCCCAGCTTAATGGTAATTGGCCATTTTCTACCTACTTCAGTGAAATTAGGCAGTTGAATAAGCAAACTACAACATTACTTCTCAATGAATTTGTACTTCTAAATAAAGCTTTTGGCTGAGAATTTTTATAGCTACTCTTTTGTATATTACTAGGGAGCAATTAAAAACCACTTAACTTAATAGAATGCTGTATTTATCAAACTCAGGATTATAACAGACCATAAAGAAATTAACTGTTTAGTAGACTGTCAAAGAATATTATTTTCATTGTCACAGTAGAATAATGTTTTGTTCAGAAATAGATTATATTTTTGGTTGAATTCAATTTTCTTCATAGGAACATAGATTTAAAGAACAGCAAATCATTGGGATTTTCTTAAGTTTAGTTTAAAACAAACATGAGAAATTCTTACTTCTTTGAGATAAAGGGAGTGGTAAAGGGTCAAAATTCAAATCAAAACAAATAAAAATTCAGTCTTCCAGTTTTAATACCACCATACTTTTATGAGTCTACACACATGCAAACACTCGTGTATGTGTATATATGTAGAGTCCTATGACAGATTACTGGGCATAAGTCAAGAAGGCTCATTTTCTGAATGCAAATGTGGTCTGAGACATTTAGTTGACATTTGACCCTGGGTAACTTACTGAACCCTGTTTGATTCAGTTTCCTTATAATTAGATGAGCTGGAGAAGGAAATGGCAAACCACTCCTGTATCTTTGCCAAACAGGATCACAAATTAAAATAATGGAACCACCATCCCAACAACAACAACAAAAAAACACAACACACTTATTTAAATTTAAAGCATATGTAAGATAATCTTGAAAGAGAAGACAGGAGCAAGTAGGAGGAATGACTGAGGGGAAGGGAACAGGAAAAGCCATGTAGAAAAAAACACTAGAGATAAAACTTGAAGGAAACTAGGAGTGACAAGAATTGGAAATGATGAGGGAAAATATAGCAATGTGAAGGACAATTTTTACAGAGACAAGGAGGAGAGTGATGGAGTTTTTTTAAATAATATCAGGTAAACTAATATATAGTTTATCTAACATCTAATAAACTGATATCCTAGTATAAATAGGAGCTTTAGAGTACAAGGCTATTTTAATATATGAAAAAACTTGAAGAATAAAATGATGCCAAGTTATAAATGGAGAACAGGTTAGGGAGGAGTAGAATAAGTATCTTTCTTCAGTGTGGTTCCAACTGAGATCAGAAAAAAAACATTTTTAAATGTTCCCAGTTAGTATAATTACATGATTTTTTACAACTGTATCCAGTAGTATATGGAAAGAAGAGAAAGAAAGTAGGAGTAATCCAGCCTTGTGGTTTGTCAAGGTATGATAAACAAAAGTTCAAGGGGTGTGAACATAGAAAATAACAGTGTGCAATACTGTAGAAAAATCAACAAGAAAAATGAGAATTTCAAATAAAACAATATCTAATCCATCAATTTAGATATCGTTAGTAATGTAGAGCAATTTTAGATGAACTATTGGAATCATAAGCCAGTAGTAGGAATGAAATTCTCACTGCTATGCAAGAATTTTATTCTTTCCCATTCTTTCTAATGTAAACTTTAAAAAAAAAGTATATTGAAGAAATCAAACTCATATTTTTTTTTACTAAATTCTGTTATACATTTCTAGCTTCTTTCCACCATATTCAATAACTATTCCTTTTCCTCAGAATACTTGTTAATGTTTGACTTTGAACTCTGATGCTGTTTTGGATCATCAATCATTGTACAATTATGTATGGTTTGTAAACTACAAGACTTTGTAAATTAAAAAATTAATTCTATTTAAGTGGAATGACATGATATAGGGGAAAAAATTGAACAGGAATCCTTTTCTCCTCTGGTATTTATCTTTGTATCGATCATTATATTTGTGACACAGAACATATTTTAATTTCTTGATTTTTCATTACTTGCCAGATACTTGATGACTTTCCAGGAACATGATATTCATAACTCAATTAAAATAATTCTTTATGGTTTAAAAGTGTTCTCATTAAATTTTATAAAACCCCTCTAGTTTAAGCATTATGATGGTGAGAGCAATGCCCTCATACCTTACTTCTATACAATTTAGGATTGTTTTTCCTTAAAAGGTATTAAAACCATTCTTTGGATATAATTGACTCAGGAGACTGAGGGCTCAAGCCTTAGACATTACTATTTGATTATCTCAGTATAAAAGTCATGAGAATTAAGTGACTCTCTAGATCCCAGTGCTTGGACTTCCAGTCATCTAGAACAATAAAACTATGAACCTGTTTAATTTGCAGTCATTCTCTATTCTTAAATTCCTTGCCCTTTTGTTTTCTCATTGACTATGCCTTGACAAATTTCTCTGCTAGATTTCTTTTACTCTTTTCCTCCTTTTTCTTCTTCTTTTTTTTTTTACATAAAGGAAGTCATCTAATTTATTTTAGACTTAATATATAAAAATGAGAATAATGGTAGCACCACAGTATCCCATAGGGTTGTTAGAAAGTGTTTATCCTGTAATCCATAAAACACTATCTGAATGGGAACTATTATTATAACTGTTTGAGTGCCAAGTTCTGGTGGTCACTTTAATGTTTTTTCTGCTTCAACATATTTAAATACCTCCCTCTATCAGTACCCCTGACTCCTAAAAAATGAGAGGAGATCTCAAGTTACAGGTACCTTGAATAATCACAGGCACTAGGTATTGTGTAAAATACCTTATGATTCCTTGTCCATGGGCTACTGTTCCTGCTGGCACAGTGCCTAGATGACAGATTCTTGGTCATTGCTATTACTCTTCCTGGAGTCCTCCACCTCCTCTGAAGACCTGATTGATTTAGATTTTCTGAGTTTTCAGTTTGGCACTCTGCTTTCTTGCTCCGTCTTCCCATATTTCTTTCCTTGTTTGTCTTAGGAAATCGGTAGGTGATACTGGCTGCCAGTCAGTCTGCTACAGTCTGTCAGCCCTTGTCCTGATCAGCCTGCTTTTCCTAAAGGAACAAGCTAGCTTTCTTTACTAAGTCAGTGGACTTAATAACTTGAGTGTCTTAGAGAAACAAAAAAAATGTGGATGTCAATAAGTCAGAAGAAGGATGAGGAAAAAAAAGAAGAGAGGAAGAAGTAGAAATAAAAAGAGAAACCATTCTGGAAGAAGATAGTGTCTACTTCAGAAAATATGAAATACCACAAAGAAAATGATGTTGTCAGAAACTTTATTATTAAATCAAACTTTGTCTGAAAAAAATTCCATTTGAAAATTATAGCCCTGCCAATAGGTAGTTCTCCCGGATGTCTAGGATAGAAGCCCATTGATTTTTTTCCACTTCATAATAGAATGGAAAATTGTGCTTTAACAAGATCAGAGACTGCTCCATATTTACCTTCTACCCTGTACTGTGCCTATTGTAGTGCTTTGGTTACAATAAAGGCTCAGTAAATGATAGTTGAATGAATAAGCAGTAAGTTTTGCAAACATTAAAAAATATACTTAAATAGACCTTACAAATTTCCTCCTATTTCTGTGACAGTATATGGTTCTAATAGAAAAAACTTTTCTTGGAATTGCCTTTAAATGGATAAATAAATAAAATACAATACCTCTTATTATCTTTTGCCAATTCTTAAGAGTAGCTGAAAGGTATATAGCAGTTTTGAAGCAGAAAATGTGCCCCTAAAGTTTCGGGATTACAGATACTTTACATAGGTAATAAAGGATTTTATAATTATTGCTCAAAGGTCAAATTTCTGAGTATATGAATCCGATTGGTAATGACTTAGCCAAGACAGCCCACTGACAGATTAAATACACAGAAAGAAAATTATTCTTCAGTGGTTATGGTTATAGAGTTATTTACAGATGGAATACATTAAAAATTATGTTTTGATTGCTATATATTATTATATATTAAATTTTAAAACTATATATTAAGTAGTCTGAGTGATAAGTACTTAACTTGTTGGAGTTCTTCACACTTTGTGCAGACTTGTAACTTCAGCAGGCTTAAAGAGTACAGCCCTTTTCATCATAAAAAAACAGTAAAAAGATTTGTAAAATTGGAAGTTAACTTCAGGTGAGCCAATTGCTTGACTGAGAATTCTCCTTCAGGGAAATTTGGCTTGAGGTAATTATTGTAATTTCCAAGATGGAGACACTACCATAATTTGAATTTCGGAGCAGAAGCATGCCCTAAACCTTTGCTTTTTAAAATATTTTAGTTTCCCAGGAACTTTTCCCAAGTTTCCAGAGCTCTTTTTATTCCTTATGTGACATTTCAGCCAGTGACATTGTAGTGCTATATCATCTTAGCTGAAGCCATAACCAGGATAGAATTAAAGATTTTTCTCCCTGCCCCCTCCCTCAACAGTACCCACTACCTACATCTTCAGTCTCAACAAGATGTCAAAGTCCGATGAAATTCAGCAAAGCTGGCCTCTGTTAGAATTTGGCAAAGTGCATAATAGATTACTTATAGTAATACCAATAGTATTTTGTGTTTTGCTATTCATTTTTTATGGTCAAATCGTTTAGCCTTTATTGACTTCGATTGGTTGATTATTGACTTTCATGCTCAAAGAGGACCAAAATGACATTGCTGTGTCAAGTTCCATGTACAGTGTGTCCAACTGTGCCTGAGGAGAGCATAACAAATTCAAAAGACTCTGCCACAGAGAGGGCACAGATAGTGCATATGAACGTATGGGATGGAGATGTCTCTAAATCTGCACTTCACATGTTTCTTTTGAGCTATCTCAATTCTGCTTTGTTCATAGAGAGCAGCACCTTCTTTGATGCAGGCATGCCATGCTGGACAGCTCTGTGCCCAGGCCTCCCATGTCTCACTATTAATACCAAACTTTTTCAGAGACACTTTTTTTTTTGCATTGCTTCCTCTGACTTCCATTGGAGCACTTGTCTCATGTGTGTTCTTTGTAAAATATTCTTTTAGACAAATATCTTGGCATTTGAACAATGTGACCAGCCCATCAGAGTTGAACTCTCTGCAATAAAGTTTGAGTGCTTAGCAGTTCAGCTGGAGAAAGGACTTCAATGTCCAGTACTTTATGTTATTGTTTTAGTTATTACAACCTTAGATCACATGATGCTATACGTGCCAGAGTAGGAGTGTATTAACCCAAAGAATTCCATTTACCAACTTCTTTAATTTCAATTTTGTGTGAGCCTCTTTTTAATATGTAACATGGACAATACCTACCATATAGGTCCTGCATTATAGGTTAGTAGCAGTAGGCTCAGGTATCTCTTTATCTTCCCATTCAATCAATTAATAATGGAGAATTAAATGCCTACTACACATGAAGCAGTTTAACAGGTGCTGCCTACACAAAGACAAAAAGTGAATAGCCTTTTATGTGGAAGTGTTTGCAATCTTAAAACTTCATGAGAGGGCCAAAGCCCTTTTATAGGAAGACCCAAAGGCCAAGACACCATAGCTGTTGAAGTGTGAACAACTGGGTTGTTGGGTTGAGGAGCAAGTCAGTATTTGGACAGAAGATAAGTTGATGTACTCCCAGGCTCTACTTCTGCTTCCTTAAGTGAATTGACAAGTGAATCTGCAAGATAATCTACAAGTGTTTTGACAAAGAACGTACCACTGAATGTTGGTTGAAATATTTTTTCACCAAAATCATTCTTACTGCCATTTTTGCCTCCCTTCTTTATTAGTGAAATGTCAAAAATGTTTGTTAGGATAATAAGATTTAGAGTTGGAAGGGATGTTAGAGGTCCTGATCTCTTAAAGTAATTTGTCTGGGCTAAGGTTTCTTAACCAGAGGAATGTCAGCTCTTATAAAAAAAATCAAAATTGTATTCAACAAAACTTATTTCCTTTATAAACAAGGGTCAGGTTTTTTATCCATTTAAAAACATTATTCAGAGAAGATGTAAATATATTCCATTCAACTCCCCATGAGACATATGACACATACACATAAAAAGGTTAAGAACCCATGTTCCTAAATTAATTTTAATTGAGATGAACAGTTCTTGTGGGCCAAATAATTTTGAGTGATAGCTTCATAAAAGTGTAGACCCAGGAAGTAGAGACAGAAAACACACAGCAACAATGACAAAAATACTAGGTAATGTATTATGCATAGTTTCACTCTTATGTGGGCTAAGATTTATTGTAGGCATCATTTGTAATGTGAAATGAAGCTTAGCATGTTTTCTTTTTCAGGTCATTTTATGATTCTTGGTTAAAAATATCTGAGGCATCTTAGAAACTAACACATGTGGTCAACAGATATATGGTTATATATATATATATATATATATATATATATATATATATATATATATATATATATGTTTGTGTGTCTTTTAATTTAATCAATCATTTAATCTGTGGATACCTCAGCTTTCTCATCCTCAAAAGGGGGCCAGTACTAGCAACTGTCTCCCAGGGTTGTTGTATAGATAAAAAAATGAGATATTTGCATCTAAATTGCATCTAAATCCTGGAGTCAGGAATATTCTTCCTCAAGTTCAAATCTGACCTCAGACGCTTAATAGCTCTGGAACCCTGGACAAATCACTTAACTTTGCCTTAGTTTCCTTATCTGTAAAATGAGCTGGAGAAGAAAATGACAAACTCTCTAGTATCTTTGCCAAGAAAAGCCCAAATGGGCCATGAAGAGTCAGGCACGACTGAAACTGAACAATGGAAATGTATGTATGCACTTATATAATAGACATATAAACATATAGATATATATGTGTATGGGGGTACAGGTATGGACATGTATATACCCCATATATATACACACATGTGATATATCTATATGTATGTATATATACATATATGTATATGTGTATATATAGTCACCAACACATACACATAGATGTATGAGAGTATATAGCGAGAGAGAAAAAGGGAAGAGAGAGAGAAAAGAAGAAAGAGAGAGTGAGGGAGAGAGAGAAAGCGAAAGAGAGAGAGAGAGAGAGAGAGAGAGAGAGAGAGAGAGAGAGAGAGAGAGAGAGAAACACAAGGTATATACATATAGAAAATTTTCCTGTATTCTCATAGCTGCCACCTGTTTGGTCCCTCATCAGCTCTCACTTAGACTATTACAATGCACATTCTAATTGGTCCCTTTGCCTCAAGTCTCTTGAATCCATATTCTACCTAGCTTTCAAAGAGATTTTTTTGGAAACATAGGTCTGAACATGTTTTACTCAGTAAAGTCGAATGACAAAGTGTAAATTTCCATTTGGTATTTAAATTTCTTTATAAGTATCCCCTTCCTACTTTTCCAGCCTGCTTTTACATTATTTTACCCCACACCATCTATGGTGTATTCATAGTGATAGTTTTGCTTTTCTGTCTAGATACCTTTGTACTATCTGTTCTCTAGCTTCACATCTACCTCTAAGAATTTCTGCCTTCTTGAAGACCTTAACTCAAAGGTCACCTCCTAAAAGAGGCCCTTCTTCTCCTTCTACCTAGTAGTATTTTCCCTTCTTAAATTCTTTGAATTGTTTCTGTGTTTGTCTCATATATTCATATGCATGTATGTATTTCTTTGTATCACTCATTAGGATATAAACTCCTTCAAGGCAGAGATTGACTTTTCTTTACTTTGTTTCCAAACAGTGCTTAGCCCAAAGCTTGACTGGCATATAGTCATATGAAATGGGTGTGCGATTTATTTTTCATATCCAAGTACTCACTATCTGAAATAGTTTGTAGCACTTTACAAGCTACACCATCATTTTCAACTTTTGTTTAGTTCACATCCCAAAGTTCAAGAGAAATCCTGGAAATTCAGCCACCAGAACTTTGAAAGGAGTGTTCCATTGAAATGTAAATCTTGAACAATAGATCATCTTGGGACTTGTGAATCTCAAGAAAGTATTAAGAAAACAAAAGAACTACTGAATTCCTTTGACAAGAGGCTTAAATGTGATCAAGAAACTTTTTGACTGGAGAGAAAAATCATATCAGTTATAATGAATATAGACCAAGTCTTTTTTTTGTCACAGTACATTCATTGTCTTCAAAGGTCAATTACAAAGGTACTTATTCATTGTGAAAGTTGTTAAATGAGCTTGAGCCTCTGCATATGAGATATGGTTTAGCAGTTCACTTGTTGGTTTATTTATAACTATGGCTCTTGGTTCAGGTGCCTTTTTTTGGTTTTAGATACAAAAGATTGAGATGTGATTGGACTTATTTTAGAATAACGTTTAGTGATTAAATGGCCTTCTCTTTCACCCCAGTTTTAACTTGAATGATACATGAGTTTAGTGAGAGCTCTCTATAGTGACCATCACAGTGAAGATGAAAGATCAGGTAAATGCTGAAGTGAGAATGAATTATTCTCTCAAGAATAGATAAGTTCAGTTCAGGTCAAGGAGGCATAGCAGTGGTGATCAGAGGCAATTACCACTCCTTCTGCCTTTGCTCAATCTGTCCATTTATAAGCATGAACCTTTTCTTTGGAGTTGGTTTTTAATTGTTATTTCCTAAAATAAGAGTAGAATGTAGGATTTCACATGCTTGTATGGCTCAAATGATTTTGTTAAAATTAAATCATAAAATGCTAGTGGAGGATGGGGAACTGGTGAATATACTGTCTATTACTCTCACTTGACAGGTAAAGAAACAAGACCAGAAAAGTAAGGCTACTTGCCTAAGATCAAATTTTTACTCAAGCTCCATGCTCTCCTGATTCCCCATCCTTTAAGTGCTCTTTCCTCCATCATCACCCTAAACTATGTGCCCTGTTTCCTGCCTACCTTGTACCTGCTTCTCTAAGAATTCTTTTCAGGTTCATTATTTCATGAACAATAATAAACTGCATTTGTTTAATGCTTGCTCAGTCTTATACATTGAGGCAATAAACAATGACAGCCATTAACATAATAGAAGTGAAAGAAGACTTTTAAAAACAACATAAATGAAAATGAAATGAGAGTTACAGTTCCAAATAGTTGTATCATTAATAGGTAGAAAATGTCAAAAGGCATTCTTAAAAGAAAGACCACGTCAAAAAACAAAAAAAACTTTTAAAAATAATTTCTGCTATTTACTATTTCAGAACTGCGAGAAACCAGGACCTCTGAATATTATAGTCTCTCCCACAATCCATTAGACTACAGGATATTATTAATGGACGAAGATCAGGACCGGATATATGTGGGCAGCAAAGATCATATTCTGTCTTTGAATATCAATAACATAAGCCAAGACCCTCTGAGTGTAAGTTCAAAAATGTTTTCAAAACTTAAAAGTTGCCTCATAATGTGCTATTTTGTTGTTGTGTACAGAGAGAAAAAAGAGAAAGAAATGTGTATTTCATTAAAGTAGCCGGCAAAAGCCCAGTTCCACTGCTCAGCAAAAAAAAAAAATAAATAATAAATAAATTTAAAAAAATAAAAAAATATGGGTTTATTTCATTGGAAGCAAAAGTTAAGAGTTTTTTTCCAGTTTCTCCCATTCCTCTGGAATCCTGTCTACAAGGTTACTTAGGGATGGAAAATAATGCTTTTATATGGTAATTATTAGAAATATGTAGTCAGTGATATGAGTCTATACTCATTGAGTATAGACAGTACAATCATAATGCCTGTCAATATTGAGACAAGAGTATTTTCCCCATTGGTATGTAGGTGCCAATATTATGAAAATCACAGATGATATGCATATTTTTGATACTGTCCTTTTGGTACTGTCTATCTGTCTTTAAGTAATACTGTCAGGAGAGCTTATGAATCCAACCTCTGGCTCCCCCTAAATGTCCATACAAATAGAATTTTATTAGAATTGAATGATGATAAGAAAATCCTTTTGGTAAATGCATTCTTGTCCTGGAAAAATATATAAATGATCAGGAGAGTGAACTTAGACATATCTTCAAAAAAAAAACCCCTATTAACATCAGTTAAAGAAAAATAAGGTCTTTTTCATAAATGGTACTTATATTATGGGACAGCTAGGAAGTGCTGTGGATAAGAGTGCTAGCTTTGGAGTCAGGAGGGCATGAGATTAAATTCAGCCTCAGACTATATGTCCCTGGGTAAGTCATTTAACCCTGTTTGGCTCAGTTTCCTCAAGTGTAAAATTACCTGGAAAGAAAAATGACAAATCCCCTTAAGTATCTTTGCTAAGAAAATTCCAAATGGGGTCATGAAGAGTTGGATACAACTGAACAATAACAACAAAAACAAAAACTGATATAATCTTTTATTTTTCCTACATAGATTTTCTGGCCAGCATCTGCAAACAAAGTTGAAGAGTGCAAAATGGCTGGCAAAGATCCCACAGTGAGTTTTTTTTTTTCCTCTCCAGCGTTATTGTTATTAAACTTTTGGGTTTTGTGTCAGAGTAGCTTGAGTCCAACCAGAAGTGAAAAAAAGGGTTTTAGTATTTTAAATGTTTTTTTGAACTTAAACCTAGAAATTCTGAGTGCTTAGAATTTGTAGATCTTCTGTCTGTAAAAAAAAACTTTGCCTTATTTTACTTTTGTTATTGTGTTTGGATGTTTTTACTGATAGTTTTGAGTAATTATCCTTGTTCTTAATATAGCTAAGAGATTACTCTGCCTGTAGCAGCTTCCAGGGACTTTATCAACTTTTCTTAGGGAAAATTTTTTTTTCATAAAGACAGTTTTCAGTCTGAAACATTCCAGGAACATAAAACATCAAGATATAAAGACCTTTTATTAGTGTCTTATTCTTAATTTAAGGACTGATACCATTTAAATGAATATGCTTTCTCTCACTAGGTGGTCAATGTATAATACTTGTAAATGTGTTGCAGGTTTATGTTGGATTGTACCCAGCAGTACTTGATCCTAAAATTGTTAGTCATAAGAAGTATATGACACCACTATTTTCTTTGTCATTGCCAGTATAAGAGGTCAGATGAGTTGTGGAAGCCCATTTAGAAAGTTGGGTGGCCCATAATGTTCAAATTCAGGGAATATTGTTTTATTATACAGATGAGCCTTTAAGTCACTTATTGTGATCCACAACATATCGTCTACGTGATGAACAGTACCTGCACTCAGCGGAGTCTGAACTCAGTATTACCAAATACACTAACAAGTAGAATCATCTGGGGGGTCAGGTTTTAGATGTCAAAAAATAAGAAAAAAATGTTCCAAACATAGAAACAGCATTCAGAAAGGACTTGATCTCAGTTTGACAAGTTTTGTCCATATACTCAGTTTTACCCTGATGGATGTTTTGTACAGTTTAAGGAAATTAACCTTGATTTAAAGAGTTTTACAGGACTGTTTTGAAGATATATCATTATTTCCCTGAAATGGATCACCACTGTTTTGAAAAAAGGGTAGGAAAGCAAAGTAATTCAAAAAATGACAAGGAAATGCTTCAATGTCTATGAATTTACAAGAGATATTAAACAATTTTTATTTCATCCTTACACAATGAATAGCCCCAGCCATTCATTGTCTAAGAAGGGGTCAGAGAAGAAGGGATCTTGGTTTTGAGCATGAGTAGAACTGAAGCCAGTGAGGATCCAATTACATCATTCTCTGGGTCACACCCTGTAGCTAAATTATTCTACCTAGGAGGAGAGAAACAAAGTTAAATCTGATTAAGAGGGTCCTTCTCTTGGAAGCTTCCTTGTGGAGAGGGGGAACACGGGCTACATGGGTTTAGAAAAGGGGTGTTTCTTCTTCTTAGAAGAGTTCATTGAGGTATAACAAGATGTGAATGAGGTTCAGATTTTTGGGGGGGCATATGAAAGTATTTATATAATTCTCTCTATATATATATCTATATAATTAAAATTATCCTATAATAATATGGTATATATATATATGTACATATATATGTATATTCCTCAATTCTTTTCACAATATAATTGAGTTTTACTGAACCCTTTGCTTCAAAAATACTTTGTGGTTCAGTGATGTCTTTAGGCTATAAATTAGTAATTGATTTTTCTTTGTTCAGAAACTTTTAGTTAATACAATTACAAAAAATAAACCAGAGAATTTGATGATGACATAGTCCTCCTTGTGGATTCTAGTTCTGGAAATTCCCACTGATTTTCTCCATTCT
>NC_058134.1:160266928-160346683 GCF_016433145.1 Gracilinanus agilis | reverse complement strand
TATAATTAAAATTATCCTATAATAATATGGTATATATACATATATATACATATATATGTATATTCCTCAATTCTTTTCACAACATAATTGAGTTTTACTGAACCCTTTGCTTCAAAAATACTTTGTGGTTCAGTAATGTCTTTAGGCTATAAATTAGTAATTGATTTTTCTTTGTTCAAAAACTTTTAGTTAATACAATTACAAAAAATAAACCAGAGAATTTGATGATGACATAGTCCTCCTTGTGGATTCTAGTTCTGGAAATTCCCACTGATTTTCTCCATTCTCTTGAACAAATGATTTAGTATAAGATCAGAGAATTCAGAGCTAGAAGACATTGTCAGAATCATCAGATTGAGGATATGCCTTTTACAGATGAAGAAACTGGGGTCCAAAGAGGCCAATATACTGTCCTGCCTGAGGGAACATAGGTGGTTAGTAGCAGGGTTTGCACTCCCACTAGAAGCATCTTTCCTCCTTTCTCTGACCTCTTAACTTGTTACTTAACTAGACTGCTTGAAAAGAGCTCAATTTCCTCTCACTCTCTTTGAGCTTTTGTTTTTTTTTTTTTGGTTCTCTTTCCTTTATCACACGTTGTCTTCTATCGCTTTTCTGGGTGAACATTTCTGGTTATCCTTCTTGTATAACCTTCTTGAATGTAGAGATAATGTTTTTATTGTGTCAGGATATAGAGTATTTGTTACCTGTAAAAAGCATCACATTTTCACCTTTATTTCACATTTATTTCACAAAAGAAATAATTCTTTGGATAAGAAATGAAATTATTTTAATAGTCATCTGGTAGGACTGAATTTATAGTAATTGGCCTATAATTAAAAAAAATTATATTGTTTATTCACTCAACTCTGTCATTTTATAGGTAGACTGACAAAATCCCAATGAGGAAACTCCGGTCAATGCCGGCTCTGAAGTCTTTGTGTCTTAGAATTACCTATAGAACCGAAGAGACAATATCTTAACTTGTCCAGGGTCACACAGTCAGTATATGTCAGAGACGACTCTTCAATTTTACCTGATTTTGAGGCTGGTTTTCTTTCCATTATCCTCTCTTGCCTCATAATTAAAAACTAGTTAATAATTATAAATTAAATTAGCAGCTTTTAGGCCTCATAACCTTTTAAACAGAAAGTACTTCTTTGAAAGTATTAGTACATTTTCTTGTGAACAGCTAAAGCAGCTAAGGTTAGATCTTCTGGGTGTTTTGTCTTAGTCTTTTTTCTTAATTGTATTCTGTAACCCTAATTTTCATGCTTTACTACCTTCTATGCAAAACAAAGGTATGACAGATTTTTAATTCAGTGCCTGCCGTAAGCATTGAGGAAGATAGTTTCAATGACAAAAATAACTGAATTTCCTAAGTCCGAGACAAACATTAATTAAAATTATTAATAAAGTGCCATGTATATTAGACCTTAAAAGAGTATACTTTTAAAATTAAATCTTAATAAATAAGGAATCATAATCCTCTAACAAATGACTTTTATAGGGCATTGGGTTGTGATGGTAGATACTTATTTCTCTTCCACATTTCTATCCTTTCCTAGCATAATAACACTATTACCCTTTTCCCCTCCAATTCCTTGATATCTACACTCCTATACTCCATGCATTTTTTCACATAATTTTATATCTTAATATAGAAAATATTTTAAAGCTGAAAGCAATACCATAAGATTTAAGCTACCAAACCGAGGAAATAGGGGTTAATGAATGTACTAAATAATGTTGAATAGTTTTGAATAAAATAAATGGAATCTGACACATGCATAATCTGTGCATATACATCTATATAAGCATGACACAAACATAATGTCAACCTTTACTCAATTTATTAATTGTGTAGAATAAAGTTTTCTATGTCCACAATGAGCTAACCCTGTGTAATGGAAAGGACTTCATTTATTCCTCTGAAAAAACAATTTAAATTAACAAGGAATATCATTTGGTAAGAAATGAGGTCTATGCATTTTTGAACAAATAGCCACTTCAAAGACTTATTTGCTTGCACTCAAAAACATGTAGTGATTAAAGAAGAATTATAAACAAAGGAAATAACTTTCAGGTCATTTATTTTTGTTAAATTCTCTCAGGTTTCAATAGACAAGCATTTAAAAATATTTAGTCACGAGTGTGCAATTCAGGAATGGAAAATACCTTTGAGATTATTTCATCCAAACCTTTGCAAATGAGAAAAATGAAGGCCCAGAGATATTAAGTGACTTTTTCTAAGGTTGCAGTGCCCAAGTGAGGCTTCAAACACAGATTCTTTTAAATCAAATGGCATTTCTACTATATTAGCCTTTGCTTTTTAACTTTTTATTGTTGCTTTCCTTGTGGCGCTGAGATGCTGCTAAACCTTAGATAAGGTGGAAATCCAACTTATCAACCAGACGTGTCTAAAAAGTTCAGAATTTTAAAATAGCTCATTTGGGGCAAAATGATTTGGAAATGGACTGGCTCTGGAATCAGACAATCTGTGTTACAAATACTTCTAAGATTTTGGACAACTTATGTCTCCTGGACACAGTTTCCTCATCGATAAAATGAAGACCTCTAGAAAAGAAGGTCTCTAAAGACACTTTAGTTTCTAGGTCTATGATTACAATGATCTTGTGGAAATATTTCAATTCATTTAGAAATTTGAAAGAATATTATTCAAAACCATAGTGCTTTTGTTCCTTGCCCAAAAACTGAGCGAGTGTTCTTTAGATTCATAGCCTGTATAATTATTGCAACTCAAAACAAACATTGTAGTAAAAATATAGTAAAAAAAGTAGCAAAATGTAGTAAAATATAGTTTAAAAAAAAGTAGTAAAATGGTTTTATGGCCATCTTAAAGGCTAGAATCTGCCCAGTCAATCAACCTTGCAGCTGATCTTTTTATTAAAGACAGCCATAAATACAAGTTTGGTCTTTTAATTTTCTTTTTTTTACTTTTAGGGGTAGTGAGACATTCTATCTCTTTATCTCTTTTTTTTTTTTTTACAAGGAGGGTAGATATAACTGAGAATAGAATAGAAAGTGAATGGTTGAAAAGAGATTCAGGAGATCCAGATTTTGGCTCAATATGAAGAAAATATTCTTACTAATTAATTAGAATTATTCCAAAGAGAAATGTGTAGGGAAGAATGAGCTCTCTATCTGTGAAGATATAGACCCTCTTCATATAGAGGAAGGACAGATACTTGTCTGACCTGGTATTCAGGATTTCTATTCAGATATGGATAGGAATAAGTGAGCTTGAATTTTATTCTTGAATTTTATTTCAGTGAATATTATTTAGGCATTATGGAATCAATAATGTTATTTAAATGCGAAATGTTGTCTTTAATATCAAATCTGATGGATTCTTTTAAATTGATAGATAAAACTGGCTGAGAACAAAATTTAGACGCGTACAATTCAGAGAATATCACTCCTTCTTAAGTACATACTTAGTTTAAAATTGAAATGATATACTAGTGAGTCAGTGTTATAATCCAATGAAATAATTGTTCTCCTTATATTCGAAGAGGCCTTCGTTATTTAGCATATTAAAAAGGAGACTATATGATTTAATTGGAGACAGCTAGTATTCAAAATATGGGAAGGGCAACTAGAAAAGCACCCTAGGGCAATACTTGTCCCTGAAGGGATAGTAAGGGCTTTAATCTACCATTGGCTGAGCTCTGGATTTATAACATTGCCACACTAAAGTTTTCCAATTTCTCTCTTGCTCTGATGATTCTATTATTATATAATTGTATTGTTACTCCATTCATTAGAGCTGCTGAGATATACATAAAAGGGTTTTAGATTTCATAGGAAAAGTGGGGTCTTTTTAAATTTAAATAGGATTGGTTTGATATATGTTGTCATATATGTTATCCTAGAAATATATGATGGTTCATAGAAATTTATAATATAGGAGGCATCTAGTTGGTTCAGGGTTTGAGAGGTAGGTCTAAAGGTGGAAGGTGGAAGTCCTGAGTTCGAATGTGTCCTTGGATACTTCTTAGCTACTTGACCCTGGGCAAGCCACTTAACTCCCATTGACTAGCCCTTACCACTCTTCCACATCAGATGGAAAATATGATTTTTAAAAAAGAAAATTTTAAGACAGAATATTCCAGAAATAGGATGGAAATAGGAAAAGGGAGTGTGCCTAGAGCAGAGATAACTAATTGCAAGAATATATAGGGATCTCCCCCAAACCACCTGACCTTTCCAAAAATAAGTTTTGTAGCTCACAAGATGAAGGATAATTTTAGTAAGGTAGTATCATGGCTAAATTTAGATAATTTAGTTGAACTGTTTATCCATGATTCATCATCATTTATAGCAATATCATCAGTTTGAATATACAAGGTGCAAGTCTTAGTACCAAGTACTATTGTAGACTTTTGCTAAAAGTTTCCTTAATGATAAATCAAGTGCATTTAAACAATTTATTCACCAGGTAGTTTTGAAGGACCACATACTGAAAATGAAAATATAGTATATTTGCCAAGAAAGGTAGATTTGATTAAATCGACAATTAGAAATGAATTTAATTAAGGAGTATTTGCCCAAATAAAGAAAAGAACAAAGCAGGATACACAAGAATTCAAGTAAAAGACTTTATCGCAACATTCATCAGAATTTGTGACTAGCACACACACTGACTGAAAGCAGAAGAAAAAATGCCACTTGTTGCCTACTGATGTTTCTCCTTGAGATGTTCAAATAAGTGTTTCTATTTTTGGTCAGCCTTTAAGATAAGCACCTCTTTGGCCGTATAGAAAATATGTCCAACACAGCTTAGCACTTAATTATTTGGTTTATTTTCTGTCATTTTTATTTAATGTTTTATCCATCCAATTATAAGTTCCTTTAGGCTGTGCTACTATTTTTAGCTCATTCTTCCTCTTACATATGTGCTATCATGCAATATATGAATACTGATTATATACATTCCTCATGTTTTAGCTCATTCTTTTTGACCAGAGGTAGAACTAGGACAAATGAATGGAACTTATAGGGAGACCAAATTTTTTTTAATATAAGAAGTTATTTCTCTCCCATTATTTCCCTTCACACCATAACCAAGTCCTTAAAAGCACTCAGTATTTTCCATATAATAGCATAATGTAATATATAGAATTTGGCATCAGAAGATCTGGCTCTAAACCATCTAGCTCCTTGACTTAGAAAGGTGGGGAGGTCTTGTCATCTCTCTGATGTTCAGTTTTCTCTTCTAAAAAAGGAAGTGGTTAGAAAAAAATGAATTCTAATCTTTCAGTTCAAAATCCTGCAATCTCGTGTACTTGCTTCAGGTGAGAATGATGATAAAAGCTGACATTTACATAAGTGTTTTAAGTGTTGAGAGACAGAAAGGGGCAGTATAAAGAAAATCTGACCTCGGAACCAGGAAGACCTACCTCTGACATAGGGAGGATTTATCACAGACCAGTCATTTTTCATCTCAGTGATCTAGGCAACTCTCTGAGACTGTATTTATTCTGGTAAAACACTAACTTCTAGACAAGGCGTTTTCTGTTATGTCCCCAGCTTTTCCTCTGCCTTTTTACCTTGTTTCCATATATAAATTTGTATGTACTTATAGAAGTAAGAGGCAGCCAATTGTTTCAGTGGATTGAGCTCTGGCCCTGGAGTCAGTAAGTTGTGTGAACCTGGGCAAGTCATTTAGCTGCTGTTTGCCATAATCCACCGATGAAGGAAATGTCAACCCACTATGATATTGTTGCCAAGAAAACCCTCACTGGCAGTATGGGTCACAGAGTCATGCTTTATTTCCTATTCCTAATATAAGACTTGGAAGGGCAGGAAATATTTGATTTTTTTGCATTTGTGTCTTATATGCCTAGCACGGTGAATGAAAAGTACAAAGCAGGCACTTAATTAAAATTTGTCAATTTCTTGCTTTTAAATAATATTTACTATGTCCAGAATTCAAGAATCCCTGGATACAACTATATAAGTAATATTTATTCTTTTAGGTTGGCAAATCAGATGCCACTAGCATCATACCATTTTTCTCTGACCTACCCATTTGGTGCAGTCTCTATTACTGATGAACTCCTACAGCACTTTTGTTTTTTATTCACTCATATTCAAATTTGTATCAGATTTACTTTCTTTAATTTTTGTTATCAACACTATTATGGTGAAAGCTCCTTCACTGAGTCCTGTTAATCCATTTATCTTCCTGAGTGTCTACCATAGTGCCTTATATATAGGAATTATCATCCTTACTCCATTATCATCTTAAATGTTTGTTTATTGAATGGAATTGTGTGTAGAAGGGGAAAGTCAAATTGTGGCTCAAATACATGTCTTAAGAGTTTTACAATCTAGAGAGAGTTGTAGCCAAGGGAGATAAATGCAAATGCACTAAATTTCCAACAATGGATGGAAATTGTACAAAAAATGCATTTTGATAAGGAAACACATCCTAACAAAACACATTAATGTGAAAGATACTCCCTTAGATTGGAGTACGATTATTCTCATTAGAGTGATTTTCAAGGGAAAGCTAAATTCCTATTGATTGCAAAGTGCATAAAGGGGAATCTTTGTTTAGCAATGATTAGACTGAATGCTATCCAAGGTATTATCCACCTTCAACAAATTGAAATAGGGAAAGTTCACGTAAAGTACTATGATAAATTTGAGAAGGCAAAGAACACTTTCACCTGAAGAAAGAAGGGCTTCATGAAGTCTAGAGCTCCTGATTCAGGCCTTGAAAGAATAAGACTTAAAAACACGGATATGGAAAGAGAACCACTTTGAAGATGAGGGATGGGATGAACAAGACTTGTGTGAGAATGATACAAGAATGGGAGAATGAAGAGGATTCGAGTTTTTTTGAAACCCAAAGTCTTCTAACAGGAAGGGCGTAAAATATGGCTGGAAAAGAAAGTTGCATATATGCTATCGGAAGCCCTCGAACAAAAAGAGATGTTTATATTTTCTTAGGTAATAGAGAACCACTTACAATGATTGAGGAATGCCATTATCAAAGCATGTGTATTTTGGCAGTGTGTTACTTTGGCAGCAGTGTGAAAAATGGATTTGAGAAGGAATAGACTTGAGAGTGCAGACCTTAAAAGGCTCTTGCAATAATCTAAGTGAAAATAACAGTGTAATTAGTGAGTGAGTGTAATAGTAAATGAGAGAAGATCTTAACATGAGAGATTTTTTAGAGGTAGAATTAAGGAGATCTGTCAATAGATTGCATGTGTGGTGAAGAAGATGAGAGTGAGAGGGTGGGAGTACCCTTAAGAGAAAGGAGAAGTTAGTGTTGGGGAACATATCAAGGTGTGGAAATTTCTAGAAGACAGAAATAACAGAATGGAATTTTGAGAAGGGGAAATTTTCAAGTAATCATATATGGAAGATAATTGAAGCCACAGATTGATTGAAAGCCAAACTGCACCCTCTCTCAAGCCTCATAAACTTAGCATATAGGAGAACTTCCCAAATCCTGTAGACCATCACTACTTCTGTGTATTTGTTATTTCAAGTAAGGTGATCATTTTAATTCAGACTAAAGGGAGCTGTATAAATATTCTTGTGTTGTTACAGTATCTAAGGAGGCAAAGGGCATAGAGGACTATTCTCTGAGAGACTATATGCTGTTCCTTTTCCCCCTAACACTACTAGTAGATAATAAAGTGTTTTTTCTATAATAAATAAGAAATAAATGAAACTGAAGAACATAGCCACTGATAAGAGACCGTAGCTTTAAAAATGTGAACATTTTATTTAAAATTATATGATGCATCCTGGAAACATTATTGGAAAGAATATAACATAGATTTCTAAAACTAAGGTTGACATAAGACATTTGTATGAAAGCTATCAACAAAATTTTAGTAGTTACATATCATAATGATACCACTATTATCAGAAACTAGTAAAACATGTTATAATTCTAAACTCATACAAGAAGCCTTATACTCAATTTCTTCATGTGAAAGTTGTATTTATGGATCATGAGAACTCAATCCATCAACTCTTTCCTTCCTATTTTACAAAATCCTTTTGATTTATTTCTTTTCAACACCAATGGTATAGAATGGTCAGTGATTTCTTATTCAATTATTTATTTTATAGGACTCAAGGCAAAATAGACATAACTTGTATAAAAGGAATGGATTAATTCCTTGGCTAATGGAAAATATAGAGGATCTTAAATTGACTGAGCTTGAAGGTGAAAAAAAAATAAACACATGGGTCTTACTACTTCCAATTATTCCCAATATATACATAATACATACACAACCAGGTACTTGGATATATACTTCCTCCTGAGAAACAAAATAGTATCAACAATTATATAAACACTTTTTAGTTATCTTTATAAACAGGTGTCAGAATAAAGTACTTTTAATTATTGAACATAAATGTAAAAGTCTTAAATATAAATAAAACAATCTGTTGAGTAAGCTTTAATTCCCTTGATTACAAAGTTTGTGACTGATTACTTGACAAGAAAAATCTAGAAAAGAAACATCTGTAAAAAATTACTCTCCAAAAAAGAAAAATACTAATTTCTCTCAAGAATGAATCATTGCATGAACAAGAAAAAACGATATATAGGATATATAGGAGAAAAATTTTTTAAAGTTCACTTTAAATTATTAGTGGATTCTAAAAACTTGGTTTTAAGGCTGGAAGAAACTTAAATTTTGTCTTAAGTTTGGACTTTTGTAGCCAAAATTTGTCTGAAATATGGTTGAGAAGTGATTAGCTAGACTATCATGAAATAACTATAACTATGAAGATCTGTACCTACTCATGATCCTAGATGTGAAATCTGGGACTTTGCAGGTCAAAAGATAGAAACATCTGAATCTCAGATGAAGTTGTCTGTTGCCTCACAACACTACTAGATATCAATCATGTCAGCATTGTTATTATGTTAAGTATCTAAAGGTACTAGACAGGGGACAGACCATTTTGGAAAGGTACTGGAGACAGTGGTAGGAGGGTAGAAGAAAGTCTTTAGTGAGCTGTGGAGAAAGGATATTAACCTATTTGTAGCATTTTGCCTAAGGTTATCTCTGTGTAATTTTTTAAAAGATATTTATTAAGAAGAATCTTTAGAAAAATGAGGACAAATATCACATGTTATGGAGTGCTTTGCATGGAGTATGATATGAACTGATAGACTCAGGAAATAAATCAATGAAATCAAAGATTCATCTAAGCATTGAAAATAGCATGGATATAAATGGAAAAAGGGATGAATGCTCTTGCTCAAAGAACTCATACTTTAATAGGAGGGGGGAAGACTGAATCCTTAGGGTACTCATTAACAGATGATAGTGGCAAGGATTATTAGGTCTCAGAGATAAGATTTAGGGATGTGTGGGCAAACCTATGGCACGTGTGCCAGAACATGACCAAGAGGGCTACTCTCTTCCCCCTCTCTACCCACACCTGAAGACATTTCTCAAATCAACTGTCCCTCTGCCCAGCAACCAAATGGAAGCATTTCCTCCCTCCCCTGTCTGGGGTAAGGTGTGGGGCTCACATTCAATGTGAAGGTTGCAGTTTGGGCACTCAGTCTCTAAAAAGTTTGCCATCGCTAGGGTATGCCCAGACATCCTTAGGAGGTAGTAGTATGCAAAACTCTTGGTGATTCTCCATCTCACTGAAGGGCATATAGTTTGTGAATCTCATCTTACCCAAACTATGTGAACAGTTGAGCAGTCTAGAAGGGCTTTGGGTGGCTGAAGAGGGTCCTGGGTGGTGGTGGTAAGGAACAAAGAGGATACCCAGTGTTGGTGGGTCTTCTTGTCCTTGTCTCTCTGGATAGAATGTAATATAACATTCCTACCCTTGCAAGAAGGGAGGTCTAAGGAAGTAAAATTAATTTGTCAAAGTGTACAAATAACAACAGACTTGGGACTTCAATCCTGGTTATAAACTCTCAGTTAAGTCACTGTTCTTTCATTTTTGCAATACTTTATCAGAAGGATAGATCTTTACCATTTCTTTGGTTTGTAGTTAAGAGAACTATTTGTAAATGATTGATGATATTGATGATAGAATGATAACTCATTCTAAATGATCAATCATAGATTCTTTTTTATCAGTTCAATATAGTAATGTAATGGTTAGAATGTGTGGTTGCCCAGAATTGTAATTAACCCTTAAGTCACAAGATTCTTAATAGCTAGATTTATTAACAAGAAAAAAAAGAGAGAAATATAGAGGGGAGGGGAAGTATTTTCTAGCCTAATCATCCAAAGTCTTAATAACTCAGTGTCTATCTCCAAATCTCAGCCTCAGAAAATAACTCCCCCAGCTTCCTGCTGGGTCTCATCTTATAAATCCTTACTACACCCACTAGCTCTCTTATGTCACTCCCCAGGAACCAATCACAATTCTTCAATTAGCCTGGCACCACCCAAGCGGGGAGTGCCCATGGGATCAATTCCCTGGTTGCTGATTGACCCAAATTCAAAATGAATGGAAGGGAAGTCTAAACCCCTTATTGATCAAATCAAAATACAAATTCTCTTCTCACAGTATGCAATAAAGAACTTCTTAATTTTGATTGGAGGAGGCAATAGGGGAATGGTTACTAAAAGATCATCATGTTTAGTTAATGTTTTATGCAACTTGAAATTCTTGAGTTTATAGCTTGACATTACAAACACAATGCATAAAACTGAAGTCAGAGAGACAGTGAGTAGAGAGTGAGAAATGGAGAGAGAGAGAGAATGGGGAGGAGAAGGAGAGAGGGAGACACGCACACGCACACAGAGGGGTGAGGAGAGGAAGAGGCAAAGGGAGAGAGAGAAACATACGTAACACTTTGTTTTTTCTTGCAGCATGGCTGTGGGAACTTTGTGCGAGTGATACAGGCTTTCAACCGTACTCACCTATATGTCTGTGGGAGTGGTGCTTTCAGCCCAGTATGTACATATTTGAACAGAGGACGCAGATCAGAAGTAAGTACATAATGTTTCATGATCTTCACTTTTTAAGACGATTTATATTAGGTGGGTCCCAAAATATTTAAAATAATCTCCTAGTTTATTTTTTTCATTTTAATTCGGCTTAAAGAGTGGCACTTGGCACTTCTTCCTTTATATCTGTCTATGATCTAAAAGAAAATCTGTTTATCTAAAGGACATTCTTTTTGAATAGGAAAGAATACAAAGACATAAATGGCTTAGTAACTTCATATTTGATTTGGAATCAGAAAAACATTATTCTTACACAGTTCAAATTTTTTGGATACTTCGTGGTGACTGGGATTTTCAATAATCTAAAGCCTATATCATTTCCTTACCAAATTTGGTAAAAAAATCAGTTCTATAAATTTAGAAAATAAGTAAAGAATCTTCAAAAAGTTTAGCGTAAAAAATCAGTTACATAACTAAATGAGAAATAGTCTTCATTTCAGATGGATTTTCTTGAATGACTTCTTATAGCAATGAATGAATGGTGACATATCATTATAAATGCTTCCTTTTGTTAAACAAAATAGACCTTATACATATAATACATATCAGGGATTTAACTTGTCCATGTAAACTATTGCTATTCAGAATATGGTTATATAATAAAAAACAACTGATTAGACAAGTGAAAATTTTAACACAACCATTTATTTAGTATACTGTTCTCATGTTATTATTGATTCAATCCAACTGGTTATCATATAAATTTACTTGCATGATAAAGCCTAAACCCATTGAATAGTCATATAGTTCATACGGTCAAAACATTACACAATATTGCAGAATAGTTCTCTAGGTTTTTTATATGGTGATATTAAATTCTGTTATTTTATTTTGTGAATTATGTAATCTTGCAAGAGTATTATTTCCACTGATTTCATGAATGTTTTATATTTTCACTTAACTAGTCTATATTATAGTGAATAAAATTCTTTCTTTCCATCAAAATCTTTTGATTCTTCTTTCTATTTTTTTAGGAATCCATAAACATTTTTTACATGAAAACATATCTATTAATAAATGCCAAAAATATTGTTTGAAAATTGGAGTAATAAGATTCAACCTTATCTCCCTGGACAAAATTATTATTTTTTAATACATACATTTTAGTTTAAGGGCTGAAGTTTTAAGATCAGGTAAAGTGCTAAAAAAATCAAGATATGCATATTACAAGAATATGATTGGCTACATTAAACTTATCTACATTGAAAAACACTTGTAAGTGATCTGCTGATAATTCAACTTTAACCTCAGGTGTCTGGAACTAGTCTGATACTACCCTGACAGTTATGTATTCACCAAGTACAGATTTCACTTAGAAGCATTATTTTATGTACAAATCATATACTCCATACAGTAATATTAAATTTGAAGTGCTATCCAAGAACACCCCACAAAACTTTCCATTAGAAATATAGTGTGAATGTAATTAATTTGTTAAGTATTAGATACTTTATTTTCTCCTAAGAAGACAAGTTTTGTTTTAAGATGGGGATTGACAGATTTGTAGATCAACCATTCATTATTACAAAATCATTTTCTTTAAACAACATTGTTGAGCTCCAGGTAAATTTCTGACAATCTCTTCTTTTATGAACTTTATATATAGTCAAATTATATGCTTTTTAAGACTTTGCTTTCTCATTGCCACAATCTTCTTCTGTTTCTTTCATGCTAAAATTAGGTGAAATTGAAACAAAATTGCTTTGAGTAACTTCAAAAATTGATCTCATAGAAAGAATGATGCTATATTCTGTATACCAGGACTTAGCACTCTTTTTTTCTACAGTGGGGCATATTGATGAAATGACAATTAAAAACTTTCCTTCAATTTACAAATTTAAGATGTAGAATATTTACCTATATTCATATATATGTGTGTATAATATTTTTATGGTTTTAAACTGTGGCTTGGTTTATTTTAATGAACAAGTAGAAGATTTGCTGGTAATGTGAAACTTAGGAATTAAAATATAGATTCCTTAATATTTTGAATCATAAATACAATACAAATTCTCATTCTACAAATACAAACCTAAAAATATCCCAGAGGACTTGATAAATTATCCTGGATTCTACCCATCATCACAGACTTAAAAACAACTCTATTATTTCTCTATCATTGGACGTTGGAAAGGTGTTTGAAAAGATTAAGTGGGGAATGGGACCTTCTCTGAGTTGTGGATTGAACATTGCCTGTTCTATTTGTTTTGGGTTAGATTCTATCTCCACTTCCATCAATAACAGCTAGCCTGGCTCCTATTAACCTATCACTTCATCCCTGTTTCATTAGAAATCACTCTGCATTAAAGTTTCCTTTCTGATCCATGCCTGCAGAGGATCCATGGCTTCTGATTCTCTTCCATTCTTGTTCCCACTACTGTAATTTTGGTGGTTCCCAGAGGATCATAAAAACATCAAGTTCATTGCATACAGGCCATCATTGGAGCTCTAAAGACCAATAGAGATATCTACCCCAACCACAGAATAAATCAGCATAATAATGAAGCTTTGGGAGCACCTTGAGAACAAGGACTGCCTTCTACTTTTCTTTATATTCCCAGCATTTAACACAGTGCCAGCACATTGTAGGCATTTAATAAATACTTATATATAGATTGACTGATTCCTATCTCTGAGGTGAAAGAGAAAAATGAGAGATGAAAAAAGAGAGAAAGAAAAAAGATGAGAGGAAGAGTGAGGAGGAAGTTATGAGCCATAAGTCATATAGGAGACCAAGTTGGAAACCTTCTGTAGAAAAGAGCCAGAGCAACTGTTAGAAGGTGGGCGAAGGAGGTTATCTGAACTGTCCTGCAATCTTCTTTGTATTACCAAGATTATATTGACTTTCTACTGTTCTTATTTGTATATATCTTCGAAGCTAAGCTAGATCCTCCAGTATACTATAGTGGAAACACAATTGTACTTGGAGTCAGACAACTTGGACTCCAATTGTATTTCTGAACTTTATCATCTGTTACTGTAAGCCAATCACTTGACCTTCAGGAGTTTGTATTTCACAACCTTAGAGAGTCCCTTCTAGTCCTAGATCAATGTTCCTCAGATTATGGAGAGCAGAAGCCTTGTAGACAAGACAAATGAATTAGAATTCATTTTTATATGCCCCAATATCAAATAATATTGGCTTTGCACATAATAACAGTTCAGATCAATTCAATAAAAATATTGAATGAACAAAGAAATTTAAGATTGATTTAAAATGATAATTAATTATAATCAGAAAAATTAATAAGGCAAGTCAAAACAGTCATCCTTTAATATCATATTAATGGTATTCCCTACTCTGTTACCTGAGATATATTTTAGATACAGTGTATATTTGTACATGTATACATACATACACACAAATAGAGAAAGAGAGAGATTGGTTTTTTGTTGTTGATATGGCATTTGAAAGTGAGAAATACCTTAATTTTGTTTGTGATTATTGTTTTATTAAATAATATATCAATAAGATAACTCAAAAGTGTTTATTAAATGTGTGGAATGTTTTAATCAATGAGCAAACAAATACAAAAATAAGATAATTTCTGTCCTCAAAGAACTTTAATGTCTTAAGGCAAAACATTTAAAATGAAACAATTCATTTTAAACTTCCTTATGAAACATTGTCTTCTATATAGTATTTTTTTTTAATAAACCCTTGTACTTCGGTGTATTGTCTCATAGGTGGAAGATTGGTAAGGGTGGGCAATGGGGGTCAAGTGACTTGCCCAGGGTCACACAGCTGGGAAGTGGCTGAGTCTATATAGTATTAATATGTAGAATATACTTTGCGACTGTATAAAACAACTTTCTTGATTCTGGCACTCCATCCAAAATATCTAGTTGTAGTTCATAATGACCTCTGACTTTCAAATAGCTTTTGCTAGTTCTTTCTTTAGAATCATTCAGTGCTTGGGTCAGATGTTTGGGGTGGGATCACATTAAGATAAGGAATGAGTCCTCTGAGATTAGGTTAAATTTCAGAGATGAACAGTTCTTAGAGGTCAAAAATTCTTAGGATAATTAGATGGAAAAATTAACTAGGAACATATAGATAGCCAAATAAAATATTCTTCCAGGTATGTTTTTGACAATCTTGTTTTAAACTAAAGCCCCATTTCTCACAAATTTATAAAGTTGTTTCTCTGCATTAATTTTCCCCTTATTCTACATTAAAGGAACAAGTCTTCATGATTGATTCGAAGTGTGAATCTGGAAAAGGGCGCTGTTCTTTCAACCCCAATGTAAACACAGTGTCTGTTATGATCAGTGAGTATAAAAACAAAATGTGAAATGTTGTGAATTAATGTAAACTAATAATGTGGTATATAAAAATTCTCCCTTCTTATAAAAGTCCCTTTTGGATCTCCATATGAAATTTAAAGTATGTGTAGGTGAAGAACAAATTGACAATGAAGAGGAGGTGATGTTGGGGAAGAATAGTTAAGATTTTTATTTTTCCTTTCTTAAAATGTCCTACAATTAAAGGATATTATTTTATGTCTATATTTTGCTTAATAATTACAATCTCAAAATATCATTTTTGTAATCTGCAAGCATGCCAAGGATATGAGATTTCCTTGGTGTAAGAGTTCCTTTTACTAGGAGTACTCAAAATCCCTCTACAATTCTGATAAATCCTAGTGTTGTCAATGATGAAGTGAATTATCTACTTATGACAAAAATGTTTCATGTATAAAATCAAGAACTGAACTCAGGTTATCTTGATTCCAAAGGCATTTGATCTACTTTGTCATACTGCCTTTCTAATTGCTTATAATATGTTGCAAATATGGATTCAATAGTATTGTTTAATTTTCCAATTGTCTCTCATTTCCCTCACTTTGTTATTTCATTTAAGCTTTACTTCCTTAAAAGTTACTATTAATGTTGTATTTCTTTAGAGAGATAGACAGGAAAATGAATCAGATAACAGCATAATCAGATAGTGGTATCTCTCTGTATTTTCCCAAAAGTGCTACATTAAGAAATAAGAGAGACAGAGGCAACTGTAATACTTTCACTTCTAAATAGACTTATTCTAAACTTGTCTTAGAATCCCTAGTGCTTTGTGTTCATAAGCAAATCAGAATGGCACAGAAAACCAAATCACTAGATACTAAGATAATAAATTTATTCATTCTTAAGGTTTTCTCATTAAGGTAATTAAATCATTCAGAAATTACTTGAATATGCCAGTTATCATCAGTAGATTGAGATGGTTTAAACTGAATTTGTATTTCAATTCGTTAAGTGTGCATTGCTCTTTTATGATGTATTATGAATGACAGATTTTTTTCTTCCTAAAAGACTGCTTGACGTAATTTTCCAATTGGTGCTTTTGTTATAATGCATTTAAATAGACAACCTCTTTTTCTCAGATGTGGATTCTGCTTGAAGTCAGGTGCACCCAGAATAAAATGTGCTTTTGATAATCACCTAGTGAAGTAACAATGGAACCATTTGAGTTTTAGGGGTTTTTTTGGCCTTTGCATTTTTGTCTTCAAGCATAATATTTGATGCATAGCATGTACTTCAGAAATATTTGTTGAATGTTTGAGTTCGAACATCTAAAATGAGTGACTTGGGTGAATCAACAGTCATATATGAAGCTATTGCTATGTGCCAAGCATTATGCTAGGTCTTGGGGAAGCAAAGGTAAAAAACAAAATAGCCCTGCCCTCAGGGAATTTATATTGTATTGGAAGAAACACATAGGAGAAAAAAAATACAAAGTTTTATGAAGGAGACACTAAGTAACAGGGGAATCAAGAGAGACCTTGAGATCTAAGAAGGGGAGGCATAGTAAAAGCATTCTGAAGAACGTTTGCACAGTCATGGAAATAGGACATAAATTGTTGGGTATGAGGAATATCACGTGGTTAATAATGCAGGCACAGACAAATTATGAAGGGTTTTGAATGTTAAATGTACAAGTTCATATCTCGTTGTAAGGGCAAAAAGGGAGCCACTATAACTTTACGAGTAGGTGAGTGACATGGTCAGACCAGTGGTTTAGAAATATCACGTTTGATACCCATTTAGGGGATAGATAGGAAGAAACAAAGACGAGGCAGAAAGAGTCATTTTTGAGGTTATTCTAATAGTTCAGGTAAGAGAGGCTAAGAGGTTGAGATAAAGTGGTGTTTATCTAAATAGATAAAAAGGGGGTAAAAGTAAGAAATGTGAAGGTAGAATTAATAATGTATAGCAATTGATCTGATGTGGGTAGTGATGAGATTAAAAAAAACAGTTAAAAATTACTTTCAGGTAGTACATTTGAGAGACTGGATGGACAGTAATACCTTTGACAGAAATAGAGAAGTTTAGAAAAAAATTGGAAAAATGGATGATTTGTTTCTCTTTAGACATGTTAAATTTGAGATATCAAATAGACAATGTTCATTAGGAAATTGGTTTTGTGAGTGTGAAAGTCAGGAGAGAACTTAGCAAATAAATCTGAGTGCTATTCCTTATAGATGAAGAATGAACTCTGGGAGCTGAGAACACAATAATAATGGAGGGAGAAGAGAAAGGAAAGAGCTTTTGTGAAGACTCACAGTTATGGGGTCTCAGCATATGGGCAATGCTCTGAGGAGGAATGACCAAATAGGTAGTAGAAGATAGGGAAAAAATAGCATCATTAAAACTCCAGAAGGAAAGAATATCCAGGAAGAACAGGTAATCAACACTTTCAAGAGATGCAGGGAGATCAAGAAGGAGATGTAAGGGAGGTCATTGGATTTGTCAGTCAAGAGATCATTGCTGAATTTGTAGAGATAAGTTTCAGTCAAATTATGAAGTTTAAAAATAGATTACAAGGGATAGCTAGGTAGTATAGCTTATAGAGCACCGGGTCTCAAATAGAGAGGAGTTGGATTCGAGTATGGCATCAGATATTTCATTGCTGTGTGATCCTGGGCAAGTCATTTAGCCCCATTTGCCTATCTCTTGCTACTCTTCTTAGAATTTAATACTAAGAAAGAAGGTAAGGATTAAAAAAAAAGTAGATTATTAGAGATGTTAGTTTTTGGTGGTGAAAGGCCAAACGGGGGATGAAAGAGTGAACTAAGAGTTTGTTAAGGATAAAGTAGACCTAGGCATATTTGAGAGTAGCAGGGAAGGAGCCAACACACAGAGAGGGGATTAAACAGTAGAGAGAGAAAGGATTATTGTGGAGGCAACTTGCCAGAGGAGACAGAGTGGGTAGGATCAAGGTTACAAGTAGAGGAATTCAGGACTCTCAGTAGCTAAATCAGGACACAAGTTAAAAAACATGCCAAAATGTAATATAATAAGTGACTTAGAATTTTCACGCTTTGATATTATGTTGTATTCCTCATGTGGAATTTTAGAACTTTTAGTACCTTGGAGTTCATTGGATCTGTTAAAATACTAGATAGTCCATATCCTCATTTTAAAAATAAGGATTAATTCCCAGAAAGGTTAAATTATTTGTCCAAGGTGACACAATTAAATAGTGGCAGGCCTTTGTCTGGCACAAATCTCCTAGCTCCTAATCCAGAATTTTCCCCACAGCATACCACAATGCCACCTATATTTTTGAACTGTAACATTTTTTTTACTGAATAACTGAAGGAATAAATGCAGCAGTTGTTGGCACATAAAAAACTATTTTGAATGTTAAGAGTACTAAGCATTATTTTAGGCATTAAAGACAGTGCTATTACTTGCCATAGAAGTATTTGTCATGATGTATCCTAGGGATAAGAAAAGTAAAGGTCAATAGAATGTGTCTCTTCATATAATTTTTACATACATTTAATCTTCAATGGAAATGTTTATATTTATATAGCTTAAGTCTTGAGTTTGATAAATTGGTAAAAATGATGAAATTTTTAAAAAATTAGTATACTGAGATCACTGGGGGACACAGTCATTATTTCCTTAGTTTGTCCTCATGATCCTCACCTATTTTGGGGGGAGAGACAATATTCTTTCAGACTCTCAGTTACAATTGTGACAATTAGACTATGTAGTATTTGCCATTTCCATATTGTCACTTTAGATAGATAATTTAAAGATTCGATTTTATAAGATAGCTGTGATATCTGCCCTATCATTGTGTACATTTCATAACCTCAGGCAATTTTCAACCATTGCTAAAGCACAAATTAGCCAAATGAAGTGACTTCAAAAATATATCAATAATTGTGATGTTTATGTCCTTAGTATAGTCACACAACACTTGGGGCAAAATTTAAAAGCACAAGTTTTTAACTTCCCCCAAAATGAGTTTCATAGAAACTTTAAAAAGAATTTTAATTCTTTACCCTAACAAAGCATGCTTCTTACCAAGGTAGATATACATCAGTTAAGCATTTCATTAGAGCAGTGAAGGCACAGCAGGACCGGCAACCATGCTATAATAAATTAGAATGAATTTAAGGAAGGAAGTGAAGCTGACAGGAACATTTGATACTTGATTACCCAAGTAAGTTTTGTGGAATGTTTTAGGCCCAGTTAATAAGCTGGTGTACATTTGGATTTGAAATTACATTCTCCCAATGGGTTTTTTTTTTTTTGGTTTTGTTTTGTTTTTAATGATACAAACATAAGAAGTACAAGACCTATGGTAATCAGCCTACACAACAGCAGGAATTAGGCACCGACTGCCTGAGAAGAAATGAAGCATAAGAATGTGAAATAATTAAAAGTTAATTTTAATTTAATAACCATATATGTGTATCTACATGTATAGATACACATACATATAAATACACATATATGCATAAAATATCTGTGTTTCTATGCAATTATTTTTATAGCCTTTTAGAGAATCAAAATTGTTCAAATACTTCTTTCCACTTATTTTGGTTATCCTCTTACAATGGACTCCCACATAGTTTGGACCCCTCGTGGAAGGAGGGGCAGGGAGCCACAATGCCTGCCATACCTGCTTGTGAACTGGTAGGGGTCCAGTTCATGACCTAGTAAGTAACACGACAGAAAAATTCCTCATGTCCCATTCTCTATTGCATTCTTTCTTATTACTAAGTAGAAAGCCTAGAGAGCCTCAGAAAACATGGGTCATGCCAACACGACCACATTCTGAGGGCTGCCAGGGGATTTACTTTGGAACATCAGTCAAAGAACACAGCTTTGTGGCAGCTCAGTCAGGACCTAACCTTGCTAAATTTGATTTTTAAAGATTTGCTGTTAGCTCCTGTTTTATACCCAGGGGGTAGCATTGATGCTAAATAGTGGAATTTTCTTTGTTCCTCTAGGGAAGATTTTATATGCCTTTTATATATGTTTGTAACATATGTGCCATATTTCTTACATTGAAGTCTATAGAAAATAAAAGCACTTGCTTCTGAGACTATTAATAAAACATTTTCATTCTATATTTCTCTTTTTCTTATCTTTATACACTATATTTCCTCTACATTTAACTTTTTTAAATGTCTGAATTATCAGGAAAATTCCTTGCAAACTTAAAAGTCCTGAGGAACTTACGTTACCATTTAAAATTTAATGTTTTTTAGTATGCAAGTGTCAAAACTGAAAGAGCCACTGTAGTCAGTCTTAGTAACAACTTTTTTGTAAACTTGAAAGTTTGTAGATTCTTAACAAGAGGTCAGTGAGGTAAAAACTTGTTTATCCCTTTAAACAAATCAAAAATTTTCTTTTTTTTCTTATTTGAACTAGTGAAGAGACACTATTTTATTAAAAGAGTGGTGTCAAACTAAAATAGAAAAAGTCTACTAAATCTTATAGAAGGAGAGGGAAAAGTTGAGGCTCAATCAATTTAAAAACTTACACTTACTAAGCACCTATCATGTTCCAGGCACTGTACTAAATACTAGAGATATAAAGATAAAAGTTAAATCATTCATGCCCTCAATGAACTTATAGTCTTTAGGAGAGATTACTTATAAAAATGGGTATAAAATAAATAGAAGGTAATTCGGGAGTTAAGATTGCGAATAAGTAGGAACATCAGGAAAAACTTCATGTCAATGGTGCTGCTTGAGCTGAATTTAGAGGAAACAATTGTGTAAGTCAAAGATAAGAAGTGAGTTTATCGTAAGCATGGATGATGGTCAATGTAAAGGGATAGAAGTGAGATAAAGAATTTTAAGTGAGGGATAGGAAATAATTCTAAGGAGGATGATTCCAAAGTTGTGGATGTCATCAATTGGATAGATGTTTGCGTTCTATACAGAAATAGGGAAGTTAGAAAAATTTGATTTCAGGATGGAAAAATGATGAATTATTTTCTGGAAATTTTGAGTTGATAATGTTTTTAGGACATCCATTTGGAGATGATCAAAAGAAAGTTAGTGATAATGATACCGGAGTTCATGAGTGAGACTAGAGTTTGACTTATAGGTCTTGGAATCATCTGTATGGAGAACCAAGATTGAAAGCCTTTAATACTTGAGTCAAAGGAGAGAAAGGGAGAATAAGAACCAAGGCTTAGGGACACACATAGTTAGGGTGTGGCACTAAGATAATAATCTAGCAAAGTAGGCTGAGAAGAGATGACTAGACAGGAAGAAAAATGAGTGATGCGGGGAGAACAAATATCCAAAATGAAGGGGAGGCCAACATTTTCACATGTTATAGAGAGATCAAGAATACTGTTGACTGAAAAGAAATACATTTTAATTTGACAGATTGTCTAGTCAATCAAGCAATTAATATACATTTATTAAGCATTTACTAAATATAACAGACACTGTGGTACATAACGGGGATACAATAAGAGGCAGAAGACAATCGGGACCTAAAAAGATCTTAAAATCTAATGGAAGAGTCAACATGGAAACCAATATTTACAAAGCAAGTTTTATATACAAGAAATATGAATTTTTGAAAGGAAGGATAGCACTGGAATTAAGAGAGGTTCAGTTATGCTTCCTGTAGCAAGTAGGGTTAGTTGCAACTTACAGCGAATTATGGAGGTCAGTATTAAGAGTGGAGGAGGGAGAGCCTTCCAAGCACTGAGGGCTGCAAAAGAAAATGCTCTGGGTGGAGTGATAGAGTTTCTTGTTCATCAGCCAGGAAGCCAGTGTCAGTAATTAAAGCGTACTTCTTGGAGAATGAGTTATAAGACTGGTAAGGTAGAAGAAGGGGCTAGGTTATGAAGGACTTTGAACACTGAACAAAGCAAGCAATAGGAACTTGTAATTTATTCATAGTGGGAGGAGGTGACATGATCAGGCTGATGTTTTAGGAAAATCACTTTGTTGGTCAAATGGATTGGAATGGAAATTTGGATCAGGCTAAAACCCATCAAAGAAGCTACTGCAATAATCAAAATGTGAGTTGATAAGTTGCTGCACTAGGATGGTGGCAGTATCAGAGGAGATGAGTATTGGAGAGATATTGCAAAGGTGAATTTAAACAGGTCTTAGTAATAGCTTGGATATTGGTGGGGATTGGGGGCAGGTGGTAGGTCAGAGATAATGAGGAGTCCTAGGTAATGAGCCTCAGGGAATGGGAAGCTGTTACCTTCAGTAGTGATATGGAAGTTGGGAAGGAGAGGTATTTCAAGGGAAAGATAATGAGTTATGTTTTAGACATATTGAATTTAAGATATTTACTGGGCATCTTGTTCAAGATGTCAAAGATGATGTGAGACTGAAGGTCAGAGGAGAGATTGGAAAGATGTATCTGAGAATCATGAAGAAAGTAATTAAATCCATGGGATCTGATGAAATCACCAAATAGCATAGAGGAATAAAAGAAGAGAGCCAAGGACAGAGACAGGGCCATCTTTATATCTAACAAAGGAGGCAGAGAAAGAGTTTTCAGATAGGTAGGAGGAAAACCAGGAGAGAGTGATATCCTGAAAACTTATTGAGAAAGGAGTAGCAAGGAGGAGAGTGATGTTAAAGCCTTAAGAGCAGTCATTCATAGATGAGAAAAGAGTGGATTACCAGCTAGTTAGGGATAAGATGGAACTAACCCACCTGTTTTTGAACTCCAAGTTTAGTGTACTTTTAATTTACTTGGGGGAGGAATCAAGCATTTTAGTTATTTGGAATGATTTACCTTTACCAAAATACCTATACGCATATGAATTGAGACAATATTAAATTCTGTCAGAGGCCTTCTCCCAAATCTATACCTTGAAGTGAATGTATGTGTGTCCCTATTCCCTTTACCTATATGTCTCTGGCAAAAATCTACTTCAGGAACACAGTGCTTGATTTTTATTTAATTTGAATTTTTTACATTTGAATAATGGAATCTCACCAGAAAATATATTTGCTAAATACCTAATATGATGTGCTAAAAGACAAGTAAGGTCATTTATGCCTTTAAAGACTGATGATTAAAAAGATAAATAAGCCTGTATTCAGAATTTCTCTCCTCTTCCCTCCCTCCCCGCTCTTCATATAGATGAAGAACTTTTCTCAGGAATGTACATCGATTTCATGGGGACGGATGCTGCTATTTTTCGTAGTTTGACCAAAAGGAATGCAGTCAGAACAGATCAACACAATTCTAAGTGGCTAAGTGGTAAGACAGTCATCTTAATGGATGCTTTTGATTCTCACATACCAGCCTTTTTTTGTTATTTCTAAAATTTTCAGAAAGGAAATGGGGAAAATGTCAAGAAAATAACATGTCCCAGATAATATACTCCTAGTATGATTGATGAAGATTCTTACCCAGTTGGTTCTAAATATTTAGCTAAAGTGAATAATTTAAATAGTCTCTGAGTCATGTAACATTTCACCATTTTCATCATAAGGCAGTTTTCACAGAAAAAAATATATACACATACACATATATACACGTATATATGTTTAGGTATATATGTATGTATATATACACTTATCAGTCTATGTCATATTAGTGCCTAGGGCAACAATAAACAAAATCTATTTCGAAAGCAATTATTCATTATGTTTAGTTAAATTATACAATCAGCTTATACAGCTTGAAATCATCGGATTACATTATAATTTATATGTATTTGATGGTTTTAAAATAAGGCTGAGTTGTAATCCTTTTTTTACTAGAGCTTTTATCAGAGATGAGCAGGAATACATTCTCAAAAATCTATCTTCTGGGGTCTCGAGAAATGTTTATCATAAGAGTTCTTCATCTGATCTTACTCTGCCACTCTGGCCTTTTGTTTAAGAGAAAGAAAAAAAAATCAGGAAGATCCTTGTCCCTATGCCTTAGGGAAAATGCCTTGCTGACTGTCAATGTGGCAATCTGCTTAACATTGCCCAGATGATCATGAATCACCCTAGCAAAGCATCCAATCTCACTGATATTCCAGGGTAAGAAAGCACTGATTGTGCATTTATTTCGTGAAATTATTCTTCCAGTACATCTGGTAGCTGAGACTTCTGAAAGTTGATTATGGTCTGAGAATAAGGAAACCCTCTATATCTTTAAATGGCATCACATTTTTTTTCTTTGAAATTCTTACCCTTCATTCAATATGCTGTATTTTAATGTAGCTATTTTTTTTAGATCTTCAACTTTTACCTCCTTATCCTGCTTCAATGAATTTCTCTGTATATGGACAAAACTGAAAGTGGTCCACTGAGGCAGTGGTGCCAAAATCAAATATAAATAAGAATCCCCAAACCATACATAAGGATTCCTTTGGGTCACGTATTGACATATGTATAATAACACATGTAGTTTTCTATGTATGTGTGCATATATCTGTATGTGTTATTGATTTATCGACACATTAAAATCAGGTAGAAATTACATTTTCATTTAGTATAGGCCATACTCAGGAGATGTGTGCATTTGGTCTGTGGGCCATATATTTGACAAATATCTTTAAGATATATATGAACTAAATACCACCTTCTCTCGCTGAAACTTTAAGTATATCACCATTTATATACATGCAAATTTTCAATGAGAAAGGTAGGTATTTATGTGTATATGTTATATGTTACATATATACACACATACATATTCCAAGGAAAAGGATGATATTTTCAGAGAGTTTACATAAAATCTTAAAGTATTTGAGGATCAGCATAAAATTTTAGATTCAGAATAGATCTCAGAGATTCTGTAGCACTTGACAATAATAGGCTTCATATTATAATTGGAAAAAATAATAGTAATAACAAAACAACTCATATCCTTACTTAAGGATGAAACCACAACCTAGAACTAGATATCTTGAACAACCTTGATCTGCCCTATGTTCTGAGATCTCTACTGCAAAAGAGAAATATTTTCCTCCTCTCAAAATTATGTAAGATTATTTTCATTTCCCTTCTTCACAACATGTTTGTAATTGTTGCAGACAATGGAACTATTGGGAAGAAAAAAAATTTTGGCCCATTTTTATCAGTGGAATGTGAAAAAAAATTGGCATTTAGTTCTGTTTCCCCATGGAAAATAATAACTAGGAGGAAACATTTAGCAAAAAAAAAAATCCCCGAATTAGATAATTTCTCTCTTTCCTAATTCATTATTGATAATAATAGTGATAGTGGTTACTAAAGAAGATGAAGAAAAGATTGCACATTTTTATATTTTATAATTTAAATAGGATTTGCTTCACAAAAACCCTTGAAGGTAAACTGGGTAAAATGGAGAAGACAATACTTTTCCAGAACATAAGATTGAGGGGAGGTTAAGGGACTTGCCCTGGATCACACAGCTAATAAGTGTGTGAGGAAAGATTCAAACTAAGGTTTTACTGATTCCAAGTTTAGTTACTCTATCCATTATGCCCCAGAGCTGCCACTGAACTAACTTCCCTGTTTTTCCTGAGGAATTACCATCTTCCTACTAACCCAGTTTCACCAGTTTCACAACCCTGGCATCATCATTAAATTCTCATTCTCTCTCTCTCTCTCTCTCTCTCTCTCTCTCTCTCTCTCTCTCTCTCTCTCTCTCTCTCTATCTCTATCTCTATCTCTATCTCTATGTCTATCTCACTTCTACACACACACACACACACACACACACACACACACACACACACACACACTTCAGTTAGCTGTCAAGTAATATATGTTTTACTAGCACAGTGTATCTCACATTTGTTCCTTTTTCCCCATTTACTTGGCTTTGATCCTAATTCAGGTCCTTATTACCTCTTACCTGGATTATTCTAAGAGCCTTCTAATTTTGTCTGCCAATCTCTTTTCTCAACAATTGATCCATTCTTTGGTGGTTAACAAAATACTTTTATCTGAGTCAGGAATACAATCGTATCTAAGTCTGAATTGGGCCCCAATTTTTCTTCTAAGGGAACTTCTCAAAATAACATTTTAAGTCTTGGTCATTCAGGGTCCAATACCTAGCCAGCCACTTTATTTACCTCAATTTGCGCATCTCTAAAGTAGAGTAACAATAATATCTACTTATCAGAATTAATGTAAGAATGAAATGATATAATATTTGTAAAGCATTTGAAAATCTCAACAGGGCTGAAGTAAAGGTTCTTTATTATTATTGTTATTATTAATAATAATATTAAACATCTGGTTGTAGAAGAATAAATGCTGTGGAGAATTAAGTAAAATATAGTGTTTGATAATTTGGAATGTACAGCCAGATAGGATTTGGAAGTATGCACAAAAACTATAATCCCAGTTAGGATTTAATATTGTTATTTCTTTTTAAAAGTATTGCTTATCATATCTTTAACACACTCTATATTCAAGTCAAACTGGCTGACTTGCTTTTTTCCTCAACTGTGTATTTTCACTTTTGTAGCACTGTCACTTGGCATAATGCTTCACACATAGTACATGTTAATATGTTCTTATTTAAACAGAATTATAAATCAAACATCTTAAAGTAGATTAATGATACCAATATAAGTATTCTAATTATCATCTTTATTGTATTCTTTCTAGAACCTATGTTTGTAGATGCACATGTTATCCCAGATGGCACTGATCCCAATGATGCAAAAGTATACTTTTTTTTCAAAGAAAGACTAACTGATAACAGTGGTTCTACCAAGCAGATTCATTCCATGATTGCTAGAATCTGTCCTGTGAGTATATTTTTCTGGAAGCAATAACCTACTTTAATTGGAAAAGAAAAAAACATATGTATTTCTTCCAACTTGTTTGCTTGGTTCTGCTAATGTTATTACACTTTGAAATAAAACAGTGGAAATGCTTTTGTGTAATATCTTTTCATTGGGGAAATAGAGCAAATATTTTGTAATGTTTGTTCAGAAGTAATTACTATTTTGTAGGAATTATTCATTTCCATGTCATAAAAATGGTTTTACATATATAGATTAAGTGTATATACAAAAAACTACAAGACCTCGCCAATCAAAACTAATAATTATGAAAATCCATCTAATTTAATGAAAATCGCAGAGTATTTTCAACACCCAAAAATAGTAATTCCTGTAGCTACGTACATAGTTTGGTGTAAGATAACTAAATATACTCATGTAACTGATAGTTAGAGGAACCAGAATTTTATGACTACTCAATTATATTTAATTTTCTATTCAAACATCTTTATTGAACATTTGCAAACCCAAAAGAATTCAATAACCATTGAACTACAAGATTAGAAGCAGTGGAGAATTCAAAGAACAAATAATAATTCCTGATATCATGGAATATACAGCCTGACAGGCATTAAAATATGTGTATAAATAGCTATAATGCTAAGTAGAATTTAAAGTTCATTAAGTAGAATAAAAGTTCTGTTATATCTCTGAGTAAGATTTCACTTACAGTTGGAACATCAGAGATGTATTTGTGTGAAAATTTGAATTTCACTGAGGCTTTAAAGAATGTGTAATCAATCATTTTGTGAACCCTAGTCCTCTTTCTACTGTACATGCTGCTGTAGTTTGAACTTTGTTCAAATAGTTTAACAATAATACATGGATGTTAAAATTTTTAAGTTATCTGAAAACAATTTGCTATCTTGGGTACACCAATATCAGACTTTTCTTAAGATAAGATTTGTTCCATATTAACTGTTTATTATAATAATGACTAAAAATAATTAAAAAATTTTATTATATTTATATATAAAATAAATTGCATTAATAAAAAATAATAATTAAATATGTGAAACAAAGTAACAAAGCCAAAAGGAAATAAAAAGGATTCTGAGTAAAGAGGAAATGGGATACTATAACATCCTTTGGGGAAACTCCATGGGAAAGAGTATATGGTACCATCTTTTGGACTTTACAAAGATTATCATGAATAAAAGACAATAGATAAGAAGCAATGAGGGCATGCTGAGCATGAAATAGCATAGATCTTCAGAATCGTGTTTTTAAGAACAATATACCTATGTATACCTTATGGAAACTATTATGTTTTGACTGGTAACAATAATAAATATTCATAATGATGCCCAAAGTCATTAAGAAAAGGTTAACTAATATTAAATCCATATGGAAACATATAGCTCATTTTTATAACGGTTTTGGACCTTAATATTTTAAAAATGAAATAGATAGCTTTATTAAATTGGTCAATGTACTTTACCTAGAAAATTCATTTATATTAACGTAGCATTCCTTAATAATAGGTACATGAGGCACCACCTTATTTTAAAGATATCTCCTATAATATTGTTTCATTTGTCTATCAGGAAAAGGATCAGTTTTTAATAGGTAAATATTAAATATCACCCCAAATATTACAGGATATTCCTAATCATTGGTGTCTATAGTCATGACATGTTTCTATTTTTAAATGTCATATTTAAATTTGATGTGATTTGTTTATCAATACCCTTCTTTTGCAGAATGACACTGGTGGGCAGCGTAGCCTTGTCAACAAGTGGACCACTTTCTTAAAGGCTAGATTGGTATGCTCAGTAATGGATGAAGATGGCACTGAAACTTATTTTGATGAACTAGGTATGTTGATGTGAGTCTGGAATTTGAATTTTAAGAGACAATTTATAAGAATTCTAACTTTCATCATTAGAAAATTTTGTGCTCACTATGATAGTTGATATTAATGGGAATTGCTCTGATTTAACCATATATTTATTAAAAGCTTATAAACTCTAGCTTCTAAGAAATGTCAACTTGTCCCTTATAACTAATTTCTTTTCTTTTCTTTTCTTTTTTGGAAAGAGGAAACTTTTGAATATAGTTAGCCATATATTCATAACTATAATATATAGGCTCTTTGAATCAGAATATGAACAGGACTGATCAGTTTTTTCTTTGTTTTTTTCCCACACTCTTGCTTTTTTTTCTGTAACTTTTTATCTCTGTCTTGTCCCCATGTTTATGCATTTGTGTTTGTATCATATGTCTTTATATATATATATATATATGTATATATATACACACACATATACATATAATGCATGAAATATTCTGCCTGTAGATAGATGACTTGTAAAGTTAATTTCTTTTTCAGATAACTGCTGAATTAGCTTGTCTCTGAGGTCCCTTTTAATTCTGAGATTCCAAGATTGAATGGGACTTATCTTTGCACAATATACAAAGACAAATATCTTTGTATATTGTGTGAGGAATTGGAAAGAGCAAAGACAGAATTGGGGAGATTGTTGGGAGTCATTAGACAATAATACCCCAAACTAAGGGAGAAGCAGTGGGAAAATTAGGGAGGAGATGGAAGTGAGAGGTATTACAAAAGAGAAATGATACGAATTAGTGATTGATTGACTATCTTTGATGAAGAAAAGATCACTCCAAATTTTCCAGGCATGGGTGACTTGGAGATCTATTGACAAAATGGAAAAACTTTTACAAATTTCAGTAGAGAAATAAGGAATTCCATTTTAGATACATTAAACTTGAATTGTCTAGTGGGATTTTCCTCATTGGATATTCTCTATATCAATAATGTTATGGGCCTGAAACAAACATGACTTGCTAGTGTAGGTTTATAATGAACATTGAAATTTAAGCTAGTCAAGGGATATAAACAATAAGGATAGCAACAACAAGTACTTCAAAAACACGTCCTTTTTGTGTTAGAGATGGGTCATGACAAGGGGTATATTGCATTTGAAAATACAGTCAATTCTCAAAAAAACTTTATTTGGGGGTATTGTCTCTTGAAAACTGTATGAAAATCACAAATTCAAATACTGATACACTGAATCTACCAGAAATAGGAGACTAGGTTCCTTCCTCCACCAAAACCTTTAATCTTTTGCTAGTGATAACTGAAAATATACCTTTTTGTATACAATTCTTTATTAAAAAAATGTTAATTCCATAATGTATACTTTTTCTACTCATTAAGCATAAAATAAACCACAAAATTCTGTTTACAAAATAAAATTGGTAACATGTAAAACATTTTTCTCATTAGAAATTCCCTAGATTTCTGAGACTTTTTGTGTTAACATCTCAATGAAAAAAAATTTAGACAACATTCACTTTTCATAACACATTAAAATAAATCATCAATTTGTTAACCCCAGTCTCTGGGCCAATAGAGGCTGTAAACTTTCTGGCACAAAGTTTATTTACAAACTTTATTTTCTTACTAAGCCACATCAATACTTGGCATGCTTAAGCTTAGAAATCAAATGACTTATACTATGCTTCATGGGCAAAATTATAGTGTAAAACTTGAGTTTTAAAGGCAAAAATGAAAATATACAATGAATGTCTCTGGAGTTCTTTTCAAAGGTAGGATAAACAATTATCAATGATGCGCCTAGTAGGATAAATAGTTGTTCCATAAATGTGTGTGCATTGCACCTCTCATTTTTTTTCTTTAATGTGCATAGCTGTGAATGTGTGTAATTGCTAAAATACCAAGCTGAGTCTTTGCACATACACATAGTAGGTGTTTAATAAAAGTTTGTTGAATTGATATCACTGAGGAGGTTCCATTTGTGCTGGTATCTTTGTACATGGGATCAGAGTCATAAAACTGTAAAAGATTTTCAAGGTAATGAGGTCATCTTAGAAATGGGAATCTGATTTCCAAGAGAGATTGAGTGACTTGCTGAGGTCATGCATCTAGTAAGTACTTGAACTAGGATATGAATGCAGATTTTCGTGACTGTAATTCCAACATAATACCCACTAGGCCACGTATCCTCAAAAACAATATATTCATAATTTTAATGTTATTGATCTATATGCTATTTTATATTTATTATGTTATTATATATTAATTATACATTATTATATGTTGTGTATTCATATTACATATAGTATTATAAAATGTTGTGAATTTTTAATTTATGTAAAATAGTATTTGTAGCTAAAATATAGTGTCTATATTGCATTTAAAGATTTCATATAACAATGTATTTTTTTCTTTTCTAGAGGATGTGTTTCTGCTAGAAACAGATAATCCTCGGACAACACTTGTGTATGGTATTTTTACAACATCAAGGTAATGATCTGTTTAAAAAATAATTTCTATTCTTATCCAGCTTTAAGCTACATAGTTAATTGTAGAGAATGAACCCTTCTATGCATAATCTGATATTCCTTCATGATTGAGATATTCTTATTCATATTCATTTACTTTAAAGAAATTGTCAAATGTTTCAACTAGATTAACCAAAAGAAAATATAGTCTTAGTAAAAAGAGGAAAAACTTGATGTCTCAAGCAAAAATTAAATAGCAAAATTAACCAATGGGGATAAAATTTAGGTTTGTTTATTGATCAATAATGTGATTAGTTTGTCTAGGGAAAGTGATGACAAATATGCTTTAAAATGATCTAAAATTGGATAGTGAAACTTTCCTTTAGTACTTATAGTTACAGAAGATAATTTAGACTCACCTTCAGGAGACATGTTGGAGTACTGACTTAGTATGTATACAAAACCACTTACAATTATGTTAAAATACATAAAGGTGTTTTTATTATCACAAATATATAGAATTATAGAATCTTAAGAGTTGGGATTGACCTTTGTGATCCATTTGTACATAGTTAGAGTCAGAGAAGAATGCTTTCTACAATAACCTTCATAATTAGATAACGAATCTCTGCTTTAAAAGTTCCAGTGACTTCTTGAGAATGCTCATCCTGTTTTAGTATACCTCTAATTCCTGGGAATTTCTCCTTTATGTTTGTTTCATAACATATCTCTCTCTCTAACATTCATTGATCTTAGACCTGATCTTTGAAACTACACACAGGCCTAAACCTTTTCCCACATGACAATTCTTTCAGTATTTGAAGATATTGCCGTATTTCTTCTTACCTTTATCTTTTCCAAGTTTCCCATCCACTTACTTCAACTATTCCTCATATTAGCTGTCAGCTATACACTTTTTTTCATCATATTCTTTTGGATGCACTCAATTTTTTTCACTATCTCTCTTAATATGTGACAAACCTAGCTGTCTGGATAAATTGATAATGTATTTTTTCTTTTGTTCAGAACCAGTAAATTAATAATACTACCAAAGATTGTATTATTACTTTTAACAGTAGCAACAGAGGGGAAAAAAGTGGCTGTAGAGTTCCCTATCTAAACTGCTGGCAAAAAAGACTATATATAATTTTTATTCAAAAAAGAAATAAACAAATAACATGGGAAATTGGAAGGTTTCAAAATTTTATTTTGAATTTAACATATTTGTACTGAAATAAAACTTTTGGACTGTTGTTCTTACAATGGAAACTGGATTTGTGTCAAAGGCACAACAAACTAAACAAAGAAAAGTTCCAAAATCCTCAAGGCAGTTTTAGATTTAATGGAAAGATTTTATTTGTCTAGGTTTCTGTTTTTATAAAAAGCCAAAGCACTTATTTTAAAAGAATCCAAGTCGGATATGTTAAATGATTAAAGCTAGTGATCACACAATTTTAAGTGTAATATATTTATCTCCCTTCATATATATATATAAATAGTTAGATATGAAAGTCCATTTTTCACCCTTATATGCCTTATTCCACCTTTATACATCTGATTTTTGCCCTTATATGCCTTATTTTCACCTTTATATGCCTTAAATTAGGCATGTAATAGGAGAGAAATGTCAGTGATGAAAAACAATTGCTAGTTTTAGTTGATCTTCATGTGTAACTACAGGGCATGGTATTTGGGCAAGGACTGAAATAAAACTTACAAAGTTGTATTGTCTGATTTATATGTCTTTTTGAACTAGGTGCCTTTTTTGTCTTTGACTAACTAGAAAATTGTATAGATGAATCAAGAAGAAAATGATTTTATACTATTGCACTAATATTCATGACAAGAAAAATTTGAAGTCATTCTCATAACAGGATGGTTGTGAGGATAGTCAATAGTTGATAAACATCTATTAGCAAGGAACCTAGTAAGTTCCAGATGCTGTGCTAAGTTCTGGGGATACAAAGAAGAAACTGAACCTTCTCTGCTTAAGGTGCTTATATTTATTCAAGGAAGATAGTACAGGAAAGGAAGCTGAATAGCTGCGGATATGGCATGATGTTAAAGAAGAACTTTGAACTTATTGATGTCATGGTTCCCTTAGCTTCAGTAAAAATTACATTGAAATTTACTTGGAATTCTGCATTAGTTCCTTGAATTTAAATGAGTTTCCTTGTCCGTGAAAAAAGGGAGAGCTCAGGAATTCCCTTTAGAGGTTCTGTTCTCATTCACTAAGAAAACATACTCTCTTATTACTGAGCTTCTTATACTCACAGGCCTTTTTATTTTGAAACCTTTACCTCCATAGAATCAGTTCTGGGTTAGTTTCAAGGCAGAAGAGCACTAAGGGCTGGATAGTTGTGTTAAGGAACTTGCCCAGGGTCACACAGCTAAGAAGTGTTTGAGACCAGGTTTGCACTCAAGACCTCCTGACTCTGGGTCTTGCTCTCTATCCACTGAGTCACCTAGCTGCCCCATGTTTATAGATCTTAACCCATGTCAGAGGAAAACCTTTTATTCTTACCTATCAGGTTAAGAATATAAGTCTAAATCAATGATTCCCAAAGTGGGTGCCACCGCCCCCTGGTGGGTGCTGCAGCGATCCAGAAGAGCGGTGATGGCCACAGGTGCATTTGGGGGCAGTGAATAACTATAAGGGGGCAGTGATAGTATGTGACAGGGGGCGCTAAGTAATATTTTTTCTGGAAAGGGGGCAGTAGGCCAAAAAAGTTTGGGGGCCACTGGTCTAAATGAAAAAAATATTTATAAATTTGTCTTTTTGTGTTATATGATTCAGCCAGAAAAACTTCTTTGATCTTACTATTTCCAATGCTGCAAAAATAACAATAATAATAATAGCAAACATAAATTGATATCTGCTGATTTGTATATCTCACATATATGAAGAGGGAAATACCTTAAAGTTTACAAAGTACTTTGTTTCTTTTTAGCTTTTAGAAAGGGGTGTTTTACAAGGTACTAGGGTGAGAATAGTTGCTCCAAATATTGCCCCCAAGGTCTGAGATGTAGTCTCCCACTAGTGCATACAGAGTCCTGGGATAAATAGGATTCAGTTTAGAGATCATGTACTGCAGAGGGGTATGTTATAGTTCTTGGAAGTCCCTTTGATGGTATCTTCCAGATGCCACTCCTAGGTATGGTACAGCATTTCTGCTGGAAAGCCTTAAATGTATGTTCAATCTGTCCTTGCCTGATGGAGTCAGACCATGCACACCAGCTGTTGTGGGAATGCTGCCAAGGCACCATTGAGCAGTTCTAAATCCTCTGGATCCTTTGAAGTTTACAGGGTCCTTCTCAATCCAAGGGGCTGTTGGGGAGGATGCTCAGGAAAAGGCTGTGTCTTCTCCCTTCCCACAATCCAAGCCATTTCTCCTCAGAGGTTTTGCTAGAATGCTTTCCAACTCTCTTTAATCTCTCAAGCATAATTGATTCGATATTTTAGAGATGACCCTTGGGATCTGATCAAATTTTCTCATCAAATCTAAACCCAGATGCCTGTATAATGTCACCTTACTTGATCAAAGCACTTTTTTCATTCTTAACCTAAAGTCTTTGGTTGATTTTTGACACATTCTCATCACATGAAGGTATAACTCTCCTTTAAACAAGGTGGGATGTTTTACTTGATTTATCTAATCCAGACCCTATTTTACACTTGAAAGAATAATACATGGCCATTCTCTTGGAATTCTTTTATGAGCTCCCAGAAGAAACCCATGTCCACATAAATTAGCTAGAATCCTTTGAGTGTTCAATCTATTCTATGAGGTAATTTTTGCTTGTTTGTTTTCTCCAGCTCAGTTTTTAAAGGTTCAGCAGTGTGTGTATATCACCTATCTGATATTCAGACGGTTTTTAATGGACCATTTGCCCACAAAGAAGGGCCAAACCATCAGCTGATTCCATACCAAGGGAGAATCCCTTACCCTCGTCCTGGCACTGTAAGTACATACCTTCGGATATTTATTGTCTTTTCATAATTTGCCAAGAAATTAATAGTTGGCCTTCACTATCACCAAAATACAATGGAGTAAATTTTTGTTCATTCATAAATTCATCATAGCTCATATGAACTAATTTTTAAGTTTTTAAAACTTTTTTAAGAATTTGACTTTATTATTATCATTATTTGTCTAATATGGTACCTTAATTATTTTAAAGACTATATTGAATTGGATCTTTATAAAAAGCCTATGGGATGTACATAGAAAACTCTGGTTGTTATAAATAAAAATTGATCTAGAGACCCATTTACCAGATTTATTAGCTTTATTAGTAAAGAGAGTGAATTTGAGAGAGGTAGAGAGCAAAACCTTTCTAGGTCTGATAATTCCTTTTGCTGGCTCAGATCATGCCACCATGGCAAGAGCTAAGATAAGCTGCAGCACACAGAAAACGCCAGCCCGATAGGTGAGAGTACAAGAATCCAAAGTGAGATTCTACTTCAGTGGCCACATTCTGCCGGCTCTGCCACATTGTCATTCAGCTCACCAAGCCTCACAGGGAACTCAGAAGTCCAGCTTTCCCATAGGTCATGTCACTTTGTGGCTCCTACGTTCCTACCACCAGGATTCCCACGATCTGAGCTCCCTTAATAATTACTTGAAACCTGGTTTTAGGCAGTTCAAATATTTTAACCCCTTTGATTTATCCAGAGTCATAAGAATAAGAGTAACAAAGAATAAGGAAGAAATATCTCATTTGTAGATGTCTTAAAGAACTAAAAGAACTTAAGAAGTTTTCTTTTATAGATGCCCTTATAGTTTCAAAATTATATGCCGTATGTCTCTAAAATGGTGACTTTTATAGGAAAATTCAAAATTGAAATTGGTTTTATCTATAATCTAAGGTGAAATGAGCATATATCAGAATGATTAAAATGATAACCCAAGTAGAATTCTAGCAGCCATAAGTATGAACTATCAGCTTCTAAATGAAATTACTGTGATTTGGGGGAGGAGAGAGGCAAATTCAATTTATATGATCAAATATGACTATTACTCAAGAACATATTTAACCATAATTTCTCCAACTGAAGAGACAAAGGTAATAGTGCTTGATTAAACTTGGAACTTTTCCAGCCCTTCAGTGATAACATTCCTGCTATTTTTAGGTAGCATTTATTTCATTTGGTTGTCATTGGGCCCATATTTTGCTACTTTCAGCAACACTGATTAATGCTCTGAAAAAATGGTTTAAATGGCACAGAAAACCCTGAATTAAGAGAAAATACTATTCAATAAGGCATACTGCATAAAGGATTTTTTTTTTGCTTTAAGCCATTATACTTGATGGAATAGGCTAATAAAACTTGTAAGGAAATGGAAAGCACTGAATAAAACAGATTGATTTGGAAAACAAAAATGATTTAGAATAGCATTTTCATTTAAACATTAAAATGTATTTTACTGGTATTGATAGTTATTATTCAATTTATTTTTCTCTTTTCAAAAAATAATGAATGCTATTATTTTAGAGTTTACTTAGAACAGAGGGATTTTCTAATTTTTCTGTCTTTCATTTTATAAAGAAGTCCAAAGCTTATATCCTAGAATGCTGGACTTAGAATCAGATTGTGTGCTCTTAATACAATTCAATAAAGTATTAAGAAATTGTTCTTAACAAGTAGAGCTGTCTAAAAAGTGAATAGGTTTGCTTGGGGAAGAGAAATTGAGTCCTTCTGCTCTTTTAAGTGGAGACTACAAGACCATTTATTGAGAATACTGGTGACATAATTCTTGCTTTGGATAGTGTTATGTCTTGTTATTGGTATCTGGCTGCATCTTCTCTAGGTATAGGAAGTAGAGTAGGTTCTGTAGTGAGGCTCTAGATGGGTTACTCTAAACTTCACCTGAAATAGAGATTTCCTGACAATTTCCATTAGAATTCTCATACATTCCATGGAGAGATAAGTATGAGACTGGGCCATAATATTGTAAGATTAAAATTAATATCCAATAACTATAAATATTATGTTTTATAAGATTTATTAATAATCACTTGAAGTAGGAAAGATACAAGAACAAAAGTAAAAGCCTGAGTAAAGACATGTGAGAAAAATTCTCCTGCCTGAGACTCATTCCACCTCCACCAACCGCTATAAGGGGTAAAAAAAAGCACGAGGGCAGAGCTACAAAAAACTTATATCTTCCCTACATTAGTATGTAATATGAGAAGGAATATGGGAAACTGGGACTTAGAGTCCTGGGTAGCAAATCCTAATTGCACAATATCATAGATGCCTGTGAACATGCCTAATCACAATAAATATAATGGAGAAAATGCTCTTGTCTCAATATTGACAGGCATTATGATTGTACTATTCCTCTCTGTCTCGATGAGTATAGACTCACATCACTGACTACATATTTCTAATAATCACCATATAAAAGCATTATTTGCCATCCCTAAGTAACCTTGCAGAAAGGATTCCAGAGTAATCACTCAAATATACATGGAAATGCCACACATCCTCTCCGTTTCCTCAGCCCTCAACACTATACTCTGCCTACAATAAGAATGAGTAAATTAACTCTGAGCTTCTTTCCTAAGATTTAATGATGCTTCGGTTCCATTTACAAGTTCCATCATTCATTCCTAATAGATAATGATTTTCATAGATTATGGAGAATTCTTAACACCTGCTTTCTAGCTAGTTGTCTTCTTTCCAAGTAATACTCATCTTTTTTAAAATTGTAGGAACATAACTTTGTAAATTTGTATTTTCTGTTCTTCTGGGCAAAAGGGAAAATTAGAAATGAATGAGGGTATTTTTAGTTAACAACAACAATCCCAATCATTCTAAATGTCAAAGTTAAACGACCACTGAATTACACTTAGTAGTAAGTATAATTACTTACTTGTCCAGTGTTCCTTGTAGGCCACTCAATTAGAATGTTCATTCGAATTCAAAGGAAAAATCATAATTATTTCGAGTAGACAGTTGAAGTAAAACTGTCTATCATTCAGAGTTCTAGGGTTAGATTCTAGATGATGAGGGGTATATATACCACCTCCACCATGTAATAGTGATATGACACTGGGAATAATCCATTAACTTCTCTCAGTATCAGTTTTGCATCTGGAAAATGGAGATTATAATAGCTACAATATCTCCCTCAAAGAGTTGTTGTTCACGTTTCAGTTGATGTCTGACATTTTAGGACTCCATGTTCTCTTGACAAAGATACTAGAGTTGTTTTCTATTTCATTCTTCAGCTCATTTTAAAGATGAGGAAACTAAGGCAAAGTTAAGTGATTTGTCCAGGGTCACACAGATATTAAGTTTCTGAGGCTGGATTTGAATTCAGGAAGATGAGTCAGGTTCAGCACTCTATCCACTGCACCACCTAGATGTTCACAATTTTGTCATGATTTTCAAATGGTACAATGTATGTAAATTCCTTTGTGAATCTTAAAGTACTTTATCAATTCATATGTTATTATGATGATTAAATATTATATTGATACATGTCACTATTCTCTTAACAGAAGGGTTAAGGGAGACATGATAGAAAATTTCATGTCAGCATGGATCTGGTCAGGAATGATGACATTAAATGAGAGAGAAAAAAAGTTATTTTTTTCCCTCCTTTAAAGATATTACCCTTGTTAAGGTATGGACATGCCCATTAACACAACATTGTGTTTATTTATGACATTAATGAAGTTTTGGAAGTAACCTTAGATCAGTGTTTGTTGAGCTTTTGACACCTCATTGTAGATGAATGATTAAGCCATGATTTGGGGGGATGGTTGACTGAGTCAGAGTTTTTACAGATTTTACCTGTTCCCTTGGACTGGGGTCCTTAAAAAGGAGATTATAATAGCTATAATATTTCACTCAAAGAGTTGTGGTTCACATGTTTCAGTTGTGTCTGAACACAAAGAACAGAAATAATTATGTCAGAAAAGAACTAAGCATATACATTTACAAGATAAGCTCAGGTCCTTAAAAAACTAAAATGTGTACATCAATAGAGTCACCTACATTCATCTCTGCTTCAGAAATGGGATTTATAGAATTTTTCAGCTCATAGAAGCCATAGCAAAGATTTTTGGCCTGAGAAATTATAATGGCTGATGGTAATAGTAAGGTTCCAGGATCTAACCTTCTAGAGAAAAAAGGAGACAGCACATGTGACCACCTAGACCTGGAGCACTGACCATCAAGCGAGTAAGAGAGGATGGAGAAAAGCCTAGCTTTACCTTGTCTTCCTCTGCCCTAAGTTATGTGGGTCATTCATTCCCCAAAGGTACTACCAGTTGAATATCATGTAGCCTTCACATTCAAAATTCCTTTTCAGAGGAGCCCTGTGTGTTAGGACAGCATTATAAATCCAGAGGACAACATAGTTCCCTGGGCTGGGGATTGGGGTGTAGCTCAAAGAGACTTGCCCAAAAGGGAAATAGTCATTATGAATATTTTGGGTCTCCAGAAGATCTTGTGTATGCTAAAAAATGACTGACCTATATCTGAGATAAGCTAAAGTACTTGCAGAGATATGGAGACCCTTTTTACCCACATATTTAGAGATCTAGACAAGACCCATAGCATAATGTTCTCAAAATGACTATAGGAAAAATGAGTCAAAGATATTTCAGGAAGCTCCCTCATCGGAACATGATCCATTTAACCTCAGACGGTAAGGTTTTGAACCAAAAGGTACATATTGTTAAAGGAATATTATAGATATCAAAAGTCATAAAATCAGACCTTCAGTGTCCTAAGTGAGAGTTCTTTTCAAATCACTTTAGAATACCCTACTAATTAAGGCTAATTAATCTTAAGATTAATTAGCTAGTTGACTAATTAACATGACTTTCAAATATGGAAAAAGTGTAACAGGTCTTCAAATTTAGTTTCATTGTTTGTCCAGGGCCAAAGGGTAGAAACCAGGCATCAAAACAGGATTCAATATTAAGGTGACAAATCTAACAATTAGAGCTTCAAACGAATGGAATAAATTGCTTCATGAGCTTGTATATCCTCATCCCAGGATACATCCAAGTAGAGTTTGCATAGATATCCTCCACTGATACTAAAAATAGTTAGATAGGGTGAGATACTGGAATATTTAACTCATAAAGGACCTTTCATATTTCATGATACTAAAATTCGAAGTTTTCTGTTAAGATTTGTTGTTCTTGTTCAGTCATTTTAGTTGTGTCCAAAGCTTTGGGACCCTATTTGGGGTTTTCTTGGCAAGGACATGGAGTAGTTTGCCATTTCCTTCTTCAATTCATTTTACAGATGAGGAAAGTGAAGCAAATAGGATTAAGTGACTTGCTCAGGGTCACACAACTAGTAAAAGTCTGAAGTCAGATTTGAACTCAGAAAGATGAGTCTTCTTGACCCTGGGTCCAGCATTCTATCCACTGTGCCACCCAGCATTTAAAACAAGTAACTGCCTGTTTTAATGCCATGTGAAACAGTGATGATATATATGTAAGTCATGAAATAGACTCGTGTCTTGTACCTTAGGAGCATTTTTGAAGGAGAAATAGGTGTGTCTGTGACCCCAGAGAATGTGTGTGTATGTGTTATAAAGGAATGATGTTCTCAGTTTCATTTCATTGTTCTACCTATAGTATATGAATCCTACCAAGGACATTCATTCATTCATTCAAATATTATTTTAAAAGGCTTTTCCAAAGACAAATATAATTGACTCTCAATTGTCTGCTATGTATGATTTCTTTGCCACTCTTTTCTTCTGTTAGCAAAGATATTGGAGTTTGACTAGTATAATGCATTCTTTCCTTGATGTATCTAGCAAAATATCATTATTACATGAATGCAGGTTAATGTTAAGGACTGTGCTATAAAATGTTATAATAGTTCTCTGGTTACTGAATAACAATAAAAGAATAGTTTCTATCTTATAGATTCCATACGTTACCTTCTCATAGATTGCTGTAAACCTTCATTTTGTTGTGAGAATATTTAAAACCCTCTCCCAAGGCAGAGTCTCACGAGCCAAGATTTTGGGAAAGATTTCTGAGCAGGTAGTGAAAGGGTACTCAGTGCTCAAATTATAAAAATAATGTGGTTTCTTCTATCTGGCATGGGAGTCCTTAAACGATTCCTTTAAGTTAAGAATTGGCAAAGAGTGACCCTTAAACACACATATGTATACATGTGCACATACAAACACTTTCACAAACACAGTGGAGATTCCAGAACTTCTCTTGGAAAAGAATAGCCACTTGAATATTTTGTCCTTTTTCCTATTCCCTGAACTTTACAACATGAAGTCAGTATTCTGTCCTAGGCAATGCTCTTCCTTTTAAACCCGATTACCTCTCTTTATCATAAAACAATCAATTCCATTGGTAGGAATTCATTCCAGGGGCCATCCTCTTAGCTAATGTAGCCAGGGCATCTGTAGCCAAGTGACCCAGAGCATCCCTGTTCTCAAGGGTTAAAAATGTTGCCTCTGAAGTACTTCTAGTGAAGGATCAACTGTGACTGTCAAACTTTGTTCCCTCACACAGTAGTCCAGCTGCTGGGGCAAATCCATAAATCTGTGGCTGCATACTTAGCGAAAAGACAGTGACAGACATTTTATACCTGTTCTGTGACTTTGAATTCAAGCTATGCCTGATGTATTTATGGTCGAGAGACCTTATTAGCAAATACTCCCAACCAACATCAGGAGAAAGGAGTGTGCCAATTGTGTCATGATGTTTTTCCACAAGCAATTCAAGTTTGCAGAAGAAACAAGACACCGTTGGTATGCTGCAAAGGGCAGCCAAAGATTGCAGACTCTGTCTGTGGCCGAGCTAGCATATTACATTATTCTATCTAAGCTTGTTCAGAGATCCTGCAGTGCCGACAGTGTGTGTGTATACACACTCCCATGCAAGCACAACCTAATAGAGATCGTCCCATTTTAACATCTATTTATAAGTGTGGAATAGGAGCATCTGCTCTGGTCATTCTGCATCTAGCAGGTCTAGTACCTGTTACCTTAAAGGAAATTAGAAATGCACAATTTGTAAATAGATTAGGAATGAATTCCTACCAATGTAGTTGATTGTTTTATGAAAAAGAGATTTAATTAGGTTTAAAAGGTTAAATATAGCCTGCTTTTAAAGAATGATCATGAATACAAAATTGGGAAGTTGAGCATCTAGAGTGAAAGCATTTGTATAAAACTTTAAGCCCTTTACATATGATATTTCATTTGAAACAATATCCCTGCATTAGGAACTCATATTCCCATTTTACAGATGGGAAAACTCAGGTAGAGAGAAGTTAAGTGACTTTCTCAGTAATATAGCTTGTATCTCAGCTAGGATATCATCTCAGGTCTTTCTGACTCTAAATTCAGTGCTGGACACATAGGTAGCAGGGTGCATAGAACTCTAGGCTTGGATTCAGGAAAACTAATCTTTCTGAGTTCAGATACTTATTAGCCACGTGTTCTGAACTTTTACCATAACTTTGCTGTTTAGGTCTTTTGATAGTTATTTATGGCTTGGGCATTTCTGCCAGTGTCCTGAACAATTAACAAAACATTCTATTGTTTGACATATTATAAATACTGGCAGCTGTAAAAAGGAATTCTTTATTCCTTTTTTCATTAGCAGGGGACCTGGAGGTCCTCTTACCATAGAGATGTGTAGGGATTAACGAGCCTACAGTGACAGGAAGGAGGAACCATAGAGACAGAAGTGAGGGAGAAGGGGATAAAAGGGGGCCAGCAGGAGTAGGTTGGGCTGTCAGTTGCTGACAGTTAGGGTGGGCAGTTGTGGGGAAGTTGTTCGCTGGGTGTGAGTTGATCATTGAGGGTTGGTTGCTGGTGGTGAGTTGGGTTGGTGGTTGGTGTTTAGTTGTTGGAATATAAAGGTGGGCCTGAAGCTTACTGAGAGGACTTTTGGGGTTTAGCCTTTAAAAGGGCTTTTGAACTTTTGGGGAGGTGACTGGTCTTCATTGACAGACCTAATTGGGGTTGGGTTAAACACTGATTGGGTTGGTTTTTATTGGGTTGGATTGTGTTGGAACTTTGTGGGGTGGTTATTAGCAGTAGTTATAGGCAATTATAGGTAGATATAGGCAGTTTAGAGAGTAGTTATAGGATAACTAGTATTGACATTAGGAAATTTTTTTTCTCTACCTATTTCCTATATTTCTCTACTATATTCATTTTACTATATTCTTTTATATTGTATTTATCTATATTTTAATTAAACTAAATTGTTAATTGTTAAAAGCTGCTAGAAGTTTTTTTTTTCCCCTCTGGCTTTAAAAGGCTAATATTGATTTACAACTCTACTATATTCTCATTAAAACTTAAATTATTAAAAGCTGATCTAGGGGGCAGCTGGGTAGCTCAGTGGATTGAGAGTCAGGCCTAGAGCCAGGAGGTCCTGGGTTCAAATCTGGCCTCAGACACTTCCCAGCTGTGTGACCCTGGGCAAGTCACTTGACCCCCATTGCCTACCCTTACCAATCTTCCACCTATAAGTCAATGCACAGAAGTTAAGGGTTTAAAAAAAAAAAGCTGATCTCTTATTTTGTAAAAAAAAAAAAACACACACCCTATTTTAACTCTTACACAGCCAAGTGGCACAAAAGATAGAGGGCAAGGCTTGGTGTTGGGAAAAACTCGAGTTAAATCTTGCATAAGATATTTACTGACTATCTGATCCTGGACAAGACATGTTAACCACTTGACCTTGGTTTACTCATCTGTAAAATGGGTATAATAATAGCACCTTCCTCATAGATTTTTTTTTAAACCCTTGTACTTCGGTGTATTGTCTCATAGGTGGAAGATTGGTAAGGGTGGGCAATGGGGGTCAAGTGACTTGCTCAGGGTCACACAGTTGGGAAGTGTCTGAGGCCAGATTTGAACCTAGGACCTCCTGTCTCTAGGCCTGACTCTCACTCCACTGAGCTACCCAGCTGCCCCCCTCATAGATTTTTGAGTATCAAATGAGTTTACATATTTAAAGTGCTTTGTAAAATTTAAATATACACCATATAAATTATTGATGAATACATAATATCTAATTATATATTGTATATAACATAAATACATGCTTAACAAAGTTAATAATTATGATTAATTTACAAAAATGTATAACAACTATTAACCCAGTACTTTAACAATTATTAACCCAATGCTATTTAAATACACTGTCATTATTATTACTATCATACACTATTATTATTAGTTCATATCTTATTTTCCTAACTAGATTGTAAATTTCTTGAAGGCTTTATTGGAGAAAAATGCTTCATTTATATTTTATAATCAGGGAATTAGAAGATAAACATTTATATAGCACCTGCTATATTTCAATCTTTGTGCTGAAAGCCTGGATTTGAACTCAGGTTTCTTAATTCTAAGTCAGGCACTCTGTCCTATAATGAGACTGATATGACAAAAACAGTTTGAATCTGTTATCTGATCCCTACTCTGACACTTTATGTTCTTCAGCAGACTTAGTTCTGTCTTCTGTAATATGAGGATGTTGGATCAGGCATCTTGGTACATTGGGGAGAAAAACAACAACTGGTTAAAATACCTAGTCTACAATACCATGTTTCATTCTAAACATCTGTGTGATTTGGGGCTAGTTCTTTTATCTTCTGGGACTTCATTTTCTTCATTCATAAAATGAGAGAGAGAGTCAGATTCAATGGCCCTGGGCGGTCATCCAGCACTAAATGTATGATCCCATGATTCTGTGACTAGATGATTTCTCAAATCCCCTTTCATTCAAAGACCATGATACTAAAAGTTAACACTAAAAAAGCAAAAAATAGTAGGGGGTATTAGTAAAAAGAGTTGATATGTTAGAATATTTTTGTATTATCCTTAAGATAGTTATTTTATTTTTATTCAGTATAGACATCCTGAGATAGAATGTAAATTTCTTGACAAAAGGAGGTGTTATTTTTTTTGTCTTAGTATTTTTAGAGCGCAGCATAGTTTTTGACTTGTAGGTTTTTAGTAAATGCTTACTGCTTAAGGGCAATGAGGTGGCACAGTGGAAAGAACACTGGAGTCAGGATTGGTGACCTTGAACATTTACTAGTTGTATGATCCTGGGCAAGTCACTTATCTCTGTTTGCTTCAGTTTCCTCATCTATAAAATAAGCCAGAAGGGGAAATGGCAAATCATTCTGGTATCTTTGCCAAGAAAATCACAAAAATGGGCTTCAGATTTGAACATGACTGAAAAAGGGTTCAACAATAGCAAATTTGATTAATTGAAATAATATTCAGATAAAATAATAATACATAGGAAATTGTATTTTGAAATAATTGAAGGTCTACCTAGCAGACTAAAAATAGTTTCAATATTAGTTTTAGTAAGTTTATGTGCTGTAGGTAACAATTTCAGACCAGGTCACATACCATTGTTCAGTAATTCATTTTTTTTTGCTAGATTCTAACATAGATCCAGAGTGTACAAGGTATTAATTTCCTCTCCTCAAGGAGTTTGTATTTCTAAAGATATATAGCATCAATTACACAGACAAATAAAGACATAATTTAAGGAGGAAGAGAATGCATTAATTAACTTTAAGAAAAGATGATGTAAGATCTCCACAGGAGGTGACAGGTAAATTGAACTAATAGTTCAAAGAGGAAGAACAAAGAAAGGAATGAGTGTATTCTAGACTTGGGGAATAACTGGTGCAAAGATTTTAAGGTAAAAAGTGTAATGCCAGGCTTAGAAATTAGTAATACTCCATCCAAAAATAAAATGTATATTTTTTTTGTCTCTCTCTTTCTCTGTTTTTCCCCTTTCCTCTCTGGTTCTTTCCTTCTCCTTCTTAACCCCTGGACCTAATCTATAGATATGAGAGCAGTTTGTCACAAGGTTTATTAGATCTTGTTTCAGAGGCATGGATTCTTTTGGTATGCAGATTTTTTGCTCTCACTAAAAAAAAGTCACTTATGAAGTTTGACGAATAGATGAAATAGATTTTTTAAAAAAGATGAAAACAATCATTAAAAGGCCTGAACAAAAATCTTCAGGTATTTATAGTAGTAAAACTCTTATCTATGTGAATAAAACAATTTCAATCTAATTGGTGAACTAAAACCAATTCTTTTCTGAGAGCCCCTCCCGCCCCCAAATATACAGGTGTTGAATCTCAGTGCTTCAACTCAGTACCTCATTGAATTAATAGACTTATTCTTGGTATTGTGGTACCATGTAAGTCCAGAAGTTTAGGGTCAATTGCTAAAAGAAGAATAATCCATTTTTGTTTGTGTCGTCACCGTTATATCCAGTGCCAAGCTTATCTTCAAAGTTTTTCTAGTGAATCAATGGGTAGGTTAATCATTACTTCAAAAAATGATTCATTTGTCAATCTTGTAATGTATGGCTACTAAGAAACATTCTTCCAGCAGCCAAGATATCATTGTCATACCTTAAACAAATAGATGTTCCCATAGGCATGGTTTAAGTATTTTTTTCAGTCCATTAGAAAATAAAAACAGCTCATTTAGAATTCCCAAATGTGTGGAAATTCTACTAGTCGCATTAGCCCTTTTTTCCCCTGATAAAATTGGAGAAAGTCATGAATTTTTTAGAACTTGTAACAGAGAAAGAAAAGCTAAATATGATTTAAAATGTACAATGAATATTTGGAAATGAATTTCCAAAGGTTTCAGAGAAAATATAGATATAATCCCTTGTCCTAAAATTGAATGACATAAGTCAGGCAAAGGGATATGGAAGCTCCCCCAAAATATTTCTAATTACAAAGATGAAGTAGATGGTAGCCAAAGAAACTAACACAGATGTTCAAGAATTTAGTCCACTAACACAATTTTAAAAAGAAACATTCAAAATATATATTTAAAAAGGTTGAACATATTTTATTTTGTTAAAATATTATACATATCCATCCAAACTTTTTTTTCAAATATGCAGTAAGCCCTATTTAGAATGTCTTAAGTCTTAATTGGATCTTAACTTTCTTGTTATTGAGAAAGGAAAAGTCACTCAAACTGAAGCAAGTGCAACAAAGTAAAAGAATATATTATTTATCTTTTTTTAGCTCAGTCTCCAGCTAGGCTAAAGGAGTTCACCTCTATCTTAATAACCAGTATATTGTCAAAAAATTTTAATACCTAAAGTTGATAAGTGAAGTGACTTATTTATTTGAATTTCAGAACATATAATTTCATTCTGTGTTCTTCCTTCAAGAAGAAAAGCTTATATTTTGAGATGCAAAAAAAAAAAATTAGAAGGAGGGGCATCCGATAGGTCAGAGTCAAGAAAACCAGGTTTCTAAACTAACAAATGCTGTTTGCCAGTCCCTGCACAAGTTATTGAAATTCTCTGCCCTATACAACTCCATAAGCCAGTAGTGGTAAACTCAAATGGAAAATGGTGGCCTTTAGTCACACCTAAGTATCCTTCCAGGCTGCATATTGACTTAGAAAACCAAATGAAAACATTATCTATATTTCATTTTATTTTTATTTCTTTTACTAAATATTTCTCAATTACTTTTATCTGGTTTCTGGTGCACTCAAGAGTGTTGTGGATGGACTGTTTGACTGGTATCTCTGCTCTTAGTTTCTCAATTTCAGAGCAATTGCCTTCTGTATTGGTGAAAAGAAATCCCGTTCATGGAATTTCTACATCACTGGGATTTTTTTTTACAAGTAGAAATAGAGAAATAGTACAGTGTGGTGGAAAGAGTGTTAAATCCTAGGTTTGAATCTTGATTCTTTGTTTCTAATTCTATGCTTTGGGGAAGTTCTTGAACTTTTCTTAGCCTTTTTCCTCATGCATAAATGGAGATTCACAGAAACTTGCCCTAATCAAGTCACATGATAGTTTGAAGTATTAAAGAAATATGAATGATAATTATTATTTAAGAAAGAACAATGTGCAATTTATTGTAGAAATTTAGATTAAAAGTTATTGAAGACAATGCATTATGAGTAACTGACCCCAGAGGAGTCACTCAGGATTCTTAGTTTGTCAGAATCTCGTAGTTCACAATGAATTAGAAGGGGAAAAAGGCTACTCACATAATATAGTAATTACTTTGGCACAGTGGATAGAGCTCAGGACTTAGAATGAAGAATTGTCTTTCTTAGTTAAAATTTGACTTTGGACATTTACTAGCTGTGTGACCTTAGGCAAGTCACTTAATCTTGTTTGCCTCAGTTTCCTTTTCTGTAAGATGAGATGAAAGAAATGGTAAACCACTCTAGTACCTTGTCAAGAAAACCCCAAACTGGGCTATAAAAAATCAAAAACAATGGAAGAATAACATCGTTTTTCTATTTAGAGTTTCAGTTTTATTTAGTTCTTGCATATAGCATTTCAGTATATGTTCATCCATTTAAAAATTTTTAAATATCATTTTTCAAGATACATTAAATGAACAAGCATTTATTAATTGCCTACTTTGGGCTATGCACTGTGTTAAGTGCTGGGGAAACAAAAAATGTCATGTCTCATAGGGAATGAAAACAATTCTATAAAACCAAGATATATAGAGGATAAATTGGAGGTAATCTCTGAGCAAAGGCATAAGTTTAAGGAGGATTGTAAAAAACTTCTTGTAGAAGATGGATGGGGCTTCTTCTTGTAAAAGATAGCTGAAGCTTTAAGGAATTCTAGATTTTCATAAAATAATGCTACTTTAGATTTTTCAAACTTAATTCTTAATCCTTAAGAGAAAACTAAATGGGAGGGTAGGAGGGGGAAAGGGAGGAGAGAGAAACAGAGACAGAGACACATGGTGAGAGCATATAGTTCTTTTATTTAGTGACTGAAGACATTAACTAGTATTCATTCTTGAATGTCTTAAAAAATAAATCTGGATTAAACTTGAAGCAGTGTGGTCTAGTGGAAAGAGCAGAACATCTGTATTACATTGGACAAATCATGTGACTTTCTCTGTGCCTCAGCACTTCATCTATAAAATGAAGGGTTTGGGGCTAGATGGATTTCTAAAATTCCTTTCAACTCTAAATCTATGGTCTTTTAAAATACTGAATAAAATTTGTAACATGGTAAACACTGACTCACATATCTAAAAATTACTATATTTTGATGACTTCCTTAAATTATCATAAGTCAGAGTAATGATTTAATAAGAATTTAATGAAATGTCTAGAATTTTGTTGTTTAAACTGTGCATTGTCCAGAATTTGCAAAAGGGAATATTCACAAATATTTAAGTGTCAATTTTTCAACTTGCAAAGCCATAATTGGTGCTCTTCTGCATAGCCTTAAATCTATTTAAATCAGTCATGCATTGTTCTTTCCATGTTTTCATTCAAAAAGCATATGTAACCATCTTTCCACTTTGTGTGAGGAATGAGGGCAGAAAACACCCATAATTCTATACTTCCCAGAAATATGGAACTCATCCATCAGCTAAAACACCCTCAAATTATTTCTTCTAAAATTCTTTGTCCTCATTTGGTCTTAACTGAGGCAAATTTATAGGCATATTTATGCAAGTATAACATTTCCCCTTAAAAAGTAGCTCCAGATGAATATTTAGTTGATGGACTGACAAATGAGAAACTTACAGAATATTGTCTGCTTAACTCTTTCATCAATCCATTTAATCTCATGCTTCTCTGCAAAATGAGAATGACATTTACGTGTACCAAATAAGTACTAATAATATTTTCTGATGAAAGTTCATGTAAAAACAAGCAATTCAAGGTAAATTAAGCATTCTTTAAAATAATGGCACTATATTCAGTATGATTGAGCAGCTAGTTGGCTCAACAGATAAAGAGGCATGCCTAGAGTCAGGAAAACTCATCTTGCTGAATTCATATCTGGCCTCAGATGCTTAGTAGCTATGTGATCCTGAGCAAACCACCTAACCCTATTTGTCTCCCTTTTCTTCTTTGTAAAATGAGCTGGAGGAGGAAATAGCTCCCTACGCCACTATCTCTGTCACGAAAATCCCATTTGGAGTCCTAAAGAGTCAGACAGGACTGAAAAATTACCGAAAAATAAAATCCATTCTATTTGGTCTCTTCAAGTTACTAAAGTTTATTTTCATGGTAATTCTATACCAAGAACATGAAATATTGGTCTAGAGCCTGAAAAACTCTTAAATCTTTATTAGAACCAAAATAATTGAATATTATGATTCTAGACCAACCTAGGTTTGTTTTTTGTTTTTTTGTTTCTTGTTTTTTATCAATAAGACCTAGTTTATCTTAGCCAATAGGAACATTTGATATATATTATAGCTTGTTTCTTGTAGACTTTTTTTTTTGTAAGTTCACATAACACAAAATGCCAAGGAATAAAAATAAATTGTTGAGAAAGGGTAAGAGAACAGAATAAAGGAAAAAATGGTGGCCAGAGAAGTTTCATAAACTCCCTTATGTTGTCTGCTAAGATAAGAGTAAGCATATAAATTATTAGTAGTTGAAAATTAAATTTTGACCTACAATGATCAGTATCACTAGCTAAGCTGGTAGAATTGAAGTGAATTAAATTCATGTGAATATCTTTTTAGAGGAATAGAGCTCTCACAATTTGTGGATTAAAAGTGATGTTGATATTTAAGTCAATTTGATTTGCTGTTAAAAAATATTTTTGAACAGTGTCCAGGAGGAGCCTTTACCCCCAACATGAGAACAACTAAGGAGTTTCCAGATGATGTCGTAACCTTTATTCGGAATCACCCCTTAATGTACAATCCCATCTATCCAATCCACAAAAGACCTTTAATCATCCGGATAGGCACAAACTACAAATACACGAAGATAGCTGTGGATCGAGTTAATGCTGCTGATGGAAGATACCATGTCTTGTTTCTTGGAACTGGTAAGGCGTGCATCTTCAGACAGAGACATGTTTAGCACACTTTTGTGCTGTTTTTACTTGGTGAGCAGAAACTGTCTTACTTGAACATATATTTGAAATATAATCCTTTGTCCTGGTTATTATATCATAAAATTTACCCGATTTTTATAATGTGCATTTCAGTTTGAATCAGAAACCAAGTAAAAATATTCAATCTAGTCTCTGTCTTTTCTCTTTGTCTCTCTATATGTATCTCTCTGCCTTTGTCTCTGTATCTCCATCCTCCTCTCATTCTCTCTCATTGAACTTCTGATGTATTAAGCTACCTACCTAAAGCTATACAAAAATATGTGAAAAACTTATTGATGGAAATATAAGTTGTGGAGTTTATTGATTCATGACTTGTCACATTGGGTCAAATAACATATATCTTGAATTTGGTATTGGCAAAACATTATGATGAATGCAAAACATTGCTGGGAATTAATGCTAAAAGTTTGCAAGAGGAACCATTCTTAATGAATGTATCTTTATTGAGCCTCTACTCTCTGTAAGGCATTGTTCTGAGCACTAAAGAGATATAAAATATACTATATAATATCTGAATTCAAGTCACTTCCAATGAGTCAATCAAGAAGCATTCATTAAGCAATTACTAAATGCTAAGTTGTTTTAGGAGTTGGGGAAACAAAGACAGTTCCCTGCCATGGAGGAGATTACAGACTAGTTAAGGGAAATAGCATATGTGAGTGTGTATATATACATATGTACAAAACTAATGCAGGATAGAAGGGATATTTTGGGGAAAAGATCTAACAGCTGAGAGGGGGTGTACTGGTTTGCAAAAACTATGTAAAAAAGTAGCATTTGAGTTGAGCTTTTAGGGAAGATAAAATATAAAGAATAAGAGGTGAAAAAAGTGCTTTTTTGTAATAGGCAATGTAAGGACATGGAAATGTGAGATGGAGTTTTATGTATGAAAGACAGCAAGAGTCCACTCTAGTTATACTGAATAATTAAAGTTGAACAAGATTAGAACTCAGAGTTGGAACATAAAGAGGTTGGGAAAAGTTGCCAAGGATTTTAAAAGCCAAAGAGTAGAATTTATATTTTATTCTAAAGGTAGTAAGTGATTCATTAGAGTTTAACAAATTAGTGGGATGGATAGATTATGTTTTAGGATAATCAATCGAGTGACTATTTGAAGGATGAATTGTATAGAATTAAGACAGGAAGAACAATTAACAGACTGTTGCAAAAATTAAAGAGAGAGATAGTTCATGTCTGATCTAGAGAGAGGGCTCTGTAAATCAGAAAGAAAGGCATGGTAGTAAGAGATGCTTTGGATGTAAAAACAAGAAAATACACTTTTACAACTGATATGCTAAAAGTGAGAAATCAAGGATAACAGCAAATTTGCAAATCTAGATGACTAGAAAGATTCTGTAGTTCATAAAAGAAATATTGAAATTCAATGAGATATGGCTTTTGGGGGAGATAATCTAATTGTATAGATAACAAAAATAAACATTAAATCAGTATGTCAAGATATAACAAATATGAAGTGAGTGGTATAGAAAAAAACTAAATAAATTGAGAGGAAGGAGAAATCATTATGAGGCATGAATTGAGTTTAAATAATAATTGAGTTTAATTTTAAAAAAGTGAGGAGAGTAAAATAAAGTCTAGACAAAGTTGAGAGTGAATGTCCTCTTCCTTCACTTTCTCAACATTTTCCCTAGATCTCACCTTTAAATTTATTTCACTTTCCCTTATTTTGTACTTACTTGTATTAATAGCCGTCTATCCATCAGTTTAAACATTGCTATAGAGTAATGTTTGGGTATATACTTTTGTGTTCCCATGATACTTTGTATCATCTTTACATAAATTTTTCAACTTTATTTTTAAGTGTAAAGGAGCATGTTTGATAATCTTTTGAAATGTGAATCCATATTAAAGCATATCACTGAAATCAGTCACTTATATATTTCACTTGTATGTTAAGTAATTTAGGCTTTTGAATCTTTCTACCCTGTAGATGACTTACACATGAGGTTTAATTTCATTTTTCTATGTCTTTGAAAATTATTTCTCGATTTCCTAGAATGTATTCTCTCCATACTTTCCTAATTTCTTTTAAAACACAACTCAATTGACCTCCTACATGATATTTTTTCTGAATCTCATCCTCATATTGACTTCCTCTTGACATATTCTCACATTTTTCTTGTTAATGTTATGTCATGAAAGTTGTATCCTCCAGTAGAATGCAAGCTAGCACAATCCCTTGCATATATTAGACACTCAGTAAATGCTCCTTGTTTGATGTTAATCACATGTATGATTGGCTGAAATTTATTACTGACAAAAAGTCATCCAGGAAAAGAAACAAAAGATATAATCAGAAATATGTATAAGCAAAAAAGGGAGGTGAACCTGTCATGTAGAAAGCACTATGAGTAATTGGTGGGGCTGTCTTTATGCTTCGGTATTCACACCATAAATATAGAAGGAAGTCTCCAGTAAGATTGGTTGAGTCACTGTGGAGGAAGTTATCTACAGGAAAATGTGGACAAGAGTTGCACAGGATGATAAAGTGTTGATGGGACCCTTTTTCTATATTTCTTAACATGGTATGAATACTAGAGAAGCATAAATGCAATCCATCAATTATCCTTAATGCTATCATTGGATGCAGTACAACCGTAGGTGAGATCAAGGATTCAATGAAATGTTTGAAAAACATGTATTTCCATTAGAGAATTTATCTTTCAAAAAAGAATTCAAAGTAGCACACTGAAGAAGACCAATAAGCAATGCTTCTGAAGTTCTCAAACATTTAAATGTCCAAAACCCTGAAGCTTCTTTCTGTTTAGAGAAATCTTTACACTTACTTCTAACATCCACAGTAAAAACTTCTAAAAACTTGATAATTTATTCTTTTTTTGAAAATTTGTTTGATTTCCTTTTTATTCTTTGGATAGTTTCTTTTTTCTGTCTTTGCATCATAGTTTTCTCTCTTTGGAGCATCTAGAATGTATTCTTGGGCACCAGTAATTGAGTGATTAAGACAGGTGTGGTATAGCAGGAAATTGGGAGAATAAATCTTAGTACCAAATCTACTTTACATAACTGTGTGAAGAATGACACATGTTCTTAAGACTTCCATTTCACTATTTTTATATTGCAGAATATGGAATAGCCTCTTTCCAATTCAAATATTCTATAATTAGAAAAGACTAAGAATAAGTATCGATACAGAAACAGTACTGGGAGAAAGGGCAGTAGAAAGCTTATTGAACTATGAGCTGGACTTAATACTGACCTTCAATATTCTTATCCATAAAATGGGAGGTGTGTACTACATATTTGGTTTCCTAGGATCCTTCACCATATATGATTCTGTAACACATTTTAAACAAGTCACTAGGAAGTGAATTAAACCCACTTCAAGTGTAGAGAAGTTTAAAGTATTCCTGTGATTAATATTTTAATGCCTAGTAATTCTAAGGCCATGTGGCATGCTAAAGAGTAAGCTGGCATCAAAGCCAATAAGATATGGGTTCAAGACCAATCTCTAACACATTCTGGCTCTGCAACTCTGGGGCAAATCAATTAATCTCATAGTATTCTAGGCAACTATCTAAGACTATTACATCTCCCCCCCACCAAAAAAAGTGTCCTAGAAGACAAAATTATAGGACTAGAGATTCATGTAGTTATCTAGTTATTTTAAATAAATGGGTTGGGAACTATAAATAGTAGTTATCTAGTCATTTTATATAAATGTAGTTATCTAGTTATTTTAAATAAATGGGTTGGGAACTATAAATACTTCTTCAAATATATTCTCTTCAAGGATGTTTCCTTGATGTAATAAAGCTTGTTGAGTTATCATCCTATTGCTGTTCTCACCAATATTTTTAGATCTTTATTGTTGTTGAATTATTTAACTTGTGTCCAACTCTTTGAAGACCCCATTTGGGGTTTTCTTGACAAAGGTAGGTTGCCATTTCCCTTCTGCAGCTCATTATACAGAGGAGGAAATTGAGGCAAACAGGATTATGTGACTTGGCCAGGGTCACATAGGAGTCTAAGTCTGTATTTGAACTTAGGTCTACCTGATTCTAGATTCAGAGTGCTCCATCCACTGCACCACCCAAATGTACTCACCCCCCCACCCCGGCCAACTGTCAGTTAAAATCTTTAGGTGTCTCTTTCTTCCCTAGTAAAACCAGGGCATTTGATGTTAAATAATCAATGATGTCTCATTAATCCCCAATATTCATTTCCTTTAAGTGGGTTATTGAATAAAAATAATCTTAACCAGAGAGGGAGATAAGAAAACGATCAAAAAGACAGAAAATACCTTCCTAATTTGAGATTAAGGAATCAAAACATCAATCAATAAGCATTTATTTAAGCACCTCCCATGTGCTAACCACCAGGATAGGAATTAAAGATCCAAATACAAAGAATGAAAGAATTCATACTTAAAAGTAGTTCATATTCTATTACTATTGCAAAGCTTCCTTCAAAAAAGAGTTTGTAAAAGAAGAGAATCTTGTCATTTTTCTCATGGAAATAATACAGCCACAATAGGAAAAAAACAATGTTCTTAAGCATAATGAAAAATATTATAAATTATTCCTATTCTTGTTTCCTTGAGTAAGCTCTAATCACAGGATATTCTGTTTTGTTTTTCATTTTTATTATACTATTCAAGTGGCATTATTCCCTGAAGTAATTTATGAATCAATATTAAGTATTACTTTTATGGATTTGCAGGCTGACAGATAATAAATTATAACTATCAAACTTACTTAGAATATGGTAGTTTTATTTTGGTCTTTTTAGTGTAGAATATAAATTTAATATCTTTTTAAAATAATTTGTACTTCATTTTTTCCATTTTTAAGTTTTAAACCCATTAAATAAATTAATATCTATATAATTAATAAAATTAATTAAGTTATTAGTACATTCTTTAAGAAAAATATTAACTAGGTAAAGCCAATTTATTTTTTTCCCACACTAATGACTGAAAAAAAATGTTCTTGGGTACTTTTATTTTCCTGAAAGATTGAAAGAAGCATTTCAGGGCCATACCTTCTCATTCATTTTCAAATAATTTAAGTAACTGTCTTGCCCTAACTTTTTTGTAGGCCTTTGGAAATCTGCATGAGGGTGTAGTTTTAAATACCCTTTCTGTGAAAGCCTTTGGGAATGGAAATTATACAAACATGCTGAAAACCAAGGCTGAAGTTTCTTAGAATGTGTAGCCAGATTATAACGTTGAACTAAAGACAAGATTGCTACAAGAATGCTTTTCACCATTTCATTGTGATTTCTTACCACATAGTTTGCTGGAAAAAGTGCATAGACCTAGAAAAAAATGAGGGTGTTGGTATCTTTTTAAGATGTGTCATTTTCAAAAATGGCCTTTCAGCATATGATTTTAATTTAATATTCTTAAGGAAACCACACATTCCTCCTGAAGATTATAACCAATGTGATAACTAATAGAAAATGTAAACTGCAATGTAAATTCCTACGTAAACAGCATCTTTTTTAGAAGATGGCAATAATGAAGACGTGTTTTCTTTGACCAAGTAATCTTATGCGCATTGCCTCATATGGCCACCCTGTAATTTTAAGCAGAAGATTTATTTAGACAGATGTCTGATTTTAATGCACATTAAGGAAATTCGACCAATAGGGTTTGTTTCCAGTGATGGATGAGTTGCCAAATATTGGAGGCAGTCCAATAGAAGCCAGACTAGTCAGGGAAGTAATTGAGATGATTCCTACTTCATAACAGATAAAACATCACTGGAGACCCAACTACTTTAGAGATTTTTTGAATCTTCTAAAAATTGTATCCTGTATAAGCATCTAAACTTTCCAGCTACTGCAGAACAGGATGTCATAATATTTCTTTTTTTTGAGGAGGTAAGATATGACCGTATTGGCAGATTGATGAAACCTGTATATAACCCTTCTCAGAATAATGTTTCTTGCCTAAAGTCATAATTGAAGGAAATGTTGAATTTCAGTTAGAGGTTAATGAAAATAAAATGTCATTTTTTCTAATCTGAGTTTATCTAAACACTGAAGTTTTCTACAGGCTGCCCCCTAGGGAGTCCGTGGAACATGGGTCAAGAACCTTACATAGAACCTTTCAAGGAAGGTTTGAGAGTTGAATTTAGATCTATTTATTTGTATCTAATGGGAGGGTAAAGGGACCTTTTCTGCAATTTACTGCCAGAAGGCTGAATTAAAATATAGCTTGTTATGGCCATTATTCTTTAAGTTAATAGGTAGTGCTTTTTCTTGAAAAGTTTGAATATGTCTTGTGTGGTACCAACCTTTCTCACTGTTGCTTCCTCTTCCTACCTAAAAAAATGAATAGCTCTACCAAAGGCACAAAGCTTTTCATCTGTCATAAACAATATTGATCAAGTTGCTATCACAATAGAGAAAACTCTTTTTTTCTTGCTCTGTGTCTTCTGTGAGTCTTAGAGGCGTTTAATGAAGATGTTAGCTGAGAGCACTTTGTGTCAGTGCATTGAGAAGAATGTAAATACCACATTGTATAAATTTTTAAATTTAAAAATTACTGGAGATTTGTTGTCCTACAATCCCTTGGTGGTATGTAGTCAGACTTGACACAGTGACAATTATCATCAGCTTTTCCTGATGGGTTACAATGATAGATCTAAGATAGTGTGGTTCTCATCTATTATCTTTAGTGGCCAGACTCATTCTGTTTTGTGTGGTGTCAACATCAGAGCTAGACAGATATGACATATAGTTGCTTCTAATAAGGACTGATAACTAAATTGTACTTTATTTAATATATGTAAGGCACTTTACATATATTATTTCATTTCATCTGATTCGCGCAACAACCCTGAATTAATTGCTTCAATGATTATCCTTATTTTGAAAATGAGGAAACTGAGGCTGAGAAAGGTTAAGTGACTTTCTAGGAAACTCAGGACTAAGAAGTTTCTGAGTTTGGACTTAGGTCTTATTGATTCAAAACCCAACTCTCTACTGATCCAAACACATCTCCTCTTTTCTTCTTACTCTTTCTATAACAAACCTGCTTTTAATGAAGAATATTTCCAATAGAACATGTATTTCTTTAGGGTAAAGACTGTTTAATTTTTGTCTTTGTATTCTGAACAAAACAAATGTTATCTTTCCCATAATAGTCACTTACTAGATGTTTGTTGAATTATAACAAAATTTTAGAAAATGAGAATTCTTGATGGAAAAGTTAAAATATATGTGTATCTAAAGCTAGATCAAATAATTACATATTAAGATTATTTTTCACTATGAAATGTTAACACTTCTCTTATCTCTGGGAAAAAGCTTCATTTTTATGGTACAAGTCTAGTAATTAAAGTTTCTTCCAAAGAATAAATAACATCATTGTTGTTGTGTTTTCCCATTTTCAGACTGCCAATAGATCACAGTTTAGTGTGTTGGAGGGGGGGAGCCAACTTTATTTTATAAAGCAGCGTGTTTTAATTTGTTGGTGTCTGTGTATATAAATGTGTGTGAGAAAGGGTTTTAAGCTGGGGGGAAAGTAATAAAACAGCAGGCAAGGGTTTTCTTGAGATTAACATTTCCATTTTAACATTGCCACCTACTGCTTGTAATGCAAAGTGATTATTCCAAGTCCACTGTATTGCATAGTCAAGAGACAGTGCCTGTTTTCTTTAATGTGGCTACAGTTATAAAAATATTTAAATGTCTGGGTCAGGTTCAGACACATTGAGGCATATTTATATTTTCTCACTCTTCATGAATCAGGATGACATGTGGTTTTTGATAAAAGCTGAACGATTCCTGTGAATGGGTGTTAGAGATTTAGGATGATTTAGTATCATTATTAATTCCTAATGTGGGGTGCATTCATGTGGTTTCCATCCTGGCTTCTCATGTAGCCTTTTCTGGATCAGGATTTCTTATAAGCTTTCCTTGTATTGAGTCTGTGTTGGAACCTTGGCTTTGCTAAGCCCTATGAAAGCATCAAGTTTTCAAGGAGATGCCCCATTTGTGACTAAGCCCTTGTGTTACGGATAGCTGCCCTGGTACTAGACTGAAACACTCTGGCAGGAACAGCCTTGGCATGACATACCCTTAATGAACTGCAGAGCCATACGTTTTTCTCTGAGAGGAAAGGAAGCCATAGCTGTCTTGATACCTTACGCAGAGCATTTGATGCCCAGAAAGGCCACTGTTTGTTAATCCAGGATGGAAGGATTCAAAGAACTCTGGCTCCATTCTGATGAGTTGGGATAAGAACCTCGTTCTCTTTTTTACTGTTCTATGGGAACTTTGGCAAGTTATACAACTGACCTCCCTGAGCTTAGGTTCCCTCATTTATAAAAAGTGAGCTGTTTCAGAAGTTCTTGAGGCAGGTAAGTAGTACACTAAATAGAATGCTGGACTTGAGGTCTGGAAGACCCAAATTCAAATCTTATCTTGGACACTAACTCTCTGTGTGACCCTGGAACAATAACTTAAACTCTCAAATTCAGCTTGTTATTGTTCATTTTCATTTATGCATGTCTGAGTCTTCTTGATGCCATTTCAGGTTTTCTTATAGCGAAGACGCTAGAGTGGTTTGCTTCTCTAGTTCATTTGACAAACAAGGAAACTGAGGCAAAAAAAAAAGGTTAAGCGACTTACGCAGGGTCACCAAGTAAGTTCCAGAGGCCAAGCTCTTCAGAACTCAGTTTATTCATCTGAAAAATAAGTGAGTTAGAGTAGATAGACCCTAAGGAACCTTCAGGTTCTTATTTTAGGATCATAGAATTCAGTGATCCCTTGGTAAATCATGGCTTTTCACTCTCTTTCCCATTTCAGTATGTTCTTCTGGCCAGCTTCAACAAGTAGGCATTCCTCAAACTCATACTCTACTTTCCTCTGTTCTCACAAAACTCAAACCTGGAATGAGATCCTTTTTGTTCTTCACCTTCTAGAATCCTTATCTTCCATCAAGACTCTGATCAGTACCCAACTGCTCTAGGAAACTCTGACTCTGATATCCCTAGACCAGTGATGGGCAAACTTTTTAAAGAGTGGGCCAAAGGAAAGGAAATGCTCATCTGTCAGCCTGTTTCTAAGGCAACTCTTTCAAAGTTTCATTGTATTGTATCCTACTCATTGTATTCGTCAGATTAGGAATAATGTCCCACAGCCGGATTGAACATTTCAGGGGGCCATAGTTTGCCCATCACTGCCCTAGACGGTAGTGGTTTTTTTTTCCTTGCCAATTTTGCCTTTTACTTCTTTTTGTATAGTGTATCCCCAACATTTTGGTAGTATACAGGCTCTTTAAGGGGAAGTACTGTTTTGTTTTTATCTCCCAGCACTTAGAACAGTGCCTGGTACATCGTAGGCACCTAATAAAGCTTATTGACAGACTAAGTTCATGTAGTAGTCACTTAATATTTTTTTTAATGTAAACTTCATTGCCTTAGAAAACAGGATCCAGGAACACCTAGGTTTTCATATAGAGTTTTTCAGAGGACTTGATAGCAAAAATTAATACTAAACCCATGCGAATGGAGAGAAATGCAAATGTAAGAGTACCTTTTCTTAAGTAGCAAAAAAAAAAAAAAAGAGAGAGACAGAGAAGAGAAAAAGAAACCACAGAGTCTGGCAAAAGGATGGCACTACACTAGATTTTAATAAAGGAAGAAATCGAATCTACAGTTACCCCCATTACTACGAAGAGGCTTTTTCTTATTAAACTTGATTTTTCAAGTTCAGATATTTTTAAAGCCAGACTTTTCCCAATTTAATTTACTTTCTTGTTTATTATTAAACATTATTTTGACTTGACTGAATCCATATCTAAACAAAGTAAAGTGAAGTCTTTCAAAGTAATTACCCATTTAACAATGAAGGCAATTATCCTCATAAATTAGTCCTAAACACAGCATTGTTTAAAAATGCCAGATAATTGATGCAAAGTTTTACTTTTTTTATTGCTTTCATCATCCAGATAATTTTTTCAGACTGACTTTACATGTGTAGACATCTATTTTATTTTTAGAAAAATATTAACACCTCACATTTTTCATTTGTAATGTTTTAAAAGCACTTTCATGTCTTGCTTCATCTTACTATGGGATTATTTTCTATTTTACTATTAAAATCTCCATCCTTTACATATGCAGATGGCAATAATAATCAATTATAAAAAGGAAATGAAATTTGAGTTTGGTTTTTTTTCCTCAACAGTGGTGATGGGTTTTTATAGGACTCTACCCATACTTTCTTATTTCCCTGTGTGAACAATGAAATGCATTCACAAGAATTCAGTCTAGGGTAGAAGGTAGAGTTGGAAACTCCATGGGGAACACTGCTATTCTGTTTTCTCTGTGCTAAGGTGGCTAACTGCCTTGTGAGGATTGTACCCATGGCTGAGACTCAGTGAGTTTTAATTCAGAATTTGTCCCTTTATGATTTAAAGAACAGAAAGAATGTATTATTGAAGAATGTAAAAACTACAATAACCATTGCTGTTCTGACATTAGTTCTTTATGTTTACATCTAAATTTTTAAATTTACCATTTTTACTATTCACTGGAGAACAGGATAAGAATTTTTTTGATAAAGTATCGTAGCCTTATAGGCAGAAGATCTGGGTCCTAACCTTTAACTCTATCCCTAAAAATCGACGGGACATTTTAAGCAATGTAGTCTCTCTTTTTTTATAATGAATAGAATTATATCTCAGCCCCTCTCGCCCTTCCCACTCATAGAAGGCATCAACCAGTAAATATTATATGTATATATATATATATGTTTACATATATATATATATATATCTTTCATGTTTCCATTTTTCATTTCTGAAGGCTACCTTCACAATTTGGTCTTTGAGTGTTAAATATGTAGCAGTGTATGATGTTCTCTTGGTTCTATTCATTTCACTGTTTATTATCCTATGTAGTTCTTTCCAAGTTTTTAAAATTGCCTTTTTGTCACTTCTTATGGCACAGTAATATTCCATCACAATAATATACTACAATTTGTTTAGGTATTCCTCGACTGATGGACATCCCCTCAATTTCCAGGTTTTTTGTCACCACAAAAGAGAGCTGATGTAACTATTTTGGAGCATATAGGTTCTTTTCTTTTGTCCCCAATCTCCTTAGGAAACAGACCCAGCTGGGTCCACAAGTCTACACAGTTTTATAACTCACTGAGTATAATTCTAAATTGTTTTCCAAAATGTTTGGATTGGTTCACAGCTCCACAAACAGTGTATTAATGTCCCCATTTTTCTGTATCCCTTCTTCTAATTTCTTATTGTAACAATTCATATGAATTTAAAGTTTTATTCATCATTTGTAGCAATGATAGATGAAACTCATGTTGAGAAAATAGTTCTACCAATGTAGATTAGTGTCTGATCTTCGGGTTTAAGGTTAGAATTAGTTTTAATTTTGAAGAGATTCCTGAGGCCTTGGGTCATCTAGCAACTTGCCAGGATCCACAAATCCAAAACGTGCCAGAGGCAGAATTTGAACCAGGTATTCCAGACTGCAAAGTCAGCCCTTTGTAAGGTTGTAATGCCAAATGCCCATCATTCTACCTTATTTGATCTTCACACCAATCTTGAGATGTAATATTACCACGGCCATTTAGATGATGAAATTGAAGATTAGAAAAGCAAAATTACTCCTATTTTTAAAAAAGCTAATAAAGATTTATATGGAAATTTAAACTTAGTTTCTCCTGACCTAAAACCCAATTATCCATTGCACTAATTCAGATCCAATGTCTGAAATTGTCTTGCCATCCTTGAACTTATATATCTTTTTGATGTAGACTTTTTATTTTATTAAGTAGCTCTTGTATACCTAGTGGTCATGAGTACCAGGAAGAAAGGCAATCCATTTCAGAGTACCATTGAGATGTGTTACAATGCAGAGCAACTTTCAGGAGTGACAGAAAGGGCAGTGATTTAACTGGAGAACTCTAGATGATTCAATGACTAGTTAGTGATTTTTATGGTCTCAAATGCCTGTATGTTCCCCCTATTTTAACTTTCTCTTTGAAAGGAAAGCCAGAGGAGATTCCAGCTTGAAAGTATTAAGATAGGAAGCTTTTTTCTGTTCACAGAATGGATTCAGGATGGATAGCCACACAATGGCCTTGATCTTGATGTCCTGCCAGATTTCCTAATCCTGACTTCGTGGAGTATATCCTAGGGATAAGAATCTGAGGTCTGTTGTTTAGCACAGCTAGACCTTATATGACTGCCCATAAGGATGTCTATTACTGTGAGTTGTGGTGTTGGTTTCTGTTAGTGGAAAGTTAGCTCTTTAGTTTTATTGAGCTGGGAAGACTTCAAATTTTAGAAAATGGAAAGAAATGTTCATTTTGGAATGTAAACTAGTATAGACTGGAAAAGAAAGGTTTGAAGCTAGAATTGCTGAATTACTGAGGTGAGCCCGTGGTATCATAGCAATATGTTCGGAGTTGATGACTCTTAGGCTTATTAAATTTTCCTTTGTATTCAAATTCTAACTAGTCTGCAAGAAGAGCAAAATATTTAATACTTCTAAATCTTTAGTATATTTAATTGATAAAAATACACAACCCAGAATATAGTGACTGGAGATCTCAATGAGTTTGTGCAAGGGAAAGAATGATAAAATGGGGCCAAAAAACTACTATATAAGAGTTAATACAGTAGGGCACTGAGGGAGAAGAGAGGAGCAGAGGTAGAGTTGAAGGCTCCCAAACCAAAGATACTTACTATTTGTCAAACTAATAACAATAGTCTATATTGAATCATGAGTCCAAAAAATAATAGAATACATCTTAGAATTTGTCAAAACAGATGACTCTTGCCCAGAAATCTGGGAGGGGTAGCTACTATACTGGATGACAGAATCAAAATCCCAAAAAGACTATGGCTAGCTACAATTTGGGGCCAAAAATAATATAAAACTTAGTAAAGACATATTTTAAGTTTTAAACTCAGGTTAAAAAAATTTAGATACTGAATCTGAGGCATTTTGGATGACCAACATCTTCCAAATTCACCTTTTGTGTGTAGATAGGAAGGTCAAAATATTTGGGTGTGTGATAAACTCAATATAAATTAATAGTGAAATTTAAAAACCATAAAAGCAAATGTGTTTTTAGGCTGCCTTTATCTTTGATATAGCAAGATATTAAATAGTTCCTTTGTATTCTGACCTGGTCATTCTACCTCTGGAATATTATTTTCAGGTTGGAATGCCATAAGTTTAAACTCCCTGAGAGGCAATTTCTTCACTTTTAGAGGGTATTGGATTGGATAATCCTTGAAGTACCTTATGGTTGTAGATGTAGGATCCTAGGATCCACATAAGCATAGCACTGATAATTGGAAGAATGTCTAGAAAAGGGCAGCCATATTGGTGAAGGGTCTTGAGTCCTTGTCATATGAAGATTGTTTGAAGAAACTAGGTAAATTAGAAGACATTCTAGAAGGAAATCATAATATTTGTCTTCAAATATATGAAGATTTTTCACGTGGAAAATGAATTAAACTTGACATTTTTGGTTGTAGAGTGCAGAGATAGGAGCAATGATGAATCTACAAAAAAAAAAATTTAAGTTTGCTATGAGAGAGAAGTTCTCAAGAACTAGAGGTATACAAAAGTAGGATTTTTTCCTTGGGAATACAGGTAGAGACAGAAAAGATTATGCCTTCTACCCCAAAACACAGAATTGGAAGAAATCCATAGAAGCTCACTAAAGTTGCCAATTATATGTTGAAAATATTGGTATTGGTCATACTGGAGTCTAAAGAATCCTGCCATTCACTTTTAAAGGCCTGAGTTGATGGGTTGGTGGATTTTAGAACTATCCCAATGATTCTCCCAAAACACAGACTTAATCAGGGATGGGGGTATTTGGTTAAAATGAGGGCTGAGTGTTGAGAAGGGAAGCAGAAGTAATTATCCAGCTAGCTTCTGCCACTAACTAATAGCAACATACCACTAAAGGGTCACTATTGTTTGTAGAATCTAAGTAGCTGATAGAAACATGGTACTAACTGTTATCATCCAAAGTAAGCCATTCTTGTTTAGCAAAAATAATAGCTTGTTTCATGAATTAATACAGTAGACATAAGATGTTAAAATTGGCTACATTTTTGTTAATTCCAACTATTTCTTAGGACCCAGACCATAACTAGGTCTTGCTGTAAAAAAATATGTAATCTTTTCATTATTTCAACTAGGTCATGGATTCTATCCACCTCTATCTTATTTAACAAGAGTCTTATTCTACAGGCTTTCACCATATATTTTCTTGTTTTAGCTAGCATTTTAAAATGCTTCTTGGGATACTGAGAATTTTTTAAAGTAAGTAATAGATTTTAAGTACCCCCAAATTGAAATTATTCAAAAATGAAGTTAATTTTTAAAAAAAACATTTCACATAATATTTTATTGTATGTGTTTATTATTTATTTCATTGTATAATGCTATTATAGAGTGAAGAACAAAGAAAAAGCATTAGGAAAAATTATATCATAATAATTAGTAGTGTGGGAAGACCAAAAAGGCAGAGTTGGAAAAAAACAACTATATGGTAGCCCCTCATTTAAAGGTGAGCAAATTGATTCCCAGAGTTGTTAAATGATTTTACTAAAGCCAAAAAAGTAGTAAGCATTAGAGATAGGAAATGAATCTAAATCCTGTGAATACAAAATCAGCACTTACCTAGTACTGCATGGCCTCCCTTTCATTCAGAAGAAAATATATGTAAAAATAAAATAACACAAGAGTTGGGTAATGGATGGTTGAAAGCCAGCAATACATATCTTTGTCTATTTGCTATATGATAGTAAGGACTAGATTGCCATATAACAGGTCCAAGCTGCTGCTGAGAAATAGTTAAAGATTTTGGAGAAATAGGTTTATGAAAAATATTAACAAATTGTTTTCTAACCCTTCAAGTTGTTCAAAAAGAAAATGAGTTGATTTTTTGACATGAGTTCTGTCTCCTTGAAGGTATTCATCATATAAAGGACAATTTTCAAGGGTTTCAATAGAGGGGATTCCTGCTTCTGATAGAATATAAGCTCCTTTTGAGCAGTTATTTTTCAGGTTATTTTGTTTATTTATGCTGAATGCCTAGTGCAATGCTTTCCAAAATGCTTATTGATTGATCTAGTGGTTTTCATAAGAGGACATCTTAAATCCTTTAAAACTATAAAATTTTTTTCTAATGCTACAATTCTAAGTTCATTTACATAAATATTCCATTTTTTTATATCAGGGGAATTAATAAGGACAATTTTTATTGTCCTTATTAATAAGATTTAAATATTTGGACCTTCTGAATGAAGCTGTTGATTTCCAGGGTTCCCTGGTGGCATAAAAAAGGACAAAACTTGGAAAATATGATAATAAGTAATCAACTGCCTCACATAAGAGGTTTTGTTCTTTTCTTTTATCGGGGGCATCATTACATCTCTGGGCATTTTTGTAATCAAGGCTTTAATTTCATGGTCATGAATATTCCTCACTATTGCTACAATTTACCAAGACTATCTATGTTATTTAATGATCCATATCAGTCATTACAGTCAGCGTCAGTGACCCATAGACCCAGCACTGTCTTCATTATATTTGTGTGTGTGATGATGTAAACTAAAAATGATTATGGCTTTCCCTTCTCTCTTTTTATTCTCTAAACACTTGTGGCCCTCACCTCACCACCTCATTCCTTCTCACCACATATACCAACAGTAGTTTTTCCAAGCTTTGATGACTTTTAAGCTTCTTCAGTGAGTACTATTTTCCTTTAAAAAAATAGGTCAACAAGCTAATATGAGCCTAGAAGAGGACTGAAATTGGAGTGGGGGAGGCAAGCAGTGATGATATTATCTAGCTCCTTAATTTGAACACCTTCTCTTCCAAAATGAAAATTACATTCTTTGCACTTCAAATATTGATCACAGCAATAACCCCGTTAAAAAACAAATTAACCCATTTCTAAGCAGATCACATGAAGAGGTGAAGCAGATCAAGTTCTAGGTTTAGATACTTCCTGATTGTGAGACCTTGGACAAATCAGTTAAGGATAATTTTTATATATGAAGTGATGAATGTAGTGTAATTCAAATGTTTGAAGAAACCAAGGCTGAATAACCTACGATCTTCAGTCTTTGTGTTCTTGTTTGTTTTTTAGTGTGATGAAAGATGTGGCTTTAAAATTTAAGACTGTGCCTTGGAACTTTTATAGATTTCTCCCTTTTGAATCTTCAACAATTTGGCCACATTTCAGCATCATGTAAATATATCTTGTGGTTTTTAGTGAAAATGAGTTTGAGATTTTTTATTATTTTACTTAGTATTTTCTTAGTCTTCAGTATTTAAAATCCAAATTGTTTTCTTGTTATTTTGAATCTGTCAATTAAATAGGTAAGATGGAAACTCTTAACATGTAAGAGAATATTTTATGTCAGAATCTTTATAATCCATCTGAGTGAAAGCTAAAAACTAATTTGAGAATTGTGGCATTTCACTAAGTGGTACTAACTCGTCTTCTCCTATATAATTCCACTATGTGGATTTTCATTGTAAACTTTCCCCAATATAGATGAGCATTCCATGATAAAATGAGTATTTTTAGGACATAAAAGTTGCTAGAATGTGACTATATACAAGACTGGCTGATTAAGATTTAGAGCATGATATAAACACAGAATCACTGTAATTAAAAACATCATAAATAAATGCCATGTCTTTCATCCAATCCTTCTCTTTTTATTTATTCATATTTTTGCTCATTTGGCTTTAGGAATGAATCAGAAAATTAATGCAATTTTTGTTGTTTCACATGCCTAAAATTTTAGCGATGGATAGAATCTCAACATTACTAGTTAAAATTTCCTTATTTCACAGAAAAGCAACTGAAACAGAGAAATTAAATTATTTTCCTTTAAGGATTTCTAGTTCTTATTTCTTAGAGGGATAAGTAGTGACAACATCCATTTTCTTTCCCCCTTCCCGTTCTAACTTCAAAATACTTATAGGTAATTTGGTCCTTTGATATGTCAATCATCTCTAATCTCCTTGATGTGGGTATTCCTTTTTCTAGTACAATCCATTCATACTCTTCTTTTATGTGCTAAAGCTATTTCTTTTAAGTGGTGTGATGTGCAATGGCTACCAGTGAGAAGCATGGATTCTCTACAGCTTAGCTTTTATTCTTGTCACATAACTCTCTTTCCCAATCTTCATTCTGGCTATATATGTATTTATTTGAAAACATGTGTATGTACTTGTATATATTCATATTACTATGAATATAGGTATTCCAGCCAATTTTGGATCTTATGTTTAATATTAAATTTAATATTAAATTTTTATTAAAATCTATATTTGGTAGTTTTGAAATAATCACAACAGTCATCCTCAAAGTTCAAAATGAAAACTATTATATCTCTTTAAATGTAGGTGGCTAGAGGTTCATGGAGGAGCACTCTAAATACCACTGCTGCAAGATAACAATATTACATTTTCTCTACTTTCTCTTAAAATTGTTGTATTTCCAGAGAATATTACTTTCTGTATCAGAAGTAGATCCTCTTAGGTAAAAACTGTCAACTTTTTGGAAGCAAATGGAGATAATTGCTCACTGCCTAATATGTACATACTTTAAAAATCATTCAAACTTTAAAGTTTTGTGTTATTATAAAAAAAGATTTTCATTCAAAAAGACGAATTTTGAAACTAGTTCAGTCACAAATGAAAATAATTTTATGTGAGCAAAAAATGTCTTAGTTATTTTAATTGCTATGTAAAAATTTTCTCAAGTAGCAATTCAATTAATATATCTCTTCATTTTTCCAACTGTATTTCTTTCCTTGGGGGAAAAATACACAGCAAAAATCTAACATATCACATGTTCTATTTTTGTTCCAGATCGTGGTACAATACAGAAGGTTGTTGTTCTGCCTACTAATAGTACAGCTAGTGGAGAACTTATTTTGGAAGAACTGGAAGTCTTTAAGGTTTGACTCTTTTTTTTTCTTATATATGCAATTGAATCCTTTGACCACACAATCATTGAAAAGGATAGACTATTTGATAAAAGATAAAATAAGTGGATGTTGTAACAATTTTGAGAGAAGAAAACATTAGGTGAAATAAAAATAGACTAGTGATTTCTTGTGGAATCAGTTCCTCTCTTTTCCATATTTCAAATCTTCACAACATCAATGGCAACGTTTTCTTTTCCTATCACCATGCCTTGAGAAGTTTTAATTAATTTTTATCAAAGAAACTCATTTTTTACAAGATCCCCCAAGCCCAGCCAGCATAATACTTTTGTCACTGACAACACTGAAATACAAACATTTTAGTGTCTCTGATTTTTAGATAACTGCTCTCTAATTTTTAGCCAGAAAACTTGAAAAAGTTTTTTTTCTCTTAATTTTATTGCTCTCAATTCAAACACCACTAAAGCTAAATACAAATGTTGCTTCTCAGAAATACAAATCTTATCTAGTTAAGGATTTTAATTTCATTTTTTTTGTACTTTCACAGTAACTTTGATGTATCCATCATTTAATGTGTAGGTACACTTTCTACTCATGAAGTTCAAACCCTCTATACTTCCTTCAACTAAATTCTTTTCCTTTTTTCACATAAAAATTCTATTTTTTTATATAAAATTGGGAGGATAAAGACACATTAAAATCATTGACCATAGAATCTTAAAGTTGGAATCATCCTGGAAGGTCATCTTGTCCAGCTCCTTCCCTATGTAAAGATCACTTAGATCCTTATTTTCTCTTAATCTTGATCATGAGATCACAGGATCATTGGTAATGCTATTAAGGACTTTAAAGGACACTTGAGTCCAACTGTATCATGTCCCAGCTGAGGAAACGGAGTTACAAAGAGGTGAAGCAATTAGTTTAAGGTCAAACAACAAGTAATCTCTGAATGTGTCTTCCTTTCTCTTGATGCTTTTGATACTCTATCCACTCTACCAGGCAGTGTTACATTAATGTATCTTGTATATGCCTATGCCTTATATTATGTTTAAGGAACCAGCTGGTCAACCTAGAACTTCTTGGCTTTAAGTCTTGCCCCCTCCAATTTTTTCTAGTGTTTTTGGTACCATACACACATCTATGCTTGTATGTAGACACACAGCCCACACCATGACATAACTGCAGACTGGCATGCCCCCTAAGTGAGACACTGTTGATGTGGAATCTAGATTTCCTGAGGACATAGGAAGGGCCATGGGCTAGGGGAAAGGGAGGGCTGTACTTTAATTTTGATCCATAGCAGTTTATGATTCATATCCTTCCTGGTCTTTTTGAATTCCATTTTCTTGCTGACTGCTCTCATGTCTATTAAATAGATGAAGCTGTATCTTCCAGACCCCTTAAAAATGTAAAAATCATATAAAATATATTAAAAATGAGCATAAGGTGTCTGCATTTCTGCTTGTTCCAAACCTACCAGATGCTCACCTATGTGGTTTGGATGGGGATGTATGTTTTCTTCTGTAACTTCAGGGCTAATGTCTTTACTACTACAACTTTTCGTATAAAATATTAAAATATTTTCACATCTGAAAAAAAAAACACCTTAAGTTCATAAGTCTTTTATATATCACTGAAATTTGTGGGAAGATAAACAGTAACAGTAGCTATTTATGGTATTTATCTACTCTAGATAAAGTTTTTGCTTTGCCTCATTTGGCTTAATAGCAGAATTCAAATTTGTAATCTAATCACTGATGTCACCAATCACTGATAGTTATTGGCAGAGAAACTATCTCTATGAAATAGGATATTTACCTATTCATACTCAAAAACTTTTGACAGTCTACTATGTTAGGTGATGGGACAGATAAAATGATTATCAAGTTGTGGCTAATGGCATCAAGAAGTTTTTCAGTTTTACCCATGAGGAAGCAATTCCACAAAAAGGATAAAAAACCCTGCCCAGGTTCATGGACCAAAGAATGAGCAAAAGGAACATGTCAGCTATTTAAGTCACAATCTTCTCCTTAAGCCATTCACTTTTGGTGGTCACTTAAACGGTTGAAGAACTGACCAAAGTGGTAGATGAATTGTAATTTTTTTTTGTAAATTATGTTTTTACTTATATTGCACATTGCAAATTATAATCACATGTCTTCATTCTAAATTCAGAACTGACCTGGGGGAAGGAAGATCAAGATTATTGTCTAATTGTGCAGACAAAGAAATAAATATTCAGAGTTTAAGTGATTTGCCTAAGGCTATATTGTGGCAATGCTGGCACTTGAGCATCAACTCTCTACCACAAAATCCTGTGGTCTTTATTTTTTAAGTCTTACTTTCAGTCATAGAATCAGCAGTAAGCATTGGTTCCAAGACAGAAGAGTGGTTAAGGGCGAGGCAATTGGGGTTAAATGATTTGTCCAGAATCATCCAGCTAGGAAGTATCTGAGGTCATTTTTGAACCCAAGACCTCCTCTCTCCAGGCCTGGCACCCTATTCACTGAGCCACCTTGCTCCTCTTAAACCCTGTGGTCTTTACGATGGTCCATACCACTTGTCTAAATGGTGACTCAATGAGAAAAAAATCATAAGTAGCTTTTTTAGAACATTTCAGTGAACTTAAATTTTGAGTGAAATAAGAAAATGACCAAATCCAACACTATAAAAAGATTTAAAATCTGCCTCTGTTAGTCTACAAAAGATGTTTCTTACAAGTAATATTTTTAATATTTCTCTTTGTTCAGTTCAACTGCAACATGAAACATTTGTGATTAGTCTATTAAGCTAGAATATAATCTCCAAAACAGCGATTAATAAACATTTCTATTTCCATTACCCTTTTTTGGTCTTTTTTTTAGCAAGACAAAGTAATTCTTGCCCTGGTTTAACCAGATGTAGTATGAATAAATATAATGATATTTAACATTAAACTATGAAATGACAACTTGTCTGGTGAAAGTAATAGAAGAGTCTGTGTCTAGAACTTTTCTTGAAGAAGGTTCTATTATAACATAGCACTTCATTTTTTCTAATATTGAAGTGTCCTTTTCATTATCAGACAGTATTGTTAATTAGCTGGGTTTGACACAAACCAAAACATATACATTATCACTGGTTTTTCAAAGAAATATGAGACGTGCCTTTTCTGATCATGTAGTAACTACTTATGAGCTGTTATATGATTGATGTCTTGTTATCATTATGAAAGAATAAACTCTCTTAGTGGAAAAGAAATAGAGAAATGCATGGCAGGCACATCAGCAAATAGAACATTTGCTGAAGTGTTTTATGCAGAATCTTACAGTTGCTGTGTTTGCCATGGATTGATATGTTCAAGTCAGAAGGCTCACTTACCTAATACAGTCACTATCTTTAGTCCAGTGTTTGTATCACATTTTCTGTGAACTAAAAGTAATTGGGTGAATGTGACATCATGTCACAGGCTTGTAAGGAAATAAAATATTTAAGTGGAAACAGGACCTGACATGTTCCTTAACTGAATGTCACATCAGTGTACCACTGGAAAATTAATGTAGGGTAAAAAAAAAAAAAGCTCAGTTTTCTCCTTTGTTTCCATGGGGTTAGAGGACTACAAACCCTTCTTTTATCCCTCTCTCCAGACTGTATGCTGGAACTGAGCCTAACTTACTTAGGTAAGCTTGGCTCACATATGAGAATTACTGAAACTGTCACCAGTAACTTAGATGTCTGTCTCCTGCAATGCACATCCCTAAAAGCTGCTAAAAAAGGCTTGTAGTGGGCTTTAGGGACTATTACGTCATCTCTCTGGAAAAAAGAAATATATATGTTAGGCATAAACAACACCCAGGCACCCACAGGGTTTTAGGAGAAATATAACTAGGCAGAATTACTCTTCTATCCTGTCAGCGACTTGGGCATAAGCTACTACAGCTTTTCTTTCTTCAGCAGGTTACCACAAGAATGATTTTTGGTTTTTGAGGCAAGTTAATGATGTTCACCAAATTCACCAATTATGAATCTGGCATTCACAAAGGATTACAATTTGAGAACATGACTCATTTTCACTTGACTCCTCTCTTCTGACCTCATTAAAGTGAATCATTTCTTACAGTAGTTCATTGTTCTTAGCAAAAGGAGAGAATGCAGAAGTTTGCTGTAGGGCAACCTGTTCCTCAAATAGAACTTGATGGACTAAACAATGCTTTGTTATGTGGAGGGCTTGATGCAGTGGAATGCCATTCCAGAATTCTTTTCAGAAGTTTAAATCAAACCTCCAAGTTCTTCGGTTCTTCACCCTATCATCCCAAGTTATTGTTTGACTCTTATTCCAATTTTTTATGTCCCTTTTATTCTTTGATGTATTGTAGGGCAACTTAGTCTAGTTTGGTACTTGGGGTTTGAGATTGGAATAAAATGAGATACTTGCAAACTGACACAGAGTTTACCGCAGTTACTTAGCCATAGTAGGGAGTAGAATAGTGACCAAAGTTAGAACAGGAAGTTGTCCATTGCTTCAACTGAAGGGAAACTATTGTCTTTCCATCAGAAATCTAAGGGAGGAATCCGTGACTTCTCTCACTGTTTTTTTTTTGTTTGTTTTGTTTTTTTGTTTTTTTTGTTTTTTGTTTTTTTTGTACGTAGGTCATTAGAAATCTCTCTCAATGGTTCCAGCTTTACTTGCCTAAACAAATTGAGTTGTGAGGATAGTTTAATACATTTTAAAGAAAAACTACACTAATATTATGAGGGAAGATAGTAAGTAGGATCTTCCTCCCACCAAATCCTTTCTCTTGTCTTAGATTTTACTTCTCCCCTATCTGTTTTGGTGGTGATAGTAGTATGATGAGGGCCAGTGCCAGACAGAAATGTGCCAATACTTGAGGCAATCAAGAACATGGAGAGGCTTGATATGACATCAGTAATTGAATGAATGAAAGAAAGAAAAGGCATATATTAAGTTTTTTTTTTTACTATTTGGCAAGTACTGTGCTCAGCACTGATGATATAAAAACAAAAATAGTTTCTCTCTGCCCTCAAAAAGGGTATTCTTATGGAAAAGGCACCATATAGAGAAAATTGTTGGTCATAGAAGACTATTTTGGTTTATAGGAGTTTATAACAAGTTATAGGAACAATGAAAGGAACCATAGGTGAGTAGACACCACAGTGTTTTTAGTTTCAATGGCAGTATTCATTTTATTATTGTTTCAAAAATAGAATCAATACAGGACTCAGTATTTTTCCACAAAAGACCTGCCCAATTTTCTGAACTCCTTTCTTTTAAGCATCTTATTTTTCACGGATACTAGTGCAGCCCCAGATCTGGCATCTTGTAACCCTCATTCCTGTTACATGAATGGTTTACCCAACCTTCTGATTATGCATTTTCCAGATTATCCTGTATAATTTATTCTAAAAATATATCCAGAGATGTACATCCATCCTCTGGCATATAGATTAGGATTTGAAATATGTTATTCTTCATTTGTATAACAAAATAATCCATGGAATTATTCTTAGTCCTATTCTCTCCCCAACCCTAGAGGAAATGCCTTTTTAAAATTTTTTATATGTACATATGTTTGTTTATATATCATACATATGTATATAGATAAAATAATCCTTGAAAAAAAGATCAGGATGTCAGTGCTTTACATAACTGTTTATTTGTTTTTCTTTCAGAATAAGGCTCCTATTACAACAATGAAAATTTCATCCAAAAAGGTAAATACTAACCCATGTTTATTTTCTATTTCTATCACAATATTCTAATAAATTGTTTAATTTAATTTAAATAATTATCAATTAAACAATTAAATTTTTAATTGTTTCTTTAAAATGGACAGTTCACAGAATCAAAGAGTCTTAGGAACATTTAATCTAACCACATGTGAACAGTAATTCCTTGAAAGGTAATAATGATAAGTAGCTATTCAACCTCTACCTGAAGATCTACAGTGATGGAAGACCTTCTATGTCCCAAAGGAGCCCATTGTACTTTGGGATAATTCTAATTTTTAGGAGGTTGACTATGTACATAAATAAGATGACAGTTTAAAATATTCAGCCATGTTCCAGATGATTAGGAAAAGGAAAAGTTCTTATTTATCTTTGTGATTCAAACTAAATCTTATTTTAGATTAAATATGAATTTTTTTCAGGTGAAAATGTTTTTCACCTTGACATAACAAGTAGAAAGATTTAGTTTAAGATTTCATTGACATAAGGAGCTCCCATGTACCAAATTTACTTTAATAATATGTTCATATCGTTTCTGAAATTTTGGGGCAGAGATATTTACCAAATTGTCAATTTGTTAGCTACCTGATTTTAATTTCTAAACTCAGAAACATTCACTATATGCAAAACATACTTAACTTTATTATCCACAGGAAAAACATGCCCCTCTCTCTCTCTCCCTATCACATGCTGGCATATCAATGCCACCATAATCTCTTCATATGCCTAATATATCATACAAGTTTTGTTTCTTCATAATAATAATTGCTTCCTTTATTCTGCTGTTTCCTTGGTTACAAAGTGCTACTTCAAGTTATTGCTTGACACTCCTGTGAGTAGTTCAAGTATTACTCTATTTTATACCTAAGTAAACTGAAGCTCAGTTGAGTTGTGATTTTCCTGGAGTCATGAGAAATTCCACAACCAGGACTCAGATCTCGGTCTTCTGACTGGGGAACATCCAGGATTCTTTCTAGGTTGGCACACTACCATCAATTCAAAGGTAGAATGCCTAATCATGAAACAGTTTGTATTATATAACTTTAACCAGTTTCTCTTTTACTTTCCTGCTCAAGTCAAACCTAAGGCTTAGCAGATAAGAGGACCGATCCAAGTGAAATTATTAGGAAGCAGGATAAAACAGTAGATTATTCATTGACCTCTATTACAAGGGAACTACTAGACTTAAAAACTCCAGTGACAAAAGCCATTTTATCAGAAGCCGTTTGTGTAGGTTTTGTGTTACTCTTTGTTTCTTATCCCCCCCACACCCAATAACATGAGCTATATTATTCTTGTAATGTAGCATTAAGGAATCATCTCTTTAACACAACTGTGATTCCGTAATTTTAGCAAAACTCTTCAAGGGTTTCAGACCAAACAAATGAAAAATTCCACAGCATGCCTTGTACTCTTTACACTTGACTAACTTTTATGAGGAAAAATAAATGGCATACACAGAAATAAAGGTCTCATCTGTAAAAATGTTTGTGTGGGTGCATGAGAAACATTTTCCCAAGTAACAAGAAGCCATTAGTCATTTTCTGTGCCCCAGGGAACTAATCCAAAGGCAGATTGTCCTTTTGAAGTCAATGGGAAACTCTTTGTTTAACCCAGCTTGGTAGAAAGAGAAAGGTCTGGAGAAAAATATAAAATGGATATATGGCAGCGGGGCACATTGATTTTGTATATGTTTGCAAGGAAACAAATGTGTTGTTTATAGTGAATGTTGAGATATTTAAAACAAACTCCCCTAACAAAGGCATTATAAAATTGTCATCAATTACCATCTTTCATTCATCAAAGTATATAATGGAAGGAAACTGGATTAATTGAAACTATCAAGATTCTAGAGAATAGAATTAATTGTCTCATTTGTTATAATTCATTCTGCAACTTATTTCATAGTGGTAGTTGTTTCTTTTCTCCCCTCCCTTACCCTTCCAACTCACATGCCAGTGGATTAAGATCCACCAAGGTTTATAAAGAGTTAAAGACATCCCACAAGATGCTTCATGCTACAAGTCCAGTGGCCAATGGGATATAGAACAAGCAATGAAAGGAAAAGTGAGAATTTAGGGAAAGAAGGAAACCAAAATTCACTTACTTTTCATTAAAATATTTTAACCCAAGCTAATATATTCTGCAATTTCATAAGAAATTTCAGTCATATTTTTTTTGCTATCTCAGAACCTGGGTTTATCTGGGATGAATTCTTTGTGAAGGCTTTCCTCTGAGTAGTAGGACATTTGATATATAGTAATTTTATTAATCTGATCTCAGACACTTACTTGCTTTGTGACCTTGGGCAAGTAACTGATGCTCTGTTTGCCTTAATCCACTGGAGAGGGAAAAGACAAACTGCTCCAATATCTTTTCCACGAAAACTTCATGTATAGTAGGCTCCACAGATGCAAGAAGTCAGGCATGGCTGAACAACAACAGTTTTATGACCTTTTATCAATCAAATGAGATGCAGCATGTCACCCTGCTAGAGTGTAGGACCTACCTGGAATCAGGATTCAAATCCTGCCTCTGATAGACTAGCCGTGAATCCTCGAGCAAACCCAATTCTGACAACTCTCTCAAATTAAAGCTAATAACAGCTATGAACAGGACTGGTAACGCATAGGTCATTGATGTATACTGTATTCACTTAAATATATGAGTGCAGCTAAAATAGCAGATTTCAACAGTATACTTAGAAATGGTTTCATTTTTGGAAGACTGAATTAAAATTGGAGGTTGGAGATAGAAAATGCTAAAGGCAAACAGAAGGGAAAAAAAACTATCTAAAACTAACTGGAGGGAAAGGGTACTAATAACCAGGGTAACGTGGGAATTTTTTTTTAAGAAATGTTCTTGTAAATCGTTGTTTGTATCCCTTGAATGCAGGATTCTTGTTTCCATAACTTTTATGTACAGCTGAGGAAAAGGCAAACACTTCAGAATGACCCTCAAACTTTAGGAACTAATCAATTGACAAGCCCTTATTAAGGGTCTGCTTCATGTCAGGAAGTCTTCTAGACATAGGGATGCGAAAACCAAAATGCTTACCTCTTTTCTCAAGGAGCTTCTAAAGAGTCAACTAATGAGATTTTTTATAGCCTAGACTTGCCAAGCTTCCACTGATAATGCCAAGGCTTGGAAACCCAGAAATGTTCTTGGGGTGGGGAGGAAGAGAGAATAGAAACCATTTATCTCTAATATGTTAAAAATTAAATTTTATTCACATTTAAAAAATTTAAATGCTTTCTGTTAATAGTTTACCTATAAAAATGTGTGTGTGTTTGGGGGTGGGGGTACAGCTAGGTGGCTCAGCAAAGTGTGAGCCAGACCCAGAGATGAGAGGTCCTACATTCAAATTTGACCTCAGACTCTTCCTGGCTGTGTGACCCTGGACAAGTCACACACCACCCCCTGCCATTGCTTAGTCCTTGTCACTCTTCTGCCTTGGACTCAATGCACAGTATTGATTCTAAGATGGAAGGTAAGGGCTTTCAAAAAACAGATAAAATAAAAATGTGTGATAATTTCCTTTTCATCCTTTTATTTGGAACTATTTGTTTTCTATTTCTTAACTAAAAATATCCCCAATATTAACCCTCCATTTATTCAGGTTACAGTGAAACATTGCTAAATATAGTGGGAGGGAGAAAATCACTTTGTTACATGTTAGTAACCAGAATTCAAAGAAAGTACTCAATGTATTTTAAATCTGTAATAAATTTGTAACATTTAGTTCCAACCTGAAATAAAGAACAATGAAATTTAATGTCTAGAAAACAGTCGTATAACATGGGGCTTAAGAATTTTTAACAGGAAAGTGTTAATGGTATAGGCGTATTGACCTAGGGAAATCCGGTTTATTTTGGCTTTTTTATTGTTTGAAAGTATTTGACAGGATGCCTGATGATTCTTCTCTCCAAAATGAATCCAAAGGCTTATGGGCATAGAGGATAGACTATTCCTGCTCAAAGACTTTTGTTCTATTCTGCCTCTGAAATGAACCATTATCTTTCTTTTAATAGCAACAGCTCTATGTAAGCTCCAATGAAGGGGTTTCCCAAGTGTCTCTACATCGTTGTCACATCTATGGGACAGCTTGTGCTGACTGCTGCCTAGCAAGAGATCCTTACTGTGCTTGGGATGGCAGTTCTTGCTCCAGATTCTATCCAACAGGGAAGAGGTGAGTCCTTCATCTTTCACCTCAATACACAGTTTGTACATCTTATTCTAAAATTTGAGGAAGAAAATTCAGTCATGATGGAGCTTGTGGCCTCATAAAGCTTACCATGAAGGAGGAAAATATGACACATAAATACATTCTAATATGATATAGTAAACAAATGCATTTGGGCTAAGAGACAGAGAGGAGGATCAGTGGAATAGACTTGGGGTAAATGACATCAGCAAGACAGTGTATGATAAACCCAAAGAGCCCAACTTTTGAGACATGTATCCATTATTTGACAATGATCAGGTGGGATTTATAACAGGAATGCAAGGATGGTTCAACATTTAGGGAAACCATCCACATAATTGACCATATCAACAGTCTAACAATTTTCCAATTAGTTTTTGATTTGCCTGTCCAGGTGCCCTTACTAATTATGTGCGGCTGAAAAGAAGGTGTATTCCTTTTTGTCCCTATTTATTTTTCTCCACATATCAATTAAATCAAATTTTTCTAGGACTTCATTTACCTCTCCTACCTCTTTCTTATTTATTTTTTGGTTTGATTTATCTAGATCTGAAAGAGGAATATTTAGATCTCCAGCTATTATGGTTTTACTATCTATTTCCTTCTTGAGCTCTGCCAGTTTCTCCTTTATGAATTTGGGTGCTATGCCACTTGGTGCATACATATTGAGCAGTGTTATTTCCTCATTGTTTATACT
>NC_058134.1:160266345-160266908 GCF_016433145.1 Gracilinanus agilis | reverse complement strand
AAGAGACAGAGAGGAGGATCAGTGGAATAGACTTGGGGTAAATGACATCAGCAAGACAGTGCATGATAAACCCAAAGAGCCCAACTTTTGGGACATGAATCCACTATTTGACAAAAACTGCTGGGAAATTTGGATAACAATATGGGAGAGATTAGGTTTAGGTCAACATCACACACCCTATACCAAGATAAATTGAGATTGGGTGAATGACCTGAATATAAAGAGGGAAAATATAAATAATTTAAGTGAACACAAAATAGTATACCTGTCAGATCTCTGGGAAAGGAAAGACTTTAAAACTAAGCAAAAGTTAGAGAAAATTAGAAAATGTAAATTAAATGGTTTTGATTATATTAAATTAAAATGCTTTTGTACCAACAAAAACAATGTAGTCAAAATCAGAAGGGAAACAACAAATTGGGGAAAAAAATCTTTATGACAAAAAACTCTGACACGGGTCTAATTACTCAAATATATAAGGAGTTAAAGCAATTGTATAAAAAATCAAGCCATTCTCCAATTGATAAATGGGCAAGAGACATGAATAGGCAATTTTCAGGTAA
>NC_058134.1:160213627-160265957 GCF_016433145.1 Gracilinanus agilis | reverse complement strand
AAGGAATAATAAACTGGAGGAGTTCCAGGCGAACTGGAGAGACCTCCGGGAACTGATGCAGAGCGAAAGGAGCAGAGCCAAAAGAACATTGTACACAGAGACTGATATACTGTGGTAAAATTGAATGTAATGGGCTTCTGTACCAGCAGCAATGCAATGACCCAGGACAATTCTGAGGGATTTATGGTAAAGAATGCTACCCACATTCAGAGGAAGGACTGCAGGAGAGGAAACATATAAGATAAACAACTGCTTGAACGCATGGGTCGGGGTGGACATGATTGAGGGTGTGGACTCGAAACTACCACACCAATGCAACCACCAACAATTGGGAAATTGGTCTTGATCAAGGACACATGACAAAACCAGTGGAAAAGTGCGTCGGCCATGGGTGGGGGGAGTGCAGGGGGTGAAGGGGAAAATAGGAGCATGAAACATGTAACCATGTTAAAAATGATTATTAATAAATGTTAAAAAAAATAAAAAAAATGTGCAAACAAAAACACTATATAAGGTCAGGGGAGAGTAATTCTTTGGGTAGTAGAATGGAAAGAGATTTGGCTTTGGAGTCAGAAAACTTCAGTTCAAATCTTGAATCTGCTACTTACTAATTGTATGACTTTGGAGGTACTTCTTCACTCTCCTGATGTTAGAAGAAGAACTACTACCAACACCTATTTTCAGGTTCATTTGGAGCACAAACAAGACACTCATTTGAAAATCACTAAACAAGAAACTAAAGAAGGTTTACTTTGCCTCTAACACAGGAAAAATATTCAACAAGGATATAATAGCACTTAGCTTCTCTTGACACAGATTTTAGTTTTCTCCATCTGGAAACATATCTAGTTAACAGAGTGACTCAGATAATCTTTAGAAACCCATTAAGTCAGGGGGGGCCCCAGCTCCACATGAGTAGGACTTTTTTATTCCCCTAATTAGGAAGCTGCATCCAAGGAAACAGGTGAATGGAACAAGGACACTTTTGTTGCCTTTTAGGAAAAATTAATCCCAACAAAAGGGGAATAGACCAATGGTCCTATCTCAATTGGTCTCAGTTTTCTTATATAACTTCCCAGGTCCCTTTCAATTTTAAATTCTGTGTTCTTATGATTATGTGGATTGGTGAAGCCTTTCTGGAGAAGTTAACTTTTAAAATTGGTTTTAAAGGATGAGTACAAATCATCATGTTCCAGAAACAGCATAAGCTAAAGCATGATATCAAGAAAATGCAAAGTAACTGAGTTTACATGAGCAAAGTATACATAAAGGAATATTGGGCAGGGCTGAGGGGGAAAAATCACGAGATTAAAAAAATAAAAATTATAGCACACTACTAGAGAGATGGAATAATGGTAGTAATGGAGGGGGATTACATAGTTGGCAGAGCTCGGAGAAAAGGAACTTGGAGAGTTCATCTGCACCCAAGATCTAAAAGGAGTAAGCCATGCCCGTGTTTTGGAAGGTGCCAGCAGGAAATGTGACTGCCAGGTACATGAGATGTGAGGTATGGAGCACAGTGCTATTATGTGCCCTTGACAAATTTTCTAAAGATAGCAGCAGCGAACCACAAAACATGTGATAGGAGAATTCACAGTTTAAAAACTTTAATATTCTCATGTAGATTTTCAATTCTGTTAAAGATAAAGGCAAAACTTTTTTTGGTCAGGTTCTTTTCTTTTTAAAAATAGAACAGTATATATTTATATGTAGCTATGCAGCAATGTCTAGACAGTTTTTAAAGTATTTGCTACATTGGGCCAATTTCAAAGTGCAACTTTTTTTCTAGATAGGCATTTGAGCGCTTATGCAATCAAGCATCACTTTATTTTTTTCTGTTTTATGATAATATTCCTCTTCATACATTCTATGTTATAACAAATTGAACTAGTCACTTCCTCCTCTGTGGTCCTCTGTGTTTTCTTTCTCATTGACTTTGCTCACACTGCTATCTATATCTACAGTACCTTCCCAACATCTCTCCTCAATTTCTGCTATTTTCTGCTGCTTAGCTTCACTCTTTGTTTTGGGAAGAAGGGGACAATAAAAAAAAGTTAAAGAATCCAAATGAAGAGAGGTTTGGTCATTATTTAGCTGCTCTTGATGAACTTAGTCCACCAAGCCACGATAAACTATATTTTCCACTACTAAACAAATTGCCACATCTTATGTCTAAGTAATTGAAGGTATTTCAAGGTTTGATTGTCATATAATACAGAGATTAATTATACCTGTTCTGTTTGGCCACAGAAAGCAGAACTAGAAATTATAGGAGGAATTGAAGTGGAGCCTATTTAAGATTGACATAATTAGGGAGTTGCTAACAGTTTGAGCTATCTAAAAATAAAATTTAAGTGGTCCTTAAAAAGACAATAGAAAACTATTCATCGATTATACTGTGGAAGAAATTCTTAGTACTATACAAATTATCCCAGAAGCTCCCTTTCAGCTTCTAGAAATCTTGGATACCAGTTTAATTTTCAGTCATTATTTTGCAATAACCACCAAGAAATTTTACTTGATTTTTCCAAAATGGATAATGACCTTTTCTTATCAGACCATGACTACACAGAACTATGAATATGTTATAGAAGTAGAACATGGCTAGGCAAAGAAACTAACATCAGAAGCATTTAAGAAACACAGGAATGCTCAAACAAGACAAGTTAAAGCACCAAAAAAGCACCCCAAACTTGTTTTGTTTAACAAATTTTTGCTAAATGAAGCTTTTTGTTCTTGAGCACCTTAGGGTTACCTATATGACCCCATCCAATGAGAATACTCTGACTTAAAATGCCTCAGCTGGGGAAAGACTGGTTTTCCTATATTATAAGAAGTTGATCTTCTGACCAGGTATCTTCTGCAATGATAACCAAGGACAATTGAGTAACCAGGTGGGAGGTTTACCTTTCCCATATGTTTATTTGAGGTTAACTCTGTGTTAGAAGTGCTTGATCCAATGGAAGATACTCCAGTCATTTTATGATAAGTGTTCATCTTTGGTAGCCCAAGTTAAGATATTGGGAACAAAAAAAAAACATGATGCATCCACTCTCAAATCAAATAACTGAATACTTCTCAGTATTTTCAACCAAACCTAAAGTCAAATACCAACCATCTGATTCTTCAGATATAAAAAGGATGATGTTACTATTTAAACTTTCTGCCCTAATATTTGTGAAATTTTCCAGCTGGAAACACCAAGGAATCTCAAATATCTCAATATAAGTCTTTAATCTGTAACTAGGAATCAATATTAAAGCAGCTTAAAACATGAAAAAAAATTATTTTCTAGGCATGAAATTATCTCTGCTATGTTAGGCAAAGGCTAATCTTTCACATTTACCTATTGCCCTTGTTTTTTTAGATGACTGCTTATATGATCCTTCTCTCAATCTCTCTCTCTCTTAGAACATATCTTATTCCTCCATTCTTCTCTTGCTTCAGGACATTTTCTGTAGACAGCAAATGGTTTATTTTCAAAACTTAGAGTTTATTTTTGAAGTAAAGTTTTATGTTACATGAAGACTGCCCTCTCGTGTTTGAGATTTTTCTTTTGTGAGTTTAAAAATTTATCTTGGAATGTGAATTTGCTTTTGTTTGCCCAGGTGGTCTTTCTCTTATTATTATCTCTTTCCCTTTTGAGACAGGGACTTATCTAGAGATTCCAAGTTTTTCTCCAAAATAATTGTTGTCCTAATCACATCTATCTTGATACATTAAAAAGTCAAATTACATGTTTTCTCTTGATAGGACCTCCATATTAGGAACAAATTGGTCTAGGATGTAGCAAAAAAATATATATATATATAATAAAATAAAATAAAATAAAGGTGATGAATGCTCAGTTAGAAACAAAGCATGAGTTACTTGTTAAACTATCTTAAAATCTTAAAGAGAATGATCCTTCACAGATACCATCTTTGCCTAGCATCTTTGAGTTTCCTTTAAGCATTTATAAAAGACAAATATTATTTTGACAAGATAAAAATCTCAAGGAGGTATTAACAATATTTTATTTTCTCATATGGAGAATATATGAAAGTTACCAAAAAGTGGCCATAGAAACATAATTTTACAAACTGAAACGGAGAAAGTGTGGTGTTAATTACATTCTCTGAAGTGAAAAATTTTAAAGTGTTTATATGTATACATATATGGGTATTATACATTACAGGGAATATCAACAACTACCAATCTATTATGCCCATGTTCTCATTTACTTAAAATTACATGCAATGCAGATATCTTCTAAGAGGTTGTTATTAGGAAATAGTTAAGATAGTGCAAATAATACTCTCCCAGTAGATTACATATATAATGTTCATCTACCAATAAATGTTGATTAAGTATTTAGTATTTGCCAAGCACTGATGCAAAAATGGGAAAAGTTGGGTGCTTGGTCTGAAAGTGCTTGCTTTTGAATAAGGAAGACTACAGTGGCTATGCATATATAACATAAGGAAACTAGATGGTGCAGGGGATAAAGTGCCAGTCCTGGAATCAGGAATACCTGATCAAAATCTGACCTCAGACTCATACTAGGCATATGACCCTGGACAAATCACTAAACCCTGTTTGTCTCAATTTCCTCATCTATCAAAACAGGTGGAGAATAAAATGGCAAAACCCTCCAGTATCTTTGCCAAGAAAATTCCAAATGAGGTCACAAAGAATCAGAACTGATAAACAATAATATAACACATATACAGTGTATAGAGGAGTTAATTTGAGAAGAAAGGCTTCTAATACTAAGATAAAACATGGAATTGATGTGGGATTTGAAGAAAGCCAGAAGATCCAAGAGATAGAGTTAAGGAGGGAACTTATATGGAGCACTAAATTTTATGGAACAGTGAGGTGGCATGGTTAGACCTGACTGAGCTTCAGGAAAATTGTTATCTAAATGAAAGATGGAATGAGAAGAAACAAGAGAAAAAGAAGGGGGAGAGAGGGAGATACAGACAGACAAACAGACAAGAGACAGAGAGAGAGGAAGAGGAAGAGTCAGAAAGAGGGAGGGAAGAAAGGGAGAGAGAGAGAGAGAGAGAGAGAGAACAATTAGAAAGATATTTGAATAGAAAAGCACAGAGTAATGAGGACCTGCACCAAGTGTGAGTGGAGAGGGGCTGATAAGAGAGATGTTATGAAGGTAAAAAATAGGAGATTTGACAAGAGATTCTATATAGGAAGTTAGTGAGTGTGAGAGAGGAGTGGAGGCTAACACTGAAGTTGAAAGCCTTGGTGACGGAGAGGATGGTTATTCCCTCGAGAATAAATAGGAAAGCTCTTAAGAGGGGAACGTTTGCAGTAAAAAGAAAATGTGTTCTCCTTTGGACATGTTGATGTCCGCCATGACACCCAATTTAACATGTGTACATCCAAAAATCTGTTGGTGATATGGGATTAGATTTTTATGGGAGATAAGAGTTAGATACATAGATAAAGGAATGGTGTGTATAGAAATGATGCTCATAGTAATAGAAATGATGAGCATCCAAGAAAAAGTGAAGAGAACAAAAGGTAGTGTTTTGAAGGACTCTCATAATTAGTGGTATAATCAGAAGGAAGCTCCAGAAAACGAGACAGAAAAAAACAGTCCAAAGGGCAGGAAGAGAACTAAGAGTGAGCAGTGTCTGACCTACAGAGAATAGAAAGAATCCAAACTAAATTGAGCAACTGTGTCAAAAATTATAAAAGTTTAAAAAATGAGGACTGAAATTTAGCAATTGCTAGATATTTGGTAACTGTTGAGAAGGCAGGTTCAGTCAAATGTGAGTTTGGAAGCCAGACTATAATGTTTAGAAGCAAGTGAGAGGCAGTAAGGGAAAGCATTTGATATAAACAACTTTCTCAAAAAGTTTATCTTAGTATTAGAAGAGAGTCAAATAGGATAGTTTACAAGGATTGTAAAATCAAATGAGAATTGTTTTAAAGATAAGACAATATAGGATTTCTTTTAGGTCAGAGAAACAGCTGATAGTGAGCAAGTGAAGATTAAAGAGAGATGAGAAATGATAAAAGATGGTAATCTACTCCCATCAGAGAGGGTGGGGATGGAGGGATGTAGGATCCACATAAAAAGGTTGGCTTTCTTATTGAAAATTGTTCCAACAGGTAATCTGGGGAGAAAATTAACTCAAAAAAAGAAAGAAATATTTTCTTTCCCAAAAAGAAGAAAGATGGAGATGAAGGAGGAAAGATAGTGAAATTGCCTAAGTGCCTTAAGATGAATAGGGGAAAATAGAAAAAATTGATTAAAAGTTATAAAGAATATACTATATGTAAAATAAAAATAAATACTGGAAAGCAATATCTAAGCTATATGACACTATATTGTGGAAATTTGTAAATTAGAAAACGTCAGGGTTCAGGCCCATCCCAGCTTGGCCAAAAACCCAGAGCTCATTTGTCAACTGGTATAAATAAAGTCAAATTTACTCCCCACCCCCTTAAAATGGAGGTGGTCTTGTGAATATTTCTTCTCTTTTTTTTTTCTTTTAGTAGGTTTCGTTCTTTAAGAAGGCCAGGTCTTTTATTTAGCTCTGTGAAGTAATCTTCCATTCTATAAATGGTGAAAATAAAGATCACCAAATTCACAGTAGCTTCAAAGCCAACTGAGATATCAAAATGTCTGGACACATTCCAGGATGCTGATATGCTAGAGACATGCATAAAATTTCCATTGGCAAGACACTTCAAGATATTTTCTTCCATATTTTACTCACAAATTGATTATTGAGTCTCATTTACAGTTATTCCATCAATAATTGGGATTACTCCTCACAATTTATCACCAAAATCCTGATTAATAAGATTACATGCGAAGACTATACAGTTATATAGAGGTATAAAATAATGAATATTAACTGAAATTCCTTAATTAGATTTTTTTACATATGCCACTATCCCTACTGTTGAGAGTATTAAAAAATTAATAGAGCACTGGCTGTCTTGAATGCTCTAAAAAGTATTTACAAACTCTACATCAAAATTCTTCAGATGCTTTAAAGATAGAAAAAGAAATAGCCTTGTTTCACTGATAATAAACTTCAGGGAAAACATAAAATGGATAAATAAGACATATAGACAATGAATATGGCTCAGAATTAAATAGAAGAGGCTGGGTCACCTTTGGAAAACTGCAAAGATCTTTTTTTAACGACCACAAAGATATCCCAGAAACAAAGGTTCATATCTTTAGTATCACTGATTCTACCAGTGTTTCATATGGCTGCGAGACTTTGTATATGACAATCTCCAAAGAACTGAAAACAATTTTTAACCAAAAGAAATGAAGAGGGACATGGTGAGTTTGAAAAGGCTGTATCATATAACAAGTAGACCATAGTGCCACCTAGCATATAGTAAGTACATAATAAATACCTTTTAATTTTCATTCAAAACTGAACAATAACAACCCAATAAATGCTGGGAGTTGTGCTAACTAGAAGATGAGCTTCCTCTTTATACCTTAAGTCGCTTTCTCAGGCTGATGCTTCCGATGACTGCTCATGCCCTGGGCACAAGGTTATGGTTTAGTTGCTTCAGACAAAATAGCTTATGGTTCATAAGAGTGTTATGGCCATTTAGTCTATATTTACGTGATGTTTGACCAAGTGCTTTCAAGCATTTCTCATATGATCTCCCTTATCTCATATGATCACCCTTACCACACTACTGAGGCAGTTAAATAGGTATTGTTAGCTCCATTTCTCAGATAAGGAAAGTGAAACTCAAAAAGGTCTATTGATATCCTCCTCTCAAACAATGGTTCTGAGGCCAAATCAGTCAAATAATCTGACTTTTAACTACAGTGTTCTTTTCCTTACCTCACATAGCCTATAGAACCAAATGATGGTGGTACCATTTGAAATAAAATTAAATACCTTGGGCAATAGTATTTGGCAAATACATTTGGGAAAAATTTAGTATTAATCATTCTCTTAAATTCTTCTAAACCCTCAGGCGGAGTCGCAGACAAGATGTGAGACATGGTAATCCAATGACTCAGTGCAGAGGATTTAATCTAAAAGGTACGTTAACTGAAAAATAGTCATTTTGTGTAAAGAGATTACTTGCCTTTGACTATCAGCTATTATTCCTGTGGTTTTGTGACAGCATATCATAAAATGCAAATAAGTCATTTTCAAGGGTCTTTTAAAATGTCATTTCAAGTACTTTACTAGGAAATATATGTGTATTATTACCATAACAATATCATTATTATTATTATTAAATAAATGTATGTTAATATAAGACTTCAGGTACTTTCCCCCAATGGTTTTTACCCATCATGGAATTTGACCTTTATTCAACAGAGCTTGTCTTTGCATTCCTGCGTATCTCTATAATTAAATTTGGTTTTCATAGAATAAATTTGATCTAATATAATAAATAATTAAATCAGGTTTTTTTTTTTAATTTTTAGTCCGGCCTTTTTTTCTCTATATTTGAATTTAAAAAAAAAACTTTTGAACATTTATTTTTCAAAATTTCTAATTCATTTGTGATCTGCTCATGTCACTAATGTGATAGAAGCCATAGCTAGATTATCTTTTTATCGGCATAGTTCAGAGCATTCCTTTGAATATTCACACATCAAAATTATAATTTAAAAATAGAAAGTAGTTTAAGACTATGTATCTAATATGACGCTTAGAAAAGAAGTTAATGAAAAGTTGCCAGAGTAGTGAATATGACACCTTATTCATTGTCTTCCCCAACATAACATTTTCAGAAATTGCAGGTTATTTTCCCATTTGGACTAAGGACAAAAAAAATGCTTATATTAATGGTCTCATATGTGTGAAATCAGTTGGTCAGAGATTTTTATGAAAGGAATTCTATAATGGGTCTTAATTTTCAGGAGATATACATTTCCCTTTTAAATATAGCACATGGGGGATAAAAAGATTCTAAATAACTTGGCTTCCATTCTTTTGCTTCACAGCATATAGAAATGCAGCTGAGATTATTCAGTATGGAGTAAAAAATAACACCACTTTCCTTGAGTGCACTCCCAAGTCTCCACAGGCATCTATCAAATGGCTGTTACAGAAAGACAAAGACAGAAGGAAAGAGGTGAGTGATGCAGTTCAGTAGCAATCAATCAATGCTCATGAAAAGGCTCTAAATCACCAAGTGGGTCAGCATGCTTCAAATCAAACCAGCTAAGCACAGCATACGGACATCCTTTTATACCATCAGGATGACAGGTGCCAAGTTCTTTAAAATCAGATGCCCTAAAAGCTGATAGATTAATTAGATAACCTCTCTGCCTGCTTACCTCTATCATGAAGTTACTGGAACAAGAGCTTTGGCTGTCGGAATGTGGCATTGATGGGAGGGTGCATATGTAAAAGAAATAGTCTGTGTGCCATTCCAAAAACTAAATGTGATAGAGTGGGGAATGTAAAGGGAACTTAAATCATTTTTGTTTTCATTTATAAGTGAAAAATTACTGTAAACTATGAAATTTTGTGGCAAAAAGAAAACAAACAAACAAGCAAAAACATGTTGCAGATGCCATACTATCATTTTCCATTGCCATGTGTCTACTGTGTTCAAGTTTCAGTTTCAGGTTCAGGTTAGAGAGATTGTAGAGAGAATGTGACACAAATTTGCCAGAGTAACCAAGAACCTTTCTGCACCTTCTCTAATTTTATCTCTTTTTGTAAATTATCATAGAATTTATTTTTAGCTTACAAGGTGATTTTGTCCTTAATCCTCTATCAGGAACCTTCATAGTGGATCCAAAATTTTTTTATCTATTTCTTTGGTTGTTTTGCTCATTGTATAGAATTGTCCTTTGTCCTGAGGCCCAATATGAGAGATTAAAAAAATTCCTACATAAACATGTAGCTGGAATTCCATTCATTTTGTGGCCTAGCCAAGACTTTAGGCACACTAATGTGGCCCTAATCCATAGTTCTTTGAGAATTCGGTAACTCCTTGATTATATTTTTTAAAGAATTTCTGACTAAGGAAGAAAGAAAAGTTTAATTTTACAAGGCTAAGAGAGTAAAAAAATAAATAATTTTTTCTTCCTTAGTAACAAATTATGTATCCAACTGTGAATCAGTACTCATAGAATTTTCTTTGATTGTGATGAATGTTTTAAAATATTTAGAATTGATTACCTACTGTAGACATTGAATAAAAATTAGAAAGAAGATATATAATAAATTTAATCTGTGTCCTTGAAGTTCCTTATTTCTTTGCTTTAGAAATACTATGGGATCACAGAGTCTTCCTATTTCTCCTTATTTCATTTAGTGAGGTTCTATTACTTTCTTCTCCACAATAAATTTATTTTTAATTCTTTGTTTTCTCCTTTCCTACCCCTTTTAATGCCACAATTAGATACCAATAATCCCCATCGAGAGCCACCCCTTATAGCAAAATAAAAGGATAAAAAAAAAAACAAATAAACATCCATACATCATCTGATATTGTGTGTAACATTCTACACTTATAAGCTCCCTACTTTAAATAGAAAATTATAGAGTTTCAGGATAAAGCATTATAGTTAAAATAGTTTGCTTTCTGCTTTGGAGAGACTACTATTTGCATTTCATTTCAATGTAGTTAGACTGAAAATGTTCAAATAGATTTATCTTTTATTTTTGCCATGAGCTACTAAGTCTAATTCGGAAACTCCCATAAGTTCCCTCGCATTCTCTAGAGGAGCAATCCATTGTTAATGTGTGGTTTTTGAAACATATAAGCTTGTAAATCAATGTTAAACTATATTTTACCTGAAAGAATGAATCTTTTATTACTTTGCTTCCTAATTGCTTTTCAGACAGAGTAAAATAGGATTTACTATTTGTTGAACTCCAGTCTCTCATTAATTTTACTCATTCACTCACTCTAAATTCTTCACAATCTTTTCCTTACTCATGTATTTTACCTAAACTAAAGTACTACCCAGAGAAAGTCCCAAGAGATGTAAGGTTGTAAAACACTTTAAGTGGAGGGAATGCTATTCATTTTCTCTGTGTCCCCATTAACCAAAAAAAAAAGTTCTTATCTGAAATATTTTGAGGACTACATCAGTCTCTTTGCAAATCATATCAATGTTCATTCTCTTCATTCATTACAATAGTGCGCTCTAAAACATCTTCCTTTTACTTATATGAAAGGTTCACTTAAATTGTGAGTGGATTCTTACTGACTTCTTAAATAAAATTTAACTATGCATTGAAATTTAACTTCAAAAAATATCTCACTTTTACTTCTATCAACTTCTAGCCCTTGTTCTTATTGGTCCTGCTTTCCCCCTTTCTCCTTTATTGCTAATGTTTTATACATTTCTACAGAAATTTTTCTTTTTCCTCTAACACTAAGTAAAGATACAGCTATACTCTGAAACCAATGAATTTTATCAATTCAGTAACATTATTTATAAGCATCTACTAGTCTGCTATGTGCATAGCATTACATCGGACCCAGGGATACAAAGCAAAAGAACATGATGACCAGGGATCATGCTCTTGAGGAGATTACATATAATTTCATATTTTGAATAGCCAATAAACATTTATAAAGCATTCTAGGCACTGTGCTAAGCGAAGAAGATAAAAAGAAAAATACAGTCTTCACTTTCAATGATTTTACAATCTAACGGGGGAAGACAAGATACAAAAGGAAGATGAAAATTAAGGTAGAAAGAGTGAGATAGGAGGAAAGGTACCCGAGGCAGAGACATAATGGAGAACTCGGGGAAAGCCCAGAATGTTATAACTAGGCAAGTAATTATATGTATAAGCTGAATTGCCTCCTAAAATGGAGATTTTGAAATTCATTCCATCTTCCAATCAGAGGCAGTGATAAAGTGAAGTACCAAGCCTATGAGATCTTGCACACCTTCATAAGATATTCTCTATAATATGCTATATGCATCATGGTAGAGACTTTGTTGAAGTCCCAGAGTAATCCAGCCACTGGCTAATTCATTCATCTATTCCTTAAATGAATATTAAGCAACACAGGGCAAAGTAAAAACCTTTTTATTTTCAAAAGTGAGTTAATCTGGGAGTCAAGAAGATCTTGATTCAAGTTCTGCCTCTGATAGTAGTTTGGCAAATATATATGGATAGATCAATAGATGTATAAATAGATGAGTGATAAATAATACTTATTATATATTATGTATTAATGTTAGGCAAAAAGTAAATGCTTAGAATTTTGCCTTTCATAGTGTAAGTAACCCTTACCACAAACACAATGATCTCCAGAAAATTAATTTTCAAGTTATCTTTAGCTCTTTAATTTTAAATTATAACCAGGATTAAAACTACAAAACTTCTCCCATGTTGAAAAGTATTTCTTTTTCATTAGATTATTGTCATATTTGTGAGTGAAATATGATTTATTACCATTCCTGACCTCAGCCTTTTGGCTATTTGTCTGTCTGTATCACTGAGAGGAGATAGTACATAGTCTAACAACGTGACTCTTTACTAATGAGTCTTTAAAAAATTGATAATAGAAGAGATTAGAACTCTTTACAATAATAAATATTATCTATTTTCTATTGCTTTCATTCCTAATAAATGTTAGATTAAATTGAACTGAATTGATTTCAAATATAATGCCTCTGATTCTAATGCCAAAGAGAATCAATGAACTATATGATTTCTACCTTAAAAACAATTGATTTACCAAAAATATCTTTTAGTAATTTCTGCAGTAGTGGTTTTTGTAGATGTTCTATTTTATCCATACTTTCCTTTGTGGTCTATCTCATGGTAAAAGTAGAGAGCAGCTTCAAAATAACTGACATGTAATTTGCTAGTTGTCCTCAAAGAAAAATATAACAATCACAATTTTGCTTCTTTGGAATATGACCTTTTCCTAAATTGACATTATTCAACCAAGAAATGAAAAATTAACAAAATAAAGAGTTTGCTGAATTCACTGTATCTCAGTCATTGAGAATTTTTTTAATGTGTTGCTTTCTAGGTCAAACTTAACGAAAGAATCATTGCTACTGAACAAGGACTCTTAATCCGTTCTGTCCAAGATTCTGACCAAGGACTGTACCATTGCATTGCAACAGAAAACAGCTTCAAACAAACAATAGCCAAGATTAACTTCAAGGTCTTGGACTCAGAGATGGTAGCCTTTGTGACTGACAAGTGGTCACCCTGGACCTGGGCCAGCTCTGTCCGGGCATTGCAATTCCACCCAAAGGATTTTGTGGGAGCATTCAGCCATTCAGAAATGCAGATGATTAATCAGTATTGCAAAGACACCAGGCAGCAGAGTGCCTCTCCACAGGGAGATGAATCACAAAAGATGAGAGGGGACTATGGCAAATTAAAAGCACTCATCAATAGCCGAAAAAGTAGAAACAGGAGGAATCAGTTACCTGGATCATAAAATTTTCCCCTTTTGGTGCAGCTGATTTTTATTTCTTCATGCTCGCAGTATGTTGGTTCTTATTTGTCTTCTCGGAGCATACTTGGAGCAAAGAATGTGTTGGAATATCTGAGAAAAGCTTTTATCCTAACCTGAAAAATGCATTGTAAATGAACTTGAGCATGCATTTTCCATGTAAAATTCTGACTAGCACTAGACATGTCACAGTCCTCATGGTGCATATACATTTTTAACTTAACCCAGAGTCTAATTTATGTCTTTCTTTACCTCCCCACCCCAAATCAATGTTGCTACCTACAGAAATATAACCAGGATACCTTTCATTTCAGATCAGAGACACAATCTTGTGATTTTATTTCCCTACAGTATGAATATAAATTACTCATTGTTTCTGGTTTCATGTATGAAAACAAATACCAGGTTTGTTATTTTCATCTATACATAAAAGTCACTAAGCAGAGCGAAGAAACTGACAAATATGTTGGATAGTAGATTTTTTTGAGTTGATAAAAAGATACATTGAAAGTTGAATGAATAAATGAACAGTACATAAAGAAAATATGTATGTACTTTTAGTGAAACACTGATTATTTTTAAATGGTTCCAAAAATTGAATGTTAAGATTCCTCATGTGAATCTCTCATTCCCAATGGCAAACATGCTTTCACCAAAGTATAAAGGCATCTTCAACATCATTAAGATCTGTGATGGGAGTGTTCCAAGGGAATTGTAAAAAAGGCATACAGAACAGGACAGGAAGGTAAAAGTTATTTCCCCTTCTAAGAACCTGATTTTCTAGTTGCTCTTTTGTTTTTCCAAGGAAATGGACAGTTTCTTCAGAGAGGATTATGTTGCACGACTCCTTGGAAAATAATTCTTTGTAATTGGCCAGCATTGCTGTCAGTGACAAAGTTAATTTTTGAAGTAGATCTTTTCTAGAATGCCAAAGGATGCATTTTGAAGGGAAATGAGAAAAAAAGAAAATATTACTAACAAGCAATTTTGTGGGGAAATGAGCAAAATTGACTTCATCTTTGAAAGGAACTGTTTTTTAACACTTTCATGCATTTTAAAAATTCACTCTTTCTTCATGGTACTATTTATAGTTAATCTAATTATTCTAAATGTCTGAGCTGGTAAGTTAGTTCATTAGATACACTGGTTTTAGAAGTAGCTATTCAGTAGCTATACAATGTTGAAATAAATTCTTAAGCTTTCAGATTTATGTTAGAAGCACTTTTTTTTGAATAGTCTAATGCCTAAGGTTCCACCATAAAGAGTAATTAGGGAGAAAAGACTAAAATGAAATTTTCTCCTTTATTCACATTTATTGAAAGCTCTTGAGTTTTTTCCCTTTGTTTCTTTTTTCCTTTTTTCTTTCCATTTTTCTCAAATGGAAATAATGGCCTCACCATTGACCTCATCTAATGTTTAGGACACTAAGCCTATTAATATGAGTGGCAGTCAATAGAAAAAGAAGGTCCAATGGCTCTCCTATCTAAGCACTACCAAGTTACAACTGTTCAAAGATCAAAGTCATTTCTAAAGTGAATTTGATCATTGATCAGGATATAAGCATACACTTTATTATTTAAATAGCCTTAAATTATGATATGTTAATAGGGTGGTCTTAGCTGAGTCTGAAAAATAACAGGTACTCGTGGAAGACAGAATATTAGTAATTGCGATATAAAATGTGTTGTTTTTTTTAAGACTGAATTAAAACAAATTTTGTATTGTTCCAAAACAGTCTCCAGAGCTGCTCCAAATATAGATGTTTTGACTGTTAAAGAAGATTTAAGTATTGAACAATTATTTTCTCCTCTGCAAAAGTAACAGAAATGTGCTTCAGTGTCTATAGATAACAAAATCTTCCATGGAATTTCAAATTCTCTGTACAGAATTGAAAGTACAATTGCTTTATAATAAATGTTCAGAGTAACCTATATAATTTTGCTCACATCACATAGGACATAACCTGGTAGGCAATATGGATGTTTAGTTTTGTAATGTTATTTGTGCTATTTAATACCATCTATTTGGAACATTATTAAAGTGTATATAATTTTATTACTTTTTTAAGAAAATCTTATTAACTCTGCCAAATGTAAAGATTATGTATCCCCTTCCCCAAAGAATCTCTTTAATGTAAATTGTATGTTGGTGGCTCTCTTTATTTTTATGTGTAGTTTGTACAGTTTGCTGATGTAATGATATGTCCTTCACAATCATTGGTACTGTAGATAAAATGTGCTAGAAAAACATTTTTCAAAGTGCAAGTGTCTGTATAGTTTTTAGCATGATGAAACTGTTATTACAGTGAATGTTGACTATATCTTCAATAAGAAACAATTAAGTGTAGCCAGCACATTAATATTTAATTGAATAGCTAAAATATTATTTGCCTGGTTAAATAAAATGTGTTGAAATCCTAGAATTTCTCTTACTTGTTTTTCCCCCTATAGGAAGTAGTCCTATATGGTAGAAAGTAACTGGTTTTAGAATTACATTCTCTGCTTAATGGTTTTAACATCTTAACTGGTTCTATTAGATAGATGAACTTGAAAGGGGGAAGGACTTAGATCTAGCACCAGTGGCCTAGTTCATAACAAGTCAGCATTGAAGGCTAGAAAATTATGGCTTTAACTGGCTATGTAATGATGGACAAGATGCATAACTTCCCCGTGTTCTAGGAAGCTATCAAAGGCTGTAATTTCCAGGGAAGGTGTTTACTACATTGATAGAAGTTTTGTTTTTAATCTGAGAGTTCTTTATACTAATGAAATTTCAGGTCCTTATTCCTATCCCTATTGTGTCAGAAATGGCTAGCTAATAGGATTACTATTTCTAGGTCCATATGACATATCAGTCAATCTAGGCTCAAATTCTGTCATACATAATACTAGCCGATTGATCCATTGACTTCACAAGGCTATTGCGAGGTTAAAAAATCAGAAAATCTAAGTATTTTTCAAACCTTAACCACTATATAAATATGAGCTATCATCATAATTATTACTTACTAAGGCAAAGAGATATACAAATTGATTCCTCTCCCTTTAGCATTTGCACTTCTGTTCTCCAGCAATTCGGTGAGTGTGATAAGATAAAGAAGTTTTTCTTGAATGATAGGAAATTAAGTATGTTCAATTTTCTTGTGTTTTCTTTTATACTTCAGTTTGCTTATATTTAATGTTGACAGTTGTATGAAATTGAAAGAGATTATTTCTCAAAATTTATTACACAAAAGACCTACAATTATCATTCATGCTCTGACTTTACCAATAAAAATTACAACCCTTTTTATGCCTAATTAGATAACTTTCTTGTGACAAATTGTGACAAAAATTTAACCATGGATAATATAAAATAATTGGGATTCTACCTGCCAAGAGAAAAACCCAGGAACTGTATGATCACAACTACAAAAGACTTTTCACATAAATAAGATTTAAACAAGTGTGGGGGTGGGGGTGGGGGAACCAACTGATCATGTGTAGGCCAAGTCAATATAACAAAAATGAGACTTCTACCTAATTAATTTACCCATTTAGTACCATAGCAATCAAGATACTCAAAAATTATTTCAGAGCTAGAAAAAATAATAAAATTCATCTGCAACAATAAAAGGCCAAGAATATGAAAGGCATTAATAAGGGAGAAAGTAAAAAAGGAAGGTAGCTTGGGTCTACTGGATCTCAAATTTTATTATAAAGTAGCATTCTCATACTGGCTGAGATACAGCAAAGTGGATCAATGGAATAAATTTAGACACTTAGCACACAATAGTAAATGACTATAGTAACCTAGTATTTGACAACCCCATAGTGCAATCTTTTGGAAGTAGAACTCACTATCTGACAAAAACTGATAGAAAAACTGGGAAACAATATTACCAAATGGAGTAGGTAGAAGGGAAAAAATATGGATCACAAAATATCAGCAAACTCTTATTAAAAATGTATCTACATGTAAATTTTTTAAAATTATTATAAAATCACAAAACAAAAAACATTAACTGAAAATTTATGCTGATTTTGTTACCAGATTCATATTTTCACAGACTTTCTAGCTGATTGGGAACTCCCTCAGCATGAATGTTTCTATAAAACAATGAAGTATCAAAGCCTGACTTCATTGAGTAGAATTAGAAACACTGTAATTTGTAAGTTAATTTTTGAAAAGATGTTAGTAGCATATTCTAAAATCTAGTTTAAAGTAGAATCATTTTCATACTGCTTTATGCTCTTCAAATATTTAGGTGTTTTCAAAAATATTATCTCTAGTTTTACTGTGTCCTATTTCTTAAATCATACTAAATTCTGAATCTCCATCTATATTACATACACATATAAACGAGCTAAAGGATAAGAAACTGAGTTAATACCTTTTATTTCCAATTACTTTCCTTTCTATCTGGAATCTTTCAACACATAGATATTATAATTTTTGAAAGGAGAGGAATTTGACTGAAAATTGGCAGGTCCTTGAACTGTTGGACTCTATGAACTCATATTAGCACTTGATATCCAGGAAATACAATCAGGACTCAGAGAATGCAGAACAGGGCCAAAAAACATCTTAACATTCCTTCAGAAGTATGCAGACTCGCCCTAACACAAGATGTCAATTCAGAAGACTGGAATGAATTAAAACAAACAACTAAAGCAAACAAACAAATAAAATCCTCCCATGATAAGAAGAACATGATGCCAAAAATAACAGCACAATATGGACAAGATAGGGGAAGAGACTCAGAAAATACTTTTGATAAAAAAATCTATCTAATCCTTTTTGGAAAAATCCTTTTTGGATAGCTCAGTGGATTGAGAACCAGGCCTAGAGTTGGGAGGTCCTAAAGTGGCAAAGCAAAGATATCTGTTATAACCATTACTATTTAGGGAAGCAACCAAATTGCTAGCTACAGCAATGACAAAAATAAATTGAGAAGATAAGCAAATGGAAAGAAAAACAAGATTATTCTTTTAGCAGGTAATATGATGGTTTATATAGAGGATGATATAGAGTCAAATAAAACAATAATTAATAGCTTTACAAATGTCACAGGACCTAAAATAAATGCAAATAAGGCATCAGAATTTATGCATATTACAATAAAACCCAATAGGAAGAAATATTAAAATTCCATTTTAAGATAAGACAGAATTCATAGAAGTCTGGGGACAACCTATCTAGTCATAACTAGGATTTATATTAATATAATTAAACGGGGTAGAATCAAGATGGCAGCTGAATAGCAGCAAAAGCTGAAACCATTCTGCCCAATTATTTGACAGTCTGATCATCTAGGTGAAATGGATGAATATTTTAAAACATATAATTGCCTAGATTAACAAAAGAGGGAATAGAACACTTAAATAATATGATCTAAGAAATTGAGCAAGCCATCCATGAACTCCCCAAGAAAAAATTTACAGGGCCAGATAGATTCACAAGTGAATGTTATCAAACATTTAAAGAACAATACTATGCAAAATATTTGGCAAAATAATTAAAGAGGAGGTCCTACCAAATTCTTTTTATGACCCAGATATGGTGCTTATGACACAAACATAAGCCAGAAAGATCAAATACAGGGAAAGAAAATTACAGACCAATTTCCGTAAATGACATTGATGCTAAAATCTTTTTTAAATTAATTTTTATTTTAAATATTTTTCCATGTTTACATGATTCAATTTCCTTCCCTCACCTCTTTGCTTCCCCCTTCCAGAGCTGACAAGCAATTCCACTAGATTATATTAATGTTATCACTTGATACCTATTTCCATATTATTCATTTTTGCTATAAAGCAATCTTTAAAAGTCCAAACCCCAAATCACATACCCATATATACATTGTTAAGTGATGCATTACTATTTTTCTTTTGCATTTCTACTCCCATAGTTCTTTCTCTCAATTTGGCTATCATTTTTTCCCATAAGTCCTTAAGGAGTGTCCTGGCTTGTTGCACTGCTACTACATTGGATTGTTCCACAGTGTTTTACTTTCTGTGTACAAAGTTTTCCTGGTTCTGCTCACTTCACTCTGCATCAATTCATTGAAGTTCTCCCAGGACATATAGAAATTCTCTAGATAATCATTCCTTACAACACAGTAGTATTCCATCACCATCATATACCACAATTTGTTCAACCATTCCCCAATCAAGGGACAACCCTTTATTTTCCAATTTTTGCCACCAGAAAAGAGTATGGCTATGAATATTTTGTACAAGTATTTTTTCTTATTATCTCTTTGGCATACAAAGCTAGTAGTGGTGTTACTGGATCAAAGGGTATGCATTCTTTTAAAGTCCTTTCTGCATAATTCCAAATGGCCTTCCAGAATAGTTAGATTAATTCACAATGCCACCAGCAATGCATTAGTGTACTGATTTTGCCACAATCCCTCCAATATTTATTATTTCCCTTTACTGTCATTTTGGCCTATCTGCTAGGTGTGAGGTGGTACCTCAACATTGTTTGGATTTGCATTTCTCTTATCATGAGAGATTTAGAACAGTATTTCATATTTTTGTAGATATTTCTCCATTTCACCTAGATTGCCATATTTATTGTCATATAATTGGTTGAAATAGCTCTTAAGAATTGCCTTTATTTCCTCTTCATTAGAGGTAAGATCACCCTTTTCATTCATGCTACTGTTAATTTGGTTCTCTTCTTTCTTTTTCTCAATTAGATTAACCAATACTTTAGCTATTGTTGTTTTTGTTGTTTCTGTTGTTGTTGTTGTTGTTGTTTTTTCAAGATGCCAGCTCCTGGTCTTATTTATTAGTTCAATATTTCCTTTACTTTCAGTTTTATAAATTTCTCCTTTGATGTTTAGAATTTACAATTAAGCCTTTATCTGAGGGTTTTTAATTTGTGTTTTTTTTCTAATTTTTTTTAGTTGCATGCCCAATTCATTAATCTTCTCTTTCTCTTTTTTTGTTAATATGGGCACTAAGGGATATAAATTTTCCCCCTCAGTACTGCTTTTGCTCTTTCTCATAAATTTTGATATGTTGTTCCCCTCATTGTTATTCTCTTCAATGAAATCATTATTTTTTCCTATGATTTGTTTTTTAAACAACCAGTTTTGGAGAATAAGATTATTTAATTTCTAATTAATTTTTAATTTGCTTTTCTATGTACCTTAATTAATCATAATTTTTTATCATATTACAATCTAAAAATGTTGCATCTATTACTTCTGCTTTTCTGCATTTGTTTGCAATGTTTTTATGCCTTAGTATATGGTCAATCTTTGCAAATGTATCATGTGCTGCTGAAAAGAAGGTATAAACCTTTTTATCCTTATTTACTTTTCTCCATTAACTCTAATTACCATTAGAGTTATTAACTCTAATTATTCTAAGATTTCATACACATCAATTACATCTTATTTACTTTTTGTTTTGATTTATCTAGATGTATCTAGATCTAATAGAGGAAGGTTGATATCTCCCACTAGAGTAGTTTTACTATTTCCTCCTTAAACACCAATAGTTTCTCCTTTAAAAATTTGGATTCTATACCATTTGGCACATACATACTGAGTACTGATATTTCCTCATTATCTAAACTGACTTTTATCAGGATGTAATCACCTTCCTTATCTCTTTTAATCAGATTTATTTTTCCTTGGCTTTCTCAGATATCATGATCCCAACTCCTGCCTTCTTTTTTTCAATTGATGCCCAATAAATTGTGCTCCAGACTCTTACCTTTACCTTGTGTGTGTTTACCTGTCTTATGTCTGTTTCTTGTAAACAACATATGGTAGAATTTTTGCTTTTAATTCAATCTACTATCTGCTTCCATTTTATGATCAAGCTCATCCCACTCACATTCAGAATTGTGATTACCACCTATGTATTCCCCATTATTTTGATTTCCTCTTTTAATCCTGCCCTTTCTTCTTTCATCATTTCCTTCCACACCAGTATTTTACTTTTAATCAGTCCCTCTTTTCCCTACCCTTATTTTATTTTCCTTCCCACCCTCTCCCTTCTTATTCCCCTCCTATTTTGCTTTAGAATCTTTTGATTTCCCCATACAAACCAACTTTTCCCTCTCCACATCTCCCTTCCTCTTTCCTTTTCTACTTCTCTATAGGGTAAGATAGAATTCTATAGCCCAAAAAATCTGGATATTATTCCCTCTCAGAACTGATTCCACTAAGAGTAAAATGTAATTATTACCTGTCACCACTCTTTTCCTTCCCTTCTTAAAATAGTATTCCCCTTCTACCAATGTGCCTCTTTATGTGATATAATTTACCCTATTTTTTCTCTTCTTTCAAGTTTCTCTTAGTACAAGCATTTTCCTCTATTTTTTTAGATATCATCCTAAATAGCTTAATACCACTGCATTTTGCAGTGGCAAAAAATTAAAAATCAATGGTTTGTTTAATAAATGGGCAATAACTGAATAAATTCTGGTATATGATTGTGATTGAATATTATTATAACAAACAGGATGATTTCAAAAAATCTGAAAAGCTATAAACTCAATGCAAAATGAAGTAATCAGGAACAAAAGTACATTGAGATAAATATTTGGATGAATAATTATGAATGAGGTAGTTGTTCTCAACAATACAGAGATCCAAGACAATTCCAGATTCTCGTGATAAAAAATTCCATCTTCCCTCCAAGAAAAACTGATAGTGTCTGAATACTGACTGAAATATACTATTTCATTTCTTTTTTATCTATTCCACAAAATGACTAATATGGAAAACTATTTTACCTCACTATACATGTAAATCCCAATTACATTGTTTTGTTGTCTCAGGGAATGTGCAGGGGTAGGAAGGAGTAAGTGAGGGAAGGTGAAGAGGATGAATAAAAATGGGAACTCAAAACTTAAAAAAATTAGTGTTAAAAACTTTTCTTATATGTAAATGGGAAAAACATAATATTATTTCTAAAAAGGAACTACAAAACAATCCTGGAGTTTCATCTCATTTCCTCCAAACTGACAAAAAAATTATAAACGATAATAAAAATCAATGTTGGAGAGTTGATAGAAATTTAGGAACAACAACATATTGTTGTTAAAACTTCAAAATGAGGGGGCAGCTGGGTAGCTCAGTGGATTGAGAGCTAGGCCTAGAGATGGGAGGTCCTAGGTTCAAATCTGGCCTCAGACACTTCCCAGCTGTGTGATCCTGTGCAAGTCACTTGACCCCCATTGCCTACCATTACCACTCTTCTGCCTTGGAGCCAACACACAGTATTGACTCCAAGATGGAAGGTAAGGGTTAAAAAAAACCTTCAAAATAGTATAAAAATGTTGGAAGGCATCTTGGAATTACAAAAATAAAATGACTAAAATATTTATATCCTTTGAACCAGAGATTCCATTACTGGGCCTGAGCTTCAAAGAAATCATAAGAAAATCTTGAAAATCTTTTAGGAGGCAGAACAGAGATGGTTGGAGTAGAAGCATGAAAATCAGGAATCTCTGAGAAACTTCTTTAACCAAACTTAAAAATAATGCCTCAAATGAATAATAGAGTGACAGAATTAACAAGGGAATGGAGTGAAGCAACTCCCTTGCAGAAAACAATTTGAAAGCGAAGGAGAGAGGGGAATGTATAGCCAGCAGCAAAGCCACACTCCACAGTGCACCTTACTGGTTAAAATACGTATTAAAAGAATCCACTGATCACCTCCTGAAATAAATCCCTAAAGAACTCTAAAGAATATTTTAGCCAAATTCAAGAGATTCCAGACCAAGGAGAAAAATACTACAAGCAGCTTTAAAGAAACAATTCAAATATCATCAATGCCAGGATTATTCAGGATTTAGCATCATCCACATTAAATTCATAAACCTTGGAATGTGATAGTCCAGAAGGCAAAGGAATTAGGATTACAATCAAGAAACATTTGCCAAGAAAAAGTGAGTGTACTCTTTCAGGGGGAAAATGATTATTTAATAATGCTAACTAAATGAAAAGACCAGACCTAAACAGAAAAGTTGATATTCAAATACAAGACTTAAGAGAAGTATAAAAAATAAGCAAGAAAGAAAATTTAAGGAATGCAATAAATTCAAAGTGTTTGCATAGTTACATGGAAAGATGATGCCTGTAATTCTTAAAATTTCTAGAATTAGAATAGTTAGAAGCAATATACATAGGCAGAGGAAGCAGGAGCAGATTGATTAGAATTATATGATATGAGGGGGAAATCAAGGGATTAAAAAGAGCATTGCTCTGAAATAAAAGAGAGAGGTAAAATGGGGCTTATTATCTCACCTACAGAGGCTCAAACAACTATTATAGGGTAGGGGAGGATAAGAGTGGTGATGGACAACACTGAAACCTTAATTTCATCATAATTGGCTCAGAGAGGGAATATTGACCATACTCATTTGTATAAGGAATCCTATTTTACTTTGACAGAAGTAGCATGGGAATAAAACAAAGTTGGAGGCAGTAATAGAAGGGAGCAGAAAATGGTGGTGGGAGGTTAAAAGCAAAACACTTGTAAGGAGGGAAGGAGTGAAAGGAGAGGAAGAGCAGAAGAAAACAAGATGTAGGGGAATACACAGTTGGTAACCATAACTGTGAATGTGAACAGGATGATTTCACCTATAAAACAGAAGTAGAGAGCAGAATGGATTAAAAAGTAGAATACTAAGATAGATTGTTTATAAGAAACACATTTGAAGCAGGGAGACACACACAAAGTAAATGTAATCCAAAAAATCTGACCATCTAGGTGAAATGGATGAATATTAAAAAAATATGAATTGTCCAGATTAAGAAAAGAGGAAAGAGAAGACTTAAATAATTCTATGTCAGAAAAATAAATTGAACAAGACATCAAGAAAAGAATCCCTAGAATCAGATGCATTCACAAGTGAATTCTATCAAACATTTAAAGAACAATTTATCCCTATATTATATAAACTATTTGGGAAAATAGGCAAAGAAGGAATACTACCAAATTCTTTCTATGACACAATTATGGGATTGATACCTAAAAGCCAAGAAAAGGAAAAACAGAAAAATAAAATTATAGACTAACTACCTTAATGAATATTGATGCAAAAATCTTAAATAAAATAATAGCAAAAAGACTAAAGCAATGTATCACAAGGATCATTCACTATGATTAGGAAAGATTTATACTAGGAATGCAAGGCTGGTTTAAGATTAGAAAAACTATCAGCATTCCAAAGAGATAAAGAGGGGTTGGGGTGTAAGAAATAAAATTGGTATAAAAGGTTAGATTTTAAAATATAATGGTTTTAAAAGATTTATTAACAGCCATTAGAAAAATGAAGCCACTTTCCATATTAAGAGTTAGTTTAAAATACACAGGCCCTGTTGCCTCTTCCTCCCATTCTGGCTCCACTTCAGATCACCAAAGAGGAAGTACCAAAACAATCTTTCACTATTTATCCTTCTAAATACATGATTACACTTCATGCCCACGTGATTATGCAAGAGAGGAAGCCACTTGGCTCTTGGGAAATGTAGTTTGAAAGACCCCTAAATGTCTACAGGAAGTTTAGATCTGGGACCTCCAAATTAGTTCAAGGACCCTCAAATTTCCAATATCACAGGGGAAAGGTGTACTTATGCAAAAAATTTTATAGCAGCCCTTTTTATGGTTGCACAGAATTAATAATTGACGGCATCTCAATTAGGGAATGGCTGAGCAAATTGTGGTATATGAAGGTGATGGAATACGATTGTGCTATAAGAAAGGGTGAATGGAATGATTTCAGAAAGTTGGAAAGACCTACATGAACTCATGCACAGTGAAATAAGCAGAACTAGAAGAATATCATTCACAGTAATAGCAACTGTGGGATGACCAACAGTTAAAAGACTGCTGCTTTCAGCAATACAGTTAGCCAGGATAATTTTGAATGACTTATGAGAAAGCATGCTATCCACCTCAAGAGAAAGAACTGTTGGAGTCTGAATGCAGATAGAGGCATATATTTTTCAATTTACTTTATTTGGATTTGGATTTTGAGGTTTTGATTTTATGTGTAAATTCTCTTATAATAATGAACATGGAAATAGATTTGCATGATAATACATGTATAACTCAGATAAAATTGCTTACCATCCTTGGAAAGGGTGAGGAAAGGGATTAAGGGAGACAATTTTGATCTTAAAACTTCAGAAAACTTATGTGGAAAATTGCTATTACATGTAATTGGTAAAATAAAATATTTTAAAAAAAGAAAATTTTAAACACTGAAATATTTATACCAATACTTTTTTGTTACAACAAAGAAAGGGATATAAAATCAATGCCCATTAATTGGGGAATGGCTAAACAAAATGTGATACATGTATATGATATAATTTTTCTCTGACACAGGAAATCATGTTTATATGCAAAACCAGAAACTCCATGTTGTTTACAATTAGTTTAAAAATTATTATGTTTTTTTACATGTTTTGGTGGTGGTTACCAAATATATAATAAAATGAATTGAATGATTAAACAAAATTAACCTCCATTACTAAAAAAGAAATCATATATATGATCAATACAGAAAATTATGAAGAGATCTCTATGAACTGATGCTGAGTCAAATAGCAGAGCCAAGAAAACAATATACAGAATAACTACAACAATGTAAAAGAAAAGAATGACATACTAACAATTCAAAAGTAAATGTAACCAAATTTAAATATCAAAAAAATTAAAAGGAAGTGATTTAAGAATGCATCTCCAAACTATCCTTTTGAGGATGTGGGACATACACAGATGTTATACACTGCACAAGTTTTTAGACTTTTTCAATATGCTGATGAATTGTACTGATTTTTCTTTTCCTCTTTAAAAAAGTATTTTTTGTCAAATGAGATGATTTTATTTTAGGGGGTAGTTAAATTTCAAAATGATTTATTGATACTTTTAATAAATGACAAATATTACCTCTTAGTTTGTGGTCAGTTGTCATTTTTGTTAATGAAGCAGTAAAACAGAATATTGAACATAAAATATTAAAATGTCCACAGATATTTGCATAATTTCTGTGTATGTAGTTGTATTCTGGAAATGAATATTACATGTTAAACTAACTACTTATAACTAGAAGAATCGTTGAGCCCACCACCAAGTTGAATTAAATGACAAATGAATTAAAAGTGAACCACAGTATTTGCTTGGAAATATGATGCAAATATATATACATATATATATATACAAATACTATGCATGCAAATGATTCTATGTATTATATATACATACATGCAAAATACTAAGGTTATTTAAGAAACAAAAAGTATAATTTAAAAAAGAAATCAAAGCAATTCCAATGTCTTTAAGATACTTTTGATATTACTAGAGATCCATGACCTAACTGGTTGTGGGTATGACCTCCAACATGCCAAAACTTGTCCATGAACATTTATCCTGTATCTCTCCTCTTCATTGTTTTCCTATAAATTTACTATAAGGAGCTCCCCCAGCATGCTAAGCACCTTCTTTAATCCTTTTTCTCTGTCTCTCCTTCCTTTTCCTCTTTCCCTCTCCCTCACAATTTTATAATGTTTACATGTTATCTCATTTAATCTTTATAACTCTTAAGATTGATGCTATCATTATGCACACTTACAGAGAGGAGAACTGAGGCTGGAAGTTTAAGTGATTTTCTTAGACAGATAGTAAGATAGTAAGGCAAGATACTCTTTTACAAGACAATGGCAGACCTACCTGAACTGATGCAGAGTGAACTAAGCAGAACCAGGAAAACACTGTACACAGTAATAGCAATATTGTGGGATGATCTAATGTGAAAACCTAGCTACTATAAGCAATACAATGATTTAGAACAATTCTAAGGGACTTATGAAAAAGAATGCTATTCATCTCCAGAGAAAGAACTGTTGGAGTAGGAATGCAGGTGAAACCATGTGATTTTTCACTTATTTATTTGCTATATGTTTTGGGATTTGGTTTTGTAAGATTATTCACTCATAAAATTAATAATCTGGAAATATGATTTGCATTACTATATATGTATACCCAGATTGAATTGTTTGTCAGCACCCAGGTTGGAGAGAGGAAAAAGAAGAGACAATTTGGATGAAATAACTTTGGAAATTTTATGTGGAAATTTGTTACTACATGTAATGTATAAATAAATATTTTTTAAAAGAGATTATGGCAACTTTCAATGTGTAACATATAAAAACATTTTCTTTCACAAGCATTAGAGGTCTATATATGTTCAAGCCCACCTCATAAAAAACAGAATTTTTAAATAAGACATTGAGGTCATCATTTTTCATTCCAGAGATAGTGACAATTTCTTACAAGAGATGAAGGATAAAAGATTGACAGGGAAAGTGTTCCATTGGTTCTCTCATGGTACAGAGGAAGTGAGGATGATTTCAAGTACACTGGATGGATCTCCCTATAGTCTCTTCAATCCACCAAATGTAGTTCAAACAGGGCAGAGAATCAAAGGATCTCAGAGATAAAGGGGATATCTAATGACTGTAGATAAAAAAGAATTTGCTTTATAAAAGGCATAACATATTCGTCCACTCTTTTCTTGAAGAGGTATATTAAGGAAAAATAAATTTCCTCTTAAGACAGCCTATCCTACGTTAGAATAGTCCAGTTACTGGGGAGTTTTTCCCTTACATCAAGTCAAATTTTATCAAATGTAACCACCCAACTGCTGTTCCTACTTCTGCCTTCTGTGGACAAGTAGATTTCTACCTGTATCAGTCTTTCCTCAATTCTAATCATCCCTGGCTTCTTATTTGGATCTTTTGTGTTCTGTTTTTATCAATTTGAATAATATTTTAAGAGTTGTCCATTTATTTGTTTTTGTTTTTATTCAATATAAGTGGATTCAATATGTTTAAAAACGTTTAATTATTTCCTCTTCATTCATTATTTTCCCCAATTTTCATTTTAGTATTTTGATATTCTATTCTCTCAAAAATAGAACTGATGGTTCAAAACACAATTGACATGAAGAAAAACTGATTGGGGGGAAGTTTATGTGAACCCTGTCCTTATTGGGGATTGGATTGGGGTACCATATACCTCATCTTATAGGGAAGCCTCACCCCCAACTCCTATGGGGTGGCACAATCATCCAGATCACCCAGTTTGGGGGTGAAACCTCCTTAAAATCTCCCAGTGTATATTTGGCCCCAGGGGAGAGCTGGGAGAGACTCACCACACAGACTCTTCCTCTATCTCCCTTCTATCAAACATTGGATACAGGCTCTCATTATTGTTACAATTTTATTCTCATGGTGTTGAAAGAACAAAATAAAGATCTTTGACTAGTTGGATAGCACCTTGGTGGGTGGTTTATGATCTACATAACTGGAAAGAATTAATGAACAGATGAGATTATATAATCATTTGTGAATTTGGAAAGTTATTTCTACTCTTGCTTTTCTTGATTAACTTTTCAATCACCATGGGGAATCTCTTCAAAAAGTACTCCACTAGACATCTGCCTACCTTTAGTGAAAAAATACATCTCTTTGATATATGTGTTGCTGGTAAGAAAGTTCACTACATTGGAATGAAGTGAGATAATATATTTAAAGTGCTTTGCAGATTTAAAAATAGTAAATGAATAGTACATGTTGTTACTTCTATTATTATCATTAAACAGATTTGTGATAAATCCTATACTTAACAACAACCTCCTATTAATTCCTATTTTTCCTTTATGACGTCTTCTCTTCCACACACATCATTTTGGATTATTTTGGAATTCTCATTTCCTTAATTAATATTATTCTTTTGCTGAGTTGATTTTTCTGAGGTTGGTTTTGATTTTTAACTGTTATTTGACACATTTATGACCTCTTTCAGGTGATGGGTGATGTTTTATGAACTACACATCTTAAGCTAAGATCCTCATTCCTTGACAATCAAAAACCATTGCTTCAACAATCCAGCATGTATTTTTTCCCCAAGAACACATTTCAAATACATGAACTATAGTTTGAAGAATGTTCCTTTTTTCTTTTGAAAATCTATAGAAGTGGGCATCATTGCTTCTCCCTTCATTTTACCTTGGATATATCTACTATTTCAGTATTACCAATAATTCTATATCTGGGTTTTAAAGACACTTTTAATACATTAAAGAAACCTCTCTTGTATTTTTTATTTCATTTAAGCATAAAGAATTTTACTAGGGACATTTATGATAAAAAAAAGAGACAAACTGACCATCAATCAAGATCAAGAGACACAGAAGCCTACATATTCAATTATTTGCATACAATATCAAAAGGGTTAGAGGAAGATGGTCAGTATTTTGTATAAATACCTTATGGAAGATTTCTAGCTGAATTTAAACAAGAGTGACCCAGTGTAAGAAGATATAAATGAATTTTAAACTTTTCTATTGGAGAAAGTATCCCTATTGATGAGATCTAGGTTTTAATAGAAGATAGCAAATGAACAACCAACATCCACATAAGCAGCCTCTACAATGTGAACATTATATCTATATTGTTTATATCTAGTTATAAGAATGCACATTTATTGTAGTTTTGCTTCACATACCTTTTGTTTTTCTTAGTTTTAACCTGGTTTATCTTTTGGCCAGATAGGCTATTTTTATTTGGTACAATTCTTGGCAAAATCTGATTCATTCTAGCTGGCTTCTGAGTATGACCACTATCAACCTTGAAAAACACAGAACCACCAAAGTAGTTATAAAGAACAAGTCTTTAATCAGGACAAGGAAGACAGAGTTCTCAGGACCACTACACAAAGTCATAAACATACATCACATAATGATAAGCTCTGGGACTTTGGGAGCATATACCTCAAAAGGATATTTTTCCAATGAACTAAAGAACTTGGGGTCTTATTATTCCTTTTGGGGAATAAAGGACAAGAAGAACAATTGATTGCCTTACAAATTGAGACAAGGCCAGAAGGAGCCCAAATGGACTACCTGGGAGAGGCCTAGATTCAATGGGAAAAAGTTCTAACCCAAAAAGGGTACTTAAAATTTGATTATATCTACTAATTCTTTCTAAGCTGAGAACATTGGGTGCTTTAAGGCTTATTGTTCAGTATAAAGACAAGGGTAACTCTGGACCTTTCCAGAAGGCAAATTCCCAAAGGACAAAGGCAAATTTGGGGGTTCCATAAAACAATGTCATCACCATATAACCCTTCCATAATAAACTATTTTGCATGTTTGCTCTCCTTGAGTTTATGCCTTCAAACCATTATTATATCTTGCAAAATCCTATGGCCTATGTGAGAGTATGCTTAACTTTCATATACTTTCCTACAATAATGGCATATTACCTACAGGTTCTATACTCACTTAAGTCAGATCCAGAATATCCCTTTGAAAGAAAGAACTCCATTTTGTGCAGCAGCAAATGCTAGCACAATTTCATTCTTCTCATTTTCCTATTCCCAAATTCCTCTGAACTTCAAAACCAGTGCCTCATGCCCAGGACTTTTATCTATCCAAGAATACTTGGTAGGCAGTTTGGAAATGTACAAATAAATTGACTAAATGTCCATTTTCAAATGTGAATTCTACTGCAAGACAAAATAGGTTCAATGACAAATATCTGTATATATGTATACACACAGACATCTACGTATATGTGGTATGTACTTTTACATACCTATGATAAATATCAAGAATTAGGAAAAAGTAGATATCCATTAATTAGGAAATGGCTAAATACATTTTGATACTTGAATGTAATGGAATATTAATGCACTGTAAAAATTATTAACATAAAATAACCTGAGAAAACATGAAGTTTTCCAAAGTGAAGTAAGCAGAACAATGAAAATAACATACATAATACCTAACATCATATTCATGAAAGAACAATAGAAAAATGATTCAAATGGAATGTGGTGATATCATAATGAGTAAGCTATATGCAAAGGAGAGAGAAGAAAAAAAACCAGTTCCTTCATCCTTCTTTTCAAAAGATAGCAAAATTATTTTAGAAACTACTAAGAATTTTTCCAAGAAAAACAATTAACTTAGTGGAATCTCAAAAAAATAATTTAAGAATTTAGACTTCTCAGAAAAAAATAACACAAAACTCTTACATACCACAGTTTAGAAAATCATAAAAAAATTTATTGGTAGTTATGGAGGAACAAAGTGAAAAATGATAAACTACAAATGGTATCACCAAAAATATACTCATGGTTTAACTTGGGTTCTGAACCAAAGAGAGATCATTTCTGACAGCCATGAAGATATAAGTAACATAATGGGGAATTTAATTCACAATTTCTTAGGACTATTAACCAACAATGAGAATAGAAACAAAAGAAAACCCTGAAATAAGATATATTAAGAAAGTAAGATAAAATCAGCTTATATTTATGGATCTTATCCTTTAAAGTTGCTTACAATCTGTGGAGTGGGATTGGCATTCAATTGCTATCCTAAATGAATTAGTTTTCATGATTCATGTTTTTGAACCCTTATTTCTCCTGAACCTTTCCCCTAGCCAAGACCAAAGTTTAACACATTAATGTTGAATAAGACATTTACTTAAAGCAGAATGAAAGATGATCAACAAATCATTGAACCAGCTCGTTATTTACATCATCCATTGCCCATGATATCACTTCACAACCCTCTAGGAATCAAAGTTAACAAATATATCAATTTCTAATATTGGCTTATGAACAAAGCATTATAATTTGGGAGCCAGCAAGAAGGGTACATCAGCCATTGTTCTCTTTCCTTCTGTAAATAATTTTCGTCTAAAAATCTAATTAAGGGACAGAGAAAGGAGTAAAGGGGTGCAACATACTCAGAAAAATGAAGAAGTCTCAAATTTTGAAAGGCAATGAATCTTGGCATGGCGGTACTGGCACCATCTAAGTCACATGTGGCTAAAAGACAATGCCTCTTGTCACTCTCCTCTCCTGAGAACAAGATCATCAAATGCCATTTATACTTGGTATCTAAGCACATTCCAAGTTAGAAACTGCTGAGTAGAAATGTTTTATACTGCCACTCTGGCTTAAACTAGGCTTAGTTGCCCATATTATTTTTCTTTTCTTTCAAACTTAGCTCCTAACTCTCACTTCTTGCCTGTCGCTTCCTCAGGAAAGTTTGTGCCAATTTTTCTTTAGTATCTCCACATGTTGTATAGCTCATTCCTCAAAACACCTCAGGAGGTCTCTTGTATTGTTTACGTCATAGTATTATGTTGTGTTATGCTATGTTATGGATGTTATATATGATGATTTAGATGCCTCAGCACAGAGAAAAAGTAAAGGAAAAGAGGTAGTGGCTTACAAAACCAGATGGGAAAAAAAACACCTTAATGAGTTGTATGACAGAATCAGAAGATAGTAGCAGTGATCATGTTAAAATTTCTATTTCTTCATGAGAAAAGTCATCTAACATGTTCCCCTCTCCAAAGGTCAAAGTCATGCAAGAGGCTCACTAGCAAAAATAGTGTTATAATGGGCAAAGTGCACAAGGCAAAAAGAAAAACCATCAAATTATCTCAACTTTAACAGAAGCTCTAGTATAATTGCTTGCATCTGGACTTCTTGTGAAACAATCTCATTTCTTGCTAAACCATATAACAGTGGGACTTATTATTGAGATAAGGCTGTTTGCAGAGTAGGAGGAGGGTACATTAATGGATTTGGTATCTCTTTAAGAAAGTCTACGAGATTTTAAAGCAATTGGGTTTTTTTAGCTAAGACATAAGTAAAGTTGGGCAGCACATCTTTTCTTTAGCAAATGTATTTTCAATCATTGTATTTAAATTTCCTCTAACCCTGCATTTAAGTATCAGATGCCTCCTCAACTCCACTGTGAAGAAAAACTAGAAATGGTTTAGCTGGCTGAAAGAGCAGTGTTGTCAAAGGTCACCATTAAGCCTGATGAAAGAGTGAGTACTCATTAACGCTGTCTGTCAGCACCACTACTGGGAAGCAATTTAGGTCTCTACCATGACCCCATCAGTACTGATTGGCTGCCATGTAACCTTGGACAGTTTCAAACTATTCGGTATAGTTCATAGAATGCATTGTAGGTGGAATCCAGTATGACAGATGGTGGTGAGGTCAAAGATGAGGAACTTGTCTGTCAGTACTGTTAAAGATGAAATCTCAACAACATTTTTTTTTGCTGGTCCAGGAGCGATGGTCTGCTTATATCTCAACAGGAATTATCCAAGTTTAATTCGGAAGAAATATTATTTTTCAGTAATTTTCACATTCATGAGGCAGATGAAAATAGGAGAGAGGCATAGCTGTTAGAATTAATCAACAGCCTACACATTTCAGTACTCTGAACTTTTTTCCATAAACTATTCAGATTTGACATCTGGAAAGTAATTCCAGTTAAGTCTATGTATTGACCAAAAAATGGAATTGTAAGCATTTTTAGCCATCTCAAAACGAAAGTAAATAAACCCACCCACTAAGCTGATTGCTTTATATTCATTTGGACTTTCAACTTTCCATTCTATCACTTTGTATTAACCAGTCCTCTCTGCTTTATGCTTTCAATATGCTTTTGTATATATCCTGTCCCAGGTGAGTGATAAAGAAGTAATTCTCCTTGAAAGGGTGCTGGTCAGCCTGAGAACTTCTCAACCTTCTAAACTTGTTTGTATGTATGTAAGATAAAAACATTAAAATACCAAATAATGTGGATCTCCAAACAACCATAACATATTCTGGCAAAAAGATAATCTGATTTTGTTTCGTAATTCATAATGAGAGAAGGAATCTTAAATGTAGTTTAATTCATTTGATTCATCTGCAGTCTAATAATTATTCATGTCTGCCATGAAAGCAAGGATTAGTCCAAGGGTAGAAGGCAGAAAAATGTGGAGAAGCTGATAGGATCAGGCAATGAACCTAAAAGAAGGTAAACACAATTTTCAGTAATCCATTCAGTCAATTTGCTTTGTTCCCTTATCCTTTGCTTTGCACCTCTGTCTATTGTTGTAAAGGAAGGTTTCTAGGAATACCTTGCAATGAAAATTAAAAAGCTGGCGGATGGACTTGTAGAATTTAAAGTTTCCTTAGGAACCAGCTAGGCTAACTCTTTTGTGTTTTATAAATTGGAAACCTGAGGTACTCAGGAGTGAAGAAACTTGCCCGAGGCCTTGCAGATACCAAGTAGTAGAAATGGAATTTTGAAATCAGAATTCTGATTTCAAATGTGGTATAGAGATTCCATCTTTTGGCTCTGGGCATTTTCTCTGACTGTCCCCCAAGTCTCTAAGCTACCCCTCTTCCCCATCTATTGATTTTCCTTGCTTCCTTAAAGCCTCAACTAAGATCCCATCTTTTAATGAAAACTGTCTGTACTCCTTCTTAATTATAGTGTCTTTCTGCCTCTATTAATTATTTCCTATTTATGCTGCATGTAATTTACTTTGTATATATTAGTTTACACATTTTCTCCCTCATTAAATTGTAAGCTCTTTGGAAGCAGAGACTGGCTACTTGTTTCTCTACTTCCTATCATAATGCCTGACACATAGTAAGTGCTTAATAAATAATGATTAATTCGTATTCTTTTCATTGTTTAAGATGTCTCCTCACCTCATGCCAGCTCCCTATAAAGAATACAGAATTCAAGATGTTAAGATAATACAATTATATTGAATTGATATAAATAGAAGGGTCAGAGTCAGACTTGAAGACTAATCATTAATTATTCCCTCTCAACTTGAAAGAGTGTTCCTAATTTTTTTTTAATTTAATGGTGTCATTTAACATTTTTATGCATGACTTTAATATATGAGTAGATTATAAGATTACATAATGCTGGAAGAAAATGTAACATCCTGGGCAACAGATACACTATATAAAAAAGTCTTGACAGGTTAGATCAGGGACTGGCAAATTACGACCCATAGAACAAATCTCTTCTGTCACCTATTTCTGTATAGAATGATTTTTCTATTTTTAGATATAAAAACTTTAAATTAAAAAAATCTTTATTTAAAAATATAAAAGCATACAAAAACAGGTAATGTGATAGATTTGGTCCACTGGCTAAAGACTGTGTTAGATATCTGGACTGAACTTAATAAAATGTTACACTATAGGGATAAAAGTCAAGCCTTACAACATGGCCTCAAAAAGTAGGACATAATGAAGAAGAAAGTAGTCAAAAATATTGGACTACAGATTTAATATGAATTAGCAATGTAATGTTGTATTCAGAAAATTTTAATGTGATCCTGGGTTTCATGTGGTAGTGTTTCCAAAAAATGAAGTGAAAATCCCTCTTTACTTTGGTCTCATCAGAGAATATCTGGAATAGAGGGTTAAATTCAGATTGCTTGATTTTAGGAAGATCATTAATGATGGGAGAGTATTCCAATGTGGATTACCAGAAAGGTTGATTGGTTGGTTGTTATCCTTCATACCCAGAAGAGGAACAAAATGGTATCACTGAATGATGATGACTTTTGATTTTGCATCGAGTTGCACAAGTCTTCAGGCTCACTCTCTCTTTCAGAGTCATTGAAGTCCTCAGCAAGCCAATTGGAAATGTCTAGAAGTCCTAAGAGTCTAGTGGGGGCCTCAGAGGTTATTCTAGAAGTTAAGAAGACCATACCCGAGGACTATAGGAACATTGCTGATTTTGTTGAAAGCAGCTAGCTATGATCTGACCTCGTTCAGAACTCAGAACCACAAACTACCTGGGATTGCTGAACTGGTCCAAGTCCATTACAGATGGTTTCTATTGTTTCTTTGGACGCTCTCTGTTGCTATCCCTGCACAGTGCTATTCTGGCCAAATGTACTGACTCCCTAGTCATAACTATACAAATCAGTCTACATGTTATCTCTTATCCTCGTACCTAATAAAACCTCCTTCGCACCTCCAACAGTGCCTTTTCCAAACAATGTCCCCCCACTTCTCTCTGCCCTGCTCTTCTATAAGAACTCCCAAATTTCTGAATGCATATTCTGTAAACTTATATTATTTCATTTTCTTGTTTTTAAAACTCTTACCTTCTGTATTAGAATCAATGAGAGAAGAGTGGCAAGGGCAAGGCAACTGGGGTTAAGTGACATGCCCAGGGTCCCACAGCTTGATAGTAGGTAAACTAAGATTTGAATCCAGGTCTCCTGACTTTCAGATCTGATGCTCTATCCACCATGCTCCCCTTCTGCCCTTGCATTGTTTTCTTTACTCTGTGATTCAGGAATCATTAAAAACAGGACTGTCTTCACAGGAACTGATAATTATAAACTTTTCTGGCAGAATATAGTATTTATAGCCAAATGACAATGGAAGATATAATGTTGAAACTGTGACTCTTTGTTTGGTATTCTGCTTACCACCTTGTTCTCTTGGTTCAAGTGTCTTCCAGGCACCTATCTCTCAATCTTAATCTAAAAGGGAAATCACTGGAAGGACAAATGAGTCCCCTTCTGCTCAATTATCACTTAAATTGTCCTGTATGCCACTGGATCCATGACAGTAAAAAATCATCCTTAAAATAGCTTTTAGGATAATGCATTATTCACATTGAAATGAGCTCCTCACCTAAATAAAAAAACAACAACCACTCAGGCTGAGCACCTTTTAGAGAAATTGCCTTTGCCACACTCATTATGCACATATTTACACCATCCATTTTAGTGTGGAAATGTCTGTGCCCACAGGGACTGCATTAAGTAATTAGGAAAAAGACCACAAAGTGTTATTTTCTGTAACTGAATCTGAAGGTCCAATCAATGAGTAGGCAAAAGTGCCCAGGGCAACTATATTTCACCTCAACTGCACAGGCTTCTTGCCTTGGAAAGTCACTAGACAGACCTGATGTTCCAGGCAAAAAACTGATTGAATATTATAAGGAAAAGAATGGATTTTTATCACCATCTTTCACTGGGATGGTTCAAGTTTCCCAATGGAGGCCCAAAACCTATAGTATTTTCTTATTTTTTCCCTCCCTTACAAATAGAGAAAAATTGGTGCTTCGGTGTTAATGCAGCTGTAAACACAATTTATTTTATTTAAGTTGATACAGTTCCCCTGGCCAAAGGACTATGCAGCTGGTGTTTGCTAAATTGTCATTTGTGAGGTTAAAAGTTTGTCCTACATATCCAAAGTATGGTCATTTCTCAGGAATCAGATGACCGCACTAGGACTAAATAATATATGCAGCCTTCAATTTATCTTGGCTTAGCTTGCTTCCAGATGCTAAAAGCTGGTGTATTTTGCATTTGGCTAAACTTTGACTCACACTGGTTTTCAGCTAACACAGAAGAGTTATAGAGGGATCCCTCCCAACACACACCAAGGTGAAGTATGATTTAAGACTCTAGTGGAGGCCAGTGAAAGTTATATGGAGATCTGCTCTTCTGGGAAGGCAGCTACCAACTGATAAAGCCAGGAAGTTCTCCAAGTCATCCCAGCAGAACAGACTGAACACTTTAGGGGAACATTTCCCAGATGGCCTTTTCTGCCCCAGCTTTCTTATTAGAAAAAAAAAAAAACTACAAAGGAAGGACATTTAAATAAAGTTCAAATTGTAGCTCACTTTGAGTATTTTCTATACGAGCATTTCAAGACCTTCCTTAAACTCCATAATGATTCTTTGAGTAAGGTTTGGGATATAAAAAATATTCTTTTCATTTCTCTGCCTCCCTGGATATATTAGCTACCTGGTTTAAGTCATTGTACTTATAGAATCAGAAAATTCTAAAGCTAGGAAGATCTTTGAAATCATAAAGTACTAACCTTTTTTATTAATAGATGAGGAACCTGAAATCCAGAGACTAAGCAATTGCCCAGAGTCACATATTAAAATTAAAAAATATTAAAATTAAAATTAAAAACAGAACCTTTTCACTTCCTGTCTAAAAATCACCATAGAGCCTATGAGCATGATATAGTGGAAATACCGCTAGCTGTAGAATTGTTGGTTCAACTTCTTCCTCTGAAACTTACTAACAATATTACCATGAACAAGTCACTTGACTTACCCAATTCTCAGGGTGCACCTTAAAATGAGGGTATTTAATTAGATAGCCTCTGAGCCTTCCAGTTCTAACTCTCTGTTGTCAAGATTTTATAATTTCTGCTCTTAAGTAGAACCTGAATGATGTAGTATTGTAGCTCAAACTACCATGTGCATTTCTTCTTTCTTTCTCCATCTTTTGTTCCCCTTGCTTTCTTCACTTTTGTTAGCCACTGCCTTTTATGTTCTTCTCAACATATCTGCCTTGTCCATGTCTAAAATTGTTAATGTCATAGTTTATGTCAAAGCATTGCTTAGCTCTCTACAGAATAGTGATGTTTCCCTCATTTGAATCTAACACATTATATGAGTTTCTTATATTTGAGACTTTCAAATTATACGGTAGGGGGATGAGTGATATTTGGAAGATTTTTCACATCCATGATTTGTGGAGCACTTTCCTTCTGACTCAACAGACTGGAAATATTACCTTCTGAAAGCAACCCAAGATATTGTCAACTTCCTTTGCACCTCTGTTGGCAATGCTCATGTTTGGTAGATAATAAATATTAGGTAATTAATTGATTCAGGAATTGGTTTACCCAGATGTTTTTATTTTTTAAAATATTTTGACTTAAATAGTCTTATTAGCAATTTTTCCTTTTCAATATATTTTATTTATTTCATTAAATATTTCCCAATTACATGTAACAAAAAATTTCATTCTTAAAAACTTTGAATTTCAATTCCTTTTTTAATTCCAGCCCTTCCTTCCTTGAGAAGACAAGCAGTATGGTGTTTATTATATACATGAAATTGTACAAAATATATTTCCACATTAGTCTTATTGCAAATGATATTTTTATATATAAAATATACAAAAATATAAAATATTTTCATGGACCAAAAATTCAAGATAAATAAACTAAAAAAGATATGCTTCAACCTGCATTCAGAGTTCATCATCTCTCTTTGGAGATGGATAGCATTTTTTCATTATGGGTCTTTTGGAATTGTCTTGGAACATTGCCTTGATCCTGTTCATCAATTCTTGTAGCCCAAAAGCATTCCATCACAATCATATACAACAATTTGTTCAGCCATTCCTCAGTTAAGGGCATCACCTCAATTTACAATTCTTTGCCCTCACCAAAAGAGCTGCTATGAATATGTTTGTAAATTTAAGTCCTTTTCTTTTTTCCTTGATCTCTTTAGGATACAGATCTAGTAGTGGTATTTTGGGTTAAGGGGGCAAATTCCCAATTGTTAATGGATGCTTCAAAACTACATTTGATAGAGTTCATAGCAGCCAAGTCTTATTAAATAGATTTTCATTATCTTTTTGAATAATGGGGCACATAGCAATTTGTATTCACCTCTGCCCCCATGCCATATGGAGGAAGGTGAATTCCGTTATGCAAGGTAAACTTGGTCTATAAAATATCACTAATCTGTTTGTCTTGAGTTCGATTTCATGGTAATATCATGGACATCCAAAAAAGTCAGGGATACTTCATATCTCATCAAAATCTCCAAGCTACCAACTTGTCACAAAATAATAAAAATGTATACATTAGATTTAGTGATAAGCTGTGAATGCTAGGCTAAATTAGGAAGTGTGCTATAATCAGAAGCATGCTCCTCCCATTTCCCACCCATCTTCTAACTTATAGAATTCCTACCATGTTCACAAAATTGGAACTATTATGCTACAATTACAGAATTATGTTGTCACTATGACCATTAGCTGTATAAAAAGCCTTCAGAAAAAGAAGTCAGATACCAAAGGAGAGTGAAAATTGGGGCAAAAGAGAAGGAAAACATTGAAGTGAATAAGGGAAATTCTAAGGCTTTATATAGAAGGATACTAAATGATCAGACACAAAAGACTACACTACTACTACTCTTTCATTGATATGATTGATCTGATATCTGGGAGTACTGGAATCTGGCTAATAATTGGAAGCTACATAAAGTATTGGGAGAATTAGGAACTTGCTCACAGACACATGAAAATGTGTGCCAGAGATAGCACTTGACTCTAAATGTTCTTGAGTTCAAAGTTGATGCTTCATTCTTTATTTCATGTTATGCTACAGGAGAAGATACAAATACTGTGGTTTTATTCTTTATTTAGAAATCAACTTTTATATTTTATGTCATTGAAAAAAATCTCGTGAACTCAAAGCTACAGAAAAGTCAACTATGATAAATAAATAATTATTCACTGAAACCAACTATAGCAAGAAAATAACATAAAAATTTAGAATATTATACCAACACAAAGTTCAGGTATATAACTCACATTTTGGATATTATGTGGTTTAAACATGCAAAATTAAACTACCATTGAGAGAATTTGGCATATTAGCTTTTAGTTTTTTGAATTGCGCCTTTCATATTCTGCAAGTAAAACCTTTGAAATATTTAATATATAATCAACTCAATAACCACATCTGTAAGAATGTCTCATATCAAGATATTTGATATGAAGATTTAATACTAATATGTGCTGAAAAAATTATACTCTTAAAAAGTTTCATATGAGCTCATAGAAATATTCTTAAAATGTGATAAATAATGAGATACTCATTTCTTTAATTATATATACTTTCGCATTTAGAAATGTATAGGTATTTAATAGACTATTGTATGAAAAAGGAATTGTACTTATTCTCTTTGACATGAGCTGGGAGTAGAATGAGGGTAGTGATGATTATGGTGCATAACTTGATGAAAAAAGTTGACTTTGCAAAGGAAGTTTCTTAGCAGTGTTTGGAAAAACTTCCTGGCAACTAAAACTTTCCAACAGTGGATCAGAATGCCTCATGGAGTGGACAATTTCTCTTCCCTAGAATTCTTCAGATCATGGTCAGAGGTTCACATTTGGGGAATATTATAGACAGTCTTCCCTCAAGGAAAGATGTTTCTAGATGGCCTCTACAATCCTGTTCAGTTTTAAATCTTATTAGCCCATTTGATTCTTTGTTGGGATATTTCTTCCATTCCCTGCCTGAGTATATGGGAATAGCGTGATTTATCTCTTTCTTTGTGTAAACATTTTTTCCCTTCAGAAATTGTGAGTGTACATTAAAAAATACATTACAAAAGTCTGATTATTGTTTTCCTTTCTAATACTCATAGCATAAATGTACTCAATTCATACTTAGTTTATTTTTAGAAAAAAATTGCATACCTAGAAGAGTTGGAATATAATTCTTCTATAAGTTTTTAATCAATAGGGCCAAGGAAAAGATGTTAAAGGAATGAAATACACCTAAGACCATATTGATTCAATGCTCTGTCAATTACATTATCTAACTAAGCTTTTCCTTGGTTCTATTTGGTGCCATTTCTATTTCCCAAGTAAGCATCTTAGAGGTTCAAGTATTGGAGTCCAAGTATGTCCCAATTACTAATTAATAAAATTTATTGTTATTCTATTTTTGTCATTTTTTCTGTGGTTTGTAGTCTTTCTATTTTCATACACAATTGCTTTGGGCAAAAGCAGTTCCTCCACTCAAAGAACTTACAATTGAAGTCACCAAATGTAGGATCATATTTCGTATTTATGTGGCGGTTCTTACGAAGTTCAAAAATTTTCTTTACCACTTTGTAGTAATTGAAAGAATGGAAGTTGTAATTATTTTCATGATTATTTTTTTTGCAAATACTTATCATCCCTCCTACACTAATTTGGTGATCATTTTAATGCTAACTACACATTCCGTATTTAATTACACAAAGTTTGCAAAGTACTTTTCATTTGATCCTCACAACTCAGACAGCTGCTATTTTACTAACAAGGAAACAGACTGAAATGCTAAATTATTTTGCTAGGTCACATAACTTAAAAATGTCTTCAGTTTTCTTGGCTCCAAATCCCAGCACTTTATCTACTCCTCCACCTACATAGCTGCTTGCAGGAAAACCAGATTCTGATAGAAGATAAAGATGGAGATGTAAAAAATAAATAAATAAAAATGCTTCCTCCCTACAGTTAAAACACATGACTGATTCATTGAATTACATGACATCTTTGTAGGTGAACTCAAATGGCCCCCCTTGCCTTTTTTTCTTGCCCATTTTCAATTTCTTTTTGACTATTGGCATGTAGCTCAACCTTTGACACTAACAGAATTGTTAAGACAGAGTAGATAATCCAAGAATGGTTTACTTTTGCTTTCTTTGCAAAATACTCTTCCTAGTGAATGTAGTTTATATGCTAACAAGTAGTATTATCCTTACTTTATAGATGAGGAAATAGATGGATAGTAAGCCCTGAAGCTCTGTCCTCATTCCTCTGTTCCCAGAGGACTGGTTATAAAAATACTCTGTACCGATGGCTCTGGAATCAATATGTCTCTCTGACTTCTCTCTGAAAGAGCATGATAAATAGAAATGTCCAGTTGGCTATCTCAAGCTTACCTTTTCTAAAAGTATGCTACTTTTTTCCATAAAGGAACTCTCTCTATGCTTCCAACTGTTGTTATTGCAAGGACCATTCTCCTAGTCACCCAGATTCGACCTCAGTGTCATCTTTGGATATGGCTGAGGAGTGTTTCAGTTCCTAAAATGTTGATTCTAAATTGTCTTTATTCCCACTGCTCCTCTTCGTAATTTGGCCTTGCCTTCATTACCTTTAGCTTAAACTATTGTGATAGGTTCCTATTTCACTTTCAATGCATTTTTTAAATCTTTCAAGGCATCCTCTTGCCAGATGAATCTTCCTAAAACAGAGCCACTCCTTTAATTGGCCACTTAATAACTCCCCATTGCCTACTGCTTAAAATTCAAGCTGTTCATTTTGGCTGGCATTCAAGGCTTTACACAATCTGATTTTTCAAGGCTTTTCAACTTTATCATCAAATTCTTCCCTAAATGAGATAGATGACAATACAATAATACTTTAAAGTTTTCAAAAATTATTTTGCTTATGTCATCTAGGTTGTACAGCAGATAGAGCATGGGACAGATTTGGAAAGAAGTGTGTTCCAGTCCTGTCTCAGACTTAGGTGCTATGTGACAAGGGGTAAATCACTTAATCTCTTTTAGCCTCATTTTCCTCACCTGTAAAATGGTAATAATACTATTTATTTCACATAAGCTTGCCTTGGGAATCAAATAGGTTAACATATATAAAACACTTTAGAAACCTTAGAATGTTAAGCAAATGCTAATGTTATTACTATTATTATCTCAGGAAAGCCTTAAAATAGTCCTGTGATATAGGTACTAATATGATTCCTATTTTCAAGAGAAGAGAACTGAAGATCAGAAGGATTATGCAACTTTTCCCATGGCCAAATAGATAAGTGAAAAATCTAGGATTCAAACCCAGGTCATGCTTGACTCCACATCCAGTACTCTGTTCATTATTGAGGCATACTGATTCCTCTCTGTACTTTATATTTTGGTCAAATTGGACAACAGTATATTTCTGAGTCTTGCTCCATTATTTCTGGCTTCACTGCCTTTGCTCATGCTCCCCACTCCTTAGAATGCCTTTCCTTTTCTGTTAAAATCACATGCATCCTTTAAAACCGGGCTGAATGTCACCTTGAGGACATGGACCATTTCACCTCTTTGTAAATCCAGCACTTTGCACCGTTCTTGAACACACACTAGGAGTTTATTATAGACTGAGAATATATAAAAACCTGGAAACAATTCTCCATCCAGGCTAGTCCTCCTCATTCTCATACTTTTGAAATTTTTTTCTCCTGAGGACTTTAGCACCTATTTCATTGCTTTCCTTTCTCTCACTACTACCTTTTACCTTGGTCAAGCATCATTCTATTTCCCTTGATCATTGTGCAAGGGAAAACATTCACCTATCTTCTGCTCTATATACTTTATATTTGCCCAAGACAAATTTCTACAAGCTCTCTTTCTAGATTTCCCAGAATTAAATATGAAGTAAGAGTTTATTTCCTAGATGATTTATCTTTTCAGGTGTATCGAACACTGGATTATTGTGTCCAATTATATCTGAGTTTTCTTTATTTAATCTGCCCCATTGGTTTATCATTTTCGATAAACTTTAAGGTCAACAGATAGAACAGCATAGAGTCCTGGACCTGGAGTCAAGAAGAATCATCTTCCTGAGTTCAAATCTGATCTCAATCACTTACTAGCTGTGTGACCTTGAATATGTCATTTAACCATATTTGTCTCAGTTTCCTCATCAATAAAACAAGCTGGAGAAGGAAATGGCAAAATACTCCAATATCCTTATCAAAAAAGTCCCAAATGACATCACAGCATCAGACAAGCCTAAAAAAAAAAATTACTGAACAGCATTGGGACTTCCGTACTAACAACATAGAGATAAGTCATAAAAATACTTTATCGGAAGCAGCTGGATAGCTTAGTGGACTGAGAGCCAGGCCCAGAGACAGGAGGTCCTAGGTTCAAATCTGGCCTCAGACACTTCTTAGCTATATGACCGTGAGCAAGTCACTTAATCCCTATTGCCTAGACCTTACTGATCTATTGCCTTGGAACCAATACCCAGTATTGATTCTAAGACAGAAGGTAAGGAAAATGATTAAATAAATACATAGAAATGCTTCCTCTTACTTTCCAGGATTTAACTTCTCTTTCTTTTCTTTTTTTTTGCTTCCTTTTCTTCCTTTCTTCCTTCTTTCCTTCCTTCCTTCCTTCCTTCCTTCTTTCTTTCTTTCTTTCTTTCTTTCTTTCTTTCTTTCTTTCTTTCTTTCCTTTCTCTTTCATTCTTTCTCTCATTCTCTCTCTTTCTTCTCTTTATTGTTCTTTCTTCTTCTCATTTCATAAATGAGGAAACTAAGATTCAGAAGGGGACAATGTTAAAGGTATCTTGTTAGCAAACCTGGGATTTTGGTCCAAGATTTCTGTTTCCATTGACCCTGCTCTTATTTGTAAATGATATGCACATATGAAAAACTGTTTTAAGTTCCTGTTTTAGCTTCCCTAATAAATTGTATACTCTTTGTGGACATAGATCATTGAATATTCAACTTTTTGTTACCCAAATTCTTTTTTTTTTAAACCCTTACTTTCCATCTTAGAATCAATACTGTTCAAAGGCAGAAGAGCAGTATAGGCTAGGCCAGGGGTCCGCAACCTTTTTGGCCGTTAGAGCCATAAACGCCACATTTTTCAAGGGTAACTTTGTGAGAGCTATACAGTGCTCACAGTGCATGCTCCTGTAACACTGCCTGAAAAAAAATTGACTTTATGGCTCCTGCAGAAAGAGCCATATCTGGCCCTCAAAAAAGCCAGATATGGCTCTCAAGCCATATGTTGCCGACCCCTGGGCTAGGCCATGGGGTTAAAGTGATTTGTCCAGGGTCACAAAACTTGGAAGTGTCTGAGGTCAGATTTGAACCTTGGACCTCCCAACTCTAGGTCTGGCTTTCAATCCACTGAGCCACCCTGCTGCCCTCTCCCAAAATTATTAATAAATACTTGTGGCATAAATGTGGCAATAAATTAGATTATGAAGGAAATGAAAGTGAATACAGTGGTACCTTGATACATGAGCACTTTAATTCAAGAGTAATTTGACATACAAGCAATAATGATTGGGATTTCTGCTTTAAGTCAGGAGCAGACATTTGAATCACGAGCTTCTGCCACTCTCCACTAGACAGCCTGCCAAACATTTGGTTTCACAAGTTACATTAGGCTGTTTCATTTAGTTGAGTATTTATCTAGCTGTGCTGAGTATATGTATTGAATTGCTTTTGCTTTCTTCTTTATTTTTGTCTTATGAGATTTTTGTCAAATTTCTTAACTTTTAACCATGGGTCCTAAGAAAATGAGTGCCAAGGGCAGTGCTGAGAAGAAGAGAAGGATGTGGTCTGTGAAATTAAAGCAAGAAATCATAGAAAAACAAGAGCGAGGTGTGTCCGTCTCTGTCTTGGAGAATGAATACAATTGTAGGACATGGACAATAGTTACTAATTTGAAGAAGATGGAGTCATTAAAGATTATAATGCCAGCCAAGGGTATTGAGATGATTTCAATGCTCTGGAACTCTGTCCATGAAGGGATGGAGAGGCTGTTGTTAGTCTGGTTGATGGAGAAGCAGATCACAAGAGATACCTGGACCGAAAGCCTTCTCTGTAGAAGGCACCAGGGATTTATGGTGATTTGGTGCAGCAGACCCTGGGAACATCAGTGGATGAGGCATCACAAAAGTCATTTAAAGCCAGGCATGGAGGGTTTGATAACTTCAAAAAAAGGCCAGGAATTCACTCTTTCCTCAGGCCTGGTGAGACAGTAAGCCTAGATGAGAAGTTAGCAAAGGCTTTCATGGAAAACTTTGCAAAATTATTAGAAGAGGAAGGCTCTTTGATGGCAACAAGATAGGGCTTGTCTGGAAAAAGATGTCTAGGAGAATGCACATAACTGCAGAGGAGAAGAATGTGCCAGGTTACAAACCTACAAAGGAAGAGCTAACCCTTGGGATTTGTGCAAATGCGAGTGGTGACCTTAAGATTAAGTGGTGACCTTAAAATCAAGCGGCTAATCGTATACCAATCAGAAAACCCCAGAGTTTTTAAGTCTTCTAAAATAATTAAAGAAGAACTGCAGGTTATGTGGAAGGCAAACCCAAAAGCATGGGTCACCAGGGAGTTATTTATGCAGTGAGTAAATCTGGTCTTCGGTCGTGCTGTAAAAAAATCATTGTCGGAAAATTACCTCCCCCTGAAAACCCTCCTCATCCTCGACAATGCTCACGCACCCACCAAACCTCAGAGGATATCCTTTATGAGTTTAAATTCACCAAGGTCCAATCCTTCCACCCAATGCTACCCTCATCCTTCAGCCTAGGGACCAACAGTTGATTTCAAATTTCAAAAAAGCTCTTCATGAAGAAGCTGCTTCAGGATGTTCTGAGATTATGGAGAGCACAAACCTCACCCTTTGAGAGTTTTGGAAGGAGCTTCACAATAGAGTGACTTGCCTCAAAATGATCACTGTGACCTAGCAGGGTGTTATAAGGAGGACTTCAAACTCTGTGCGGAGGAAGCTGTGGCCAGAGGTTAGGTCAGAGAGCGGCTTTGAGGAATTTGAACCTGAAGTGCACGTGGTAGAGGAGATTGTGTCCCTGGAAAGTCCATGGACTTGGAGGGGAGTGAAGAGGAGGTTGATGACTTCGTGTTGAAGAAGCACGGTGAGAATCTGACAACAGAGGAATTGAAGGCATTATGACGGCAGCAGCATATGGAGGTTTTGTAGGAAATTAGTGGGAAGGAGCCCGAGGTATGGGATGAGGTAATCAGTCCAAATGAGATTAAGGAAATGTTGAGGATTTGGGGAAAAATTTAAAGTTTATTGAAAAGACAAACACAGAAAAAGTTACAAAAGGGCGTGGGTTGGAGATGTGTAAGGAAACTTGTTTCACATATCTAAATGTTCATAAGGGAAGAAGAAACAAACTTCCAGGCAAAGGTTTTTGTTGAAGTGAAATCAAGGAAAGTGTGGCAAAACAGCCAAAATTCTGTGAAGAAAATGATAATAATTAAGTAAAGTAAAAAAAACAGCAATTATGTTTAGCAATAAAGTTACATATCATAAGTAATGTGTAAGGTTGATTTTGCATTTAAATATAGCATTATGTATGTAGAGAATTAGTTATGTTAAGTGATAGCTCATGAAATGAAAACCTCCACCAGCATCTTCACCTGACCTTGAAGGTAAATAACATTTCATAAGCAAGTTTATTTCTTTACATGCTTTCTTATTATCTATAAATATATATTTATTATTTATAAAGTACATTTTAATACTTAAAGTCATATAAAACAAAATCATTTGTGTGTTTTTGGGGGGCCTGATTGGATTAATTTTATTTCCATTAATTTAAATAGGGAAATATGATTTGACATGTGTGCAAATTGAGTTACAAGCTTGGCCACGGAATGAATTAAGCTCGTATGTCAAGGTACCACTATATAAGTCGTTGATAAAGTCACAACTTAGTTTCCTGTTTTGGGTCTTTGTCTAGAAAAGTGGGATCACACCACAAGACAAATGCAGGCCATTAACTGGTATCTAAGTGTCATGGTAGGCTGCATATTTTCTTAGAAAGCCATATATTAATATTTTCCGTGTTCTACTACATATACGTTATTTTGTTAAATATTTTTTCAATTACATTTTAATCAGGCTCAGGAAGTCCGGGGAAGCCTTGTGGGCAGCATTCTGCTGGTCTTATGTTTGATACCTCTGTGGTAGACCGCATTCTTTTTTTTGGCCAAAATTATGAGTTTGTATTTAAAATAAAACAAAAGAACTCAGGCCTATGACTTTAGTTTTTGACAGATGATTTTTTTTTCCTGAGAATGTCAACCTGCTATAAATATTAGGGTCTTTAAGTTAAATCCCTTGTTATCCCTATTTTGTGTATAACGAAATTCTTAAATACATGATTTTAAAATCTTTTAAGGGACTCAAATCTTAAATACTCCATCCCATAGTAAATATCAAATTATCTCTCTATTTTTTTAATGCCCAAGGAACAAGAGTAATACAACTCAATCAAATGCTCAACTAACCATTTTTAAATTGTAAGCTAGGAAAAAGGAAATGTAAAGATAATGGATAGGCCCAGTGAAACAGAATTAGGGTTCAAATTTAGGAATCTTAAATCTCAATTCCTTGCAATTATGCATTCAGGGATTTAAGGAATTTGAAGCTCTCTTGGTCAAACCTAGAACACTGGCCTAGATGATATACATTAGATACTCTGAGAACATGGCTAACTGGATAAATGCATCCAGCCAAAGTGACAAAGCTCATTTAGAAAGAAAGCATATTCAGGAATCCAGGGCCCCATCCCTTATCCCCAAGTCTTCCTCCACTATTCCTTCAACCAGGTGCAAGACCTAGTGGGAGAAGAAATTTGGAAGATGATGAGGAGGGTTGACAGCAGCCTCATGGAGGAGACACAAGGGGGAAAAGGGTGTGCCTGACAAAGCAAAGCTCCATGTGCTAAATGAACCACAGAGAAAGCATCTGTTTGCTGAATGCCAAATTCTCTTGAGGGAATGAATAGAGCTGTGCTGAGTAATACTTGGACACTGAATATGAGAGGACTGAGTCAGATCAATGGGAGAATACAATTGCAGAGGAAAGCTGCTGGCCAATGGTTAAAACAAACAAACAAACCAGACTCTACTCCACTACTTACCCTGATATCTAGGTTTGAGAACACATACAAACAGCAGGGAAAACACAATTCTTACCAGAAAAAGGTTATTTGTCTGACGCAGCCACTGAGGTTGGGTTTCTTCTTATAACACCTCTTATAAGAAATGGCTTCTTTTTTCAGCCTCACCTTAGGAAAACTGGTAGATCAAATCAAACTTGAGTATTTGGTCGAAGCTGGCTAAAAAAAAAAAAAAAGCAAAGTTTAATTTGGCATTGACTTGAGGGTGGAGTTTTAAGACATGCTCCCCTAGGATTTAATGCATTCCTTTATATCCACATATATTTTTATATGTTGTTTATTGCCTGGATCCTGAGAATCTAAGATCAGGAAAAATTGATAGTAGGAAAGTTCCTATTTAAACAAGAACATATTGAAGGTCAAAGATGGGTATACTAAAGGCAGATGAAGACCTTAAATGTGGTTGCCTTTGGAGGGATATGAGATGACTTGTTGAAACTTGAGTCAAGTTTGATTGTGTAGTGCAAACAGAATTGTATCTAGAAAAGCTTGAGTTCAAATCCTTCCCTTGATACTTATTTGTACACTCTTAGACAAGACCCTTAATCTTCCTAGGCTTCAGTTTCCTTATCTGAAATACATATACACACAAACAAAATGAGACCATTGGATGAGTGATATCTAAGCTTCCATTCAGCTCTGAGTCTATGAAAAGGAAAACAAAGGCAAGGCAAGGTTAAGGCAAGGAGGAAATGAATATTTATTAAGCATCAGCTCTTTACAGATACTATCTCATTTCATCCTCACAACTCCAAAACCCAGGTGCTATTTATTACCCCATTTTGTAGTTAAAGAAACTGAGGCAAAGGTTAGGTGATTTGAGCAGGGTCACCCAACTGGTAAGTGCCCGAGTCCATATTTGTACACAGTTCTTTCTGACGTTGGGCTCAGAACTCCACTGCACCACTCACTTCCTCTCAAGATCAAAAATCAGAAGAAAGGGCTTTAGAAGCCAAACAGAAGAGTTTATAATTGATTCCAAAAGTAAAAGAGAACCACTGAAGTTTATCGAATAAAGGAATGATATGAATACCTCTGCACCAAAAAAAAAAAAAAACACTTGGGAAAAATTTGAGGAAAAAAGAATAAGAAAATTATCACAATGCTCCCTAGATAAGGGACAAATTATGCTTTGTTCTTGAATCTAGGAGAAGGAAAGATGCCTTAGTGGATACCATATTGAGGACTGAATGCACAATTCAGGTGGTTCTTGGATTTAACCTTTTGCCTCAGGTGTTATTATACTCTGGTCTGAAAGAAACAGATCCTGCAATTTAGCCATGATTTTAGGTATATTTAGCCCTTAATCATGAAGACCTGGCAAAGGCAATTGGGCTTTTATTAGAGCAGGTAATTCTTCAGATTTGATAAAATATCCATTTCTTAGTGGGCTTCTGTTGTTATTGATGGGGTTAGGGAGTACTACTGAGTGGGTCCATGAAGACCTACCCCTGGAAGTGTATACTGACTGGTAAAAGGACTTTTACCAGCGTTGTCTTACCAATAGAGTGTCTCAAGAAAGGCACTTTGCTTTCAGGGCTGGTGTGACCTATACTAAAACATATTTAAGGAGAGAACAGGGGATATAGAAGAAAAGTATAGATATCCGTATCAAAGGGAAGCATTGTATAAATGGACATTTTGAACCTTAGACTTCATCCCCTATAAATCCTTAGTTTTCCCAAAATTCCCTTTAAACTCTCCTGCATCTCCACTTTAGCATGGTCATGTTATTGTTTTATATTTGGCTGTAACTCCTCCCTCTTCCTCTTTGGTTTCTGGGAATGGGCTGGTTAGTACCTCAGTCTCCTTTGTCATTTCATTATTAATAGTATTTTGCATATTAATCTTAATCTCCACAGCATGGCTACCACGATTGGATAGAATCCTCAATTTTTTTTAAACTAGATTTTCAGTATAGTTAGTAAGTTTGTCCAAGAGCTGAGAGCTGGGGTTTCCCTTTCTTGCCCTATGCTCCTGCAGCATTTTTTTCTTTGCCTGCCACCCAGCCTACCTGCTTTTGCCCCATCTCAGTCACTGCCGAATAGTAGTGTCTTAAAAGCTGAGAAACACCTTGCCCTCTGAAGGAGGTCCAGGCCCCAAATAGGAGTGCTGAGGATGAATCTGGGTTTCTCTATAGCAAAAATAGAAAAGGTCTTAAGAAGAGGAAGAACCTGAGAAATGTTTTAACCTTCATTTTCCCAAAGAAAAATGCAAATTTGTTGTTAAAAATAACAACAGATAATTCAGGGTAAGAAAAACTTAGCCTTTCCTTTAAAGGCATGGATTTAGAACCCACAAAGATAACATAATGGGTTTTCTTAATCAGAGTAACTGGAAGTAAAAAATGTCTAATATTTTTCCTAATGAATATAAAATAATATTGTTTGTATTTATCAATGACTGTAGTGAATATTGGAGAGGTCTCAAAAAACTGATATAAAGTCAAAATATGGAAGAATAACCTAGTGAAAGATAGTTTTTATCATAGTTATTTTTGTTGATGATCTCTAAAACTATAGCAAAGATTGTGGATCATCTCTTCCTGTTTCCCCCAAATTTATTTATTTCCTTTTTTGTCTAGATTCATTACTTTTCTTCCTTCCTCCCTCCTTCTCTTCCTTCCTTCCTTCCTCCCTCTTTTTCTTCCTCCTTCCCTTCTTCCTTCCTTCCCTCCTTCCCTTCTTTCTTTCTTCCCTCCCTCCTTCCTTCCTTCCTTCCTTCCTTCCTTCCTTCCTTCCTTCCTTTCTTCCTTCCTTCCTTCCTTTCTTCCTCCCT
>NC_058134.1:160100864-160213251 GCF_016433145.1 Gracilinanus agilis | reverse complement strand
CTTTCTTTCTTTCTTTCTTTCTTTCTTTCTTTCTTTCTTTCTTTCTTTCTTTCTTTCTTTCTTTCTTTCTTTCTTTCTTTCTTTCTTTCTTTCTTTCTTTTTCTCTCTCATTTTTCCTTTTTATACCAAAGGGGAAAAAATGGTGTTCTGTGTCAATAGATACTCAACTTCTGCAAAGGAGTGTGATGAGATGTTTTCTCTATACATCTTCATAATTTATGATTCCAGAAAGATTTAAATGTACTTAGTTCTTATGAACATATTAGGCACTGTAAAGGTTTTGTTTAATATTGTATCTTTTCCTTAGAAAGACTAACCTCTGACCTGGGCTGAGGGCAAGTTTGTCCAACCAGGAAGATCCACAAGGAATGATGTCACTGGCATTATAAGAGTGAGAATTGAGGAAATGATACTTATACTGATATAAATGATACTTATAAATGCAGTAAGTATGTGGCTTTCTTTAATTTAATAATAACACTGGATTTATAATAGATAGTGATGACCTTATATATATAAATCTTTGTCAATAGTTAATAATAAAATTTCAATTACCTAGTGGGGAAAAACCATAAAATCTTTACCTCTTAAGTCTAATATTTGAAATATTAGGCTCAGTTCTCTAGGTGACAGATTTTTAGTGCCATCAATATCTAATTCATAGATAAGACTAATGAGAAAAAGGTAGGAAGCCTACTATTATACTGATGTGGGACTCTAGGTTTCCCACTGTATCCCCAAATTATAGAAGTGCTTCTCGTCAGACTACAAGCAGGAAAATCCCTTTGCTTCCTTGCATCCTTGTTAATGCTGAGGAAAGGGTGGGCTTAGATTTAAGAAATACCCTTGAGAGAGTTATCCTCTTTGAATTCTCCCCTAGGTTTTGAGATGGACACAGAGATACACCTCCAGGCTATGCTTGAATACCATTGAGTTATATCTAAGACATCTACTTGTCCCCTAAACAATGAGGATTACCTCCCATTGTCTTCAGGACATAAGACACCACTCTCACCCCAGTCAGGTGACCAACTCCCCCACTTTTACCTGAATTCATACCCTCCTTCAGTCACATAGTGCCTGCTGTAAATGAAGTATAAACACTCCAGAATTCATTCCTTTAAGGAGGCAGCTTTCCATCTATGCTATCCTCCCAGCCAAATTCAACATGAAATCCAAATTAATAAATTTTTCTTTATTTTTTCTTTTTAAAAATGTATTAATTAATTTAGAATATTTTTCCATGTTTCAATAATTCATGTTCTTTCCTTACCCTCCTCACTCCCATAGCCAACACACAATTCATCTGGGTTTTACAAGTATCAAGGCCTATTACCACATTATTAATATTTGCAATAGAGTGATCATTTAGAATCTACATCCCCAATCATATCCCTATTGAACCATGTGATTAGGGAAATGTATTTCTTCTGTTTCTACTCTCACAGTTTTTCCCTAGATGTGGATAATGTTCTTTTTCATAATTCCCTCAGAATTGTCCTAGATAATTGCATTGCTGCTATTAGAGAAGTCCATTACATTCTATTGTGTCACAGCGTATCAGTCTCTGTGTACAACATTCTCCTGGTTCTGCTTCTTTTGCTCTGCATCAATTCCTGGAGGTCATTCCAGTTCACATGGAATTCCTCCAGTTCATTATTACTTTTATCACAATAGTATTCCATCACCAAAAGATACCACAATTTGTTCAGCCATTCCCCAATTGAAGGACATCCCCTCATTTTCCAATTTTTTTGCCATCACAAAGAGCGCAGCTGGAGTCTTTTTGCTAGTATTCTATTTAAGATTTTTGCATCTATGTTCATTAAGAAGATTAGTCTATAGTTTTCTTTCAGTGTTTTTGGTCTGCCTGACTTTGTAATCAGTACCATATTTGTGTCATAAAGGGAATTTGGTAAAACTCCTTCTTTGCATATTTTATAAAATATTTTGTATAGTATTGGGATTGGTTGTTCTTTAAATGTTTGATAGAATTCACTTGTGAATCCATCTGGCCCTGAGGATTTTATCTTAGGGAGTTCTTTGATAGCTTACTCAATTTCTTTCTGATATGGGATTATTTAAGTACTCTATATACTCTTCTGTTAATCTAGACAATTTATATGTTTGTAAATATTCATCCATTTCACCTATATTGCCATATTTATTGCCATAAAATTGACCAAAATAGTTCTTAATAATTACTTTAATTTCCATTTCATTTGAGGTGAGGTTGCCCTTTTCATGTTTCATACTGTTTATCTGATTTTCTTCTTTCCTTTTAAAAATTACATTAATCAGTACTTTGTCTATTTTATTTGTTTTTTTTCAAAGTACCACCTCCTAGTCTTATTTATTAATTCAATAGTTCTTTTACTTTCAATTTTATTAGTTTCCCCTTTGATTTTTAGGATTTCCAATTTAGTTTTTATCTGGGGATTTTTAATTCATTCTCTTTCTAGTTTTTTTTTTAATTTGCATGCCCTATTCATTGACCTCTTCCCTCTCTGATTTGTTGATATAAATTCAGGAATATAAATTTTCCCCAGAGTACTGCTTTGGTTGTATCCCCTAGGTTTTGATATGATGTCTCTTCACTCTCATTCTCTTTAATGAAATTATTAATTGTTTCTATAATTTGTTCTTTAACCAATTTTGGAGAATCATAATATTTAGTTTCTAATTAATTTTTGATTTCCCTCTCCATGTACCTGTACTAATTTTAATTTTTATTGCATTATGATCTGAAAAAGTTGCATTTATTATCTCTTCTTTTTTTACATTTGTTTGCAATGTTTTTATGCCCTCGTACATGGTCAGTCTTTGTGAATGTACCAAGTACTATGAGAAGAAGGTGTATTCTTTTTTGCCCCCATTTATTTTTCTCCATATATCTATTAATTCTAATTTTTCTAGGATTTCCTTCACATCTCTTACCTCTTTCTTTTTTATTTTTTGGTTTGATTCTTTTAGATCTGTTAGAGAAAGGTTCAGAACTCCCACTAGTATAGTTTTACTATCTATTTCCTTCTTAAGCTCCAATAGTTTCTTCTTTAAAAATCTGGATGCTATACCATTTGGTGCATACATGTTGACTACTGCTATTTTCTTCATTGTCTATACTTCCTTTTATCAAAATGTAATTATCTTCCCCATCTCTCTTAATCGTATCTATTTTTACTTTGACTTTGTCAGATATCATGATTGCAACTCTTGACTTCTTTTTCCTCAGTTGATACCCAATAAATTTTGCTCCAGCCTCTTACCTTTACCCTGTGTGTGTCTATCTGCCTCATGTGTGTTTCTTGTAGATAACATATGGTAGGATTTTGGTTTCTAATCCACTCTTCTTTCTGCTTCCATTTTTTTGGTGAGTTCATCCCATTCTCATTGAGAGTTATGATTGCCACCTTTGTATTCACCATCATTTTTATTTCCTTCCCTACCCTAGTCTTGATTTTTCTTCTTTCCCTGTTTCCTTCTACACCAGTGTTATGCTTTTAATCAGTCCCCATATTCCCCACCCTTATTTTACTTTCCTTCCCACACCTTTTCTTCTTATTCCTCTTTAATTTTTCTTTAGGTCTATTAAATTCCCTCACTCTCTCTTTTTCCCTCCTTTTTGATATTCCCTGCCCCTCTCCCCACTTGGTTTTCCCCTCTCAACTGCCCTGTAGGGGAAGATAGAATTCTATATCCCAGTGGATCTAGCTGCTCTTCCCTCTCAGAGTTGATTCCACTGAGAGTAAGGTTTAAGTATTACCTATTACCACTCATCTTCTTCTTATAGTAGTAGTATTCTATCCTTCCCCCTTCCATGCACCGCTTTATGTGGTATAAATTATCTCATTTTTCTTCTTTATTCAAGTTTCTCTTGGTGTCATCTTCTATTCCTACCCACCTCACCTTTTTTTTACATATCATCTTAAACCATTTCGCACCCCAACCTCTGCCTTTGAATAATTCTTCTATCTACAATAATAGTGAAAATAAATTTTGAGAGTTACAAATAATTTTTTCCATAAAGAAATATAAACAATTTCATTTTACTGAAGCCCTTAAAAATATTCCCCCTCCCCTTTCTTGTTTACCTTTTCATGTTTCTTTTGAATTTTGGATTTGGACATCAAATTTTCCATTTAGTTCTGTTCTTTTCCTTAGGAATATTTAGAAATCCTCTGTTTTTTTTAAATGCCCATACTTTCCCATAGAAGTATATAGTCATGTTGATGGGTAGATGATTCTTGGTTGTAGATCCAATTCTCTTGCACTTTTGAATGTCATATTCCAAGCCATGGGGTCCTTTAGTGTCAAGGCTGCCAGATCCTGTGTAATCTTTATTGGTGCTCCTTGATATCCGAATTGTCTCTTTATGACTTCTTGCAATATTTTGTTGTTAGCTTGTAAACTCTTGAATTTGGCAATTGCATTCCTTAGAGTTGTCTCATAACAATTTAATTTAGAGGATGATGTATGGACTCTTTCAATGTCTCTTTTGCCCTATTTTTCAAGACTATGAGGGAAGTTTTCTTGGATAATTTTTTGTAGTATGATGTCAAGGCTTCTATTTTTTTTCCAGGTTTTCCAGTAGACCAATAATCCTCAAATTGTCTCTCCTAGATCTGTTCTCTAGGTCCATCATCTTCTCAATGAGATAATTCATGTTTCTTTCTATTTTGTCATTCTTTTGACTTTGCTTTATTGATTCTTGCTGTCTCATGAGATCATTAGCTTCTACTTGCCCAAATCTAGTCTTTAAAGACTGGTTTTCAGCTATAATCTTTTAATTTTCCTTTTCAATTTGGTTTATCTTGCTTTTCATGGCTTCCAGGAGGTCAATCCTTGTCTCCAATTTGCTTATCATTTCATGTGATTTCTTGGCTTCTTTTTCCAATTGGGAGATTCTGTCTTTTAAATTGTTATTTTCTCTTTTAATTACTTGCATTTCTATTTCTTACTTTTCTTCCCAAGTTTCAGCTATCTTTTTTACTTGGTTCTTGAATTCCTTTTTGAATTTCTTGGGAGGCTGTGACTAATATCCATTTTTTGGAAAGTTTGGATATGTTTGCTTGTTTGTCACTCTATGCTGTCATTTCTGTCCTCTGCTATTTTTCTCCATAGAAGTTATCCAGTGTCAGAGGCCTTTTATTATTTTTTGTTGTTGTTGTTATTGTAGATTGTAGTTCTTGGATATTGGTGGCCATTGCTGTGCTAGTTTTTTCCTCCTTTCCCAGCTAGAAGTCTGAGTGAGGAGGGCAGGCACCTCTCTGTGTATTGAGATACAGAGGGGTTTCTGCCCTGAGTCTATTTTTTCTGTCTCTGCTACATTTGTTTGTTGGTGGCCCCTTTTTGCCCTATCTCTGAGTTCCTCAGCCTCATGGGGTCAAAAGTCTTGCTGCCCTCAGGGTTAATTCTGTGGCACCCTCAGCCAGACCTCCAAGAACCAAGAGATTGCCCTGTGCTCACTCTGACTCTGGCCCAGTAGGTAGAGTGGGGGAGGGGCAATCAAGTCATGCTTTGGTGATGTAATTTTACTTCCTTATACTTGGGAATGCCCAATCCCTGCCTACCTTCAAGACTGCACCCTATGGTAGAGTTTCTTTGCTCATCTGATTTTGAGTTTTGTCCTTTTAAGGCACTTTATATTCATCAATTGTGAGGAGAAGAAGACCCTTGCTTCTACTCTGTGGCCATCTTATCCTGCTCTCTTTTTTATTTCTAAGCTAAGTTATGGAGTCTTGCATTCTTGCAAAGGATAACCATCCTGAACCCTAGGAGCTCACCTCTAGCACTCCACAACAATATTATTTTTCTAGGTCATCTATATTCAAAGGACATAGAGTTAGATGACAATGCCAACTCATGAAAAGCCAAAAGAAATAATGCCTGAGTGACAGTAAAATAAGGATCATTTGCATAGTTCTCTATTGCTCCCACAAATTTCTAATGGAGCTTATGGCTAAGAATAAGGAGATATATCCCTTATTAAAAGACAAGGATATAATACCAAGTACCTGGACTCTTTTTTGAAAGCCTTATTTACAAGACAAAAAGTTCTTAATAAAGTTAGAATAATCTCAGGGCTATAAAGAATTCTAAATATAATTTATTCCAACCCTTTCATTTTGCAGAAGAAACTGTGGAAGAAAGAGGTAAAAATTTACCCATCATTCTATTTGTAGTTAATGGCAGAGCTAGGAAGAGATCACAGATCTTCAACTCTACATCCAAAATTCATTCCATTAAGCTCAAAAGATTGCTAATAGCCCATTTTCCAGATAAAGAAACAGAGGTCCTGAAATTTAAATGCCTTGTCCAAACAACACAAGTCGAAGGAACAGAGCTCAGATCCACTGATTTAAAACCTATCATTCTTTATTTTCTTTCTTTATTTTTCCAAATTATTTCATTATCTTCATGAATATGTTTAGTGCAGAATGAGGTATAGTATGTAAGGAAAATATCAACATTGGGCTCTTATTCTAATTCAGTCAAATAAATAGGCAAAACTAACAAAAAATCCTTGCATCCCTTCTCTGTGGGTTTTTTTTCTTCCAGGAATAGAACATTTAACTTTAGGTCTATATCTGACATCTAGTGGCTAGTTCAGGAACATGTAAAACACCCAATAGGTAAGAGATGTCGATTGACCTGATCTTGGAATATTGCTTGTTATTTCTTCCTGCAGCATCTAGTCTATTGAGAGAGGGAATTTTCTGACAATTTATTATATTATTTTATTTCATTATTCTCTTTAATGTGCAAAATTTCTAGCTCGTGTTTATACCATAAGATTTCTCAAGTATAGTGAAGAGTGTTAAAAGAGAGTAAAAAAGTGAGTTTATGCATGAAAAGAAAACTTCAGGCTGCATCAAGGGGAATAAGTGGAACAAGGATGTGGGAAAAACGAAGTCTTAGGGGCACAAATGGGATTAAGCTCATGCCTGTTAAAGGCCAAGAATTGATTCCAGATTATACAAATGCTCCATTGCAGAAAGATGGAAGATCCATGAAATACTGGGAAGTAAATCAGTCAAAATGAAGTTAATATCTAGGCTGATAAATGGCATATTTTTTATTAGAAATCAAAAACTGAGAATCTTTGACTACTGATGGAAGTATTGTGGGAAGGGTTGTAATTAGGTTTGTTTAATCTTAGAATGGGATAAATGTTCATTCTGTAAAATGATAACAGAATTATTCAACTGGCCTGCCAGATTCAGTTAGTAACCTGATTCCAAAGGAAGGAGAGGAGAGGAGAGGATGGCTCTGAAATCCCTTTAAGGTCTATATATGTGTTATAGTGTTATAATGGGATTGGAGGAAATATTCAAAATCCACTTTGAAACTGTGTGAGCTTGGACAAATCATTGAACTTCCTGATCCTCCATTTCCTCATGTGTAAAATGAATCTATTGAATTAGATGACCTTGGAGATGCCATTCGTGTCTATATCAACGATTAACTTAGGAATATGAATATATAGGGAATCCATATCGAATTTGGCACTGGACAGAAAGCTCTCTGATATTGACCTTATCAGAGATTACTGATGATTCTTATCAAAACCATAAGCTTGAATGTATAATTTCCCATGGGAGAATAAAACATTGTCACAACAAATATTAGAGGAGAGAGTTCAACCATAAGGGAAAAGTTCTAGTTGGTGTAACACATTTAATCAAGTGGAATGAGGAAAAGATACAATATTTTTCTGTTATTTTATTTGAACCTTTTGTAGCATATTAACTTAAGAAATAATCACTTCACCTGATGTGTTCAGAATAAGTATTAATTTTGAGGAAGTAAAAATGGATTATTGAGAAATTAAAATTTAACATTTTGGAACATACAGGCACTTGACCCTGTGGTTTCCACTGTTTTTTTTAATTGTCATAAAAATGCTCTGAAGTGGGCTGCCAGTCATATTTCAACTCATGAAGTTATACTACCTTATAAATGTATTTTATTATTCTAATATGAAAGTCAAAATAACGACATTTAAGTGTTCCAAAGCATTTGAGTTTGTGGAAATATATTTGTTCACTCTAGATTCCCTATGTATACTTACTTTTTTAATGTTGGAAATGCATATAAAAATCAAAATGATATCATCATTTTGTGATTATTTTTTATTGATTAAGAAAATTTTTCCATATTTTCATGATTCATGTTCTTTCCCTCCCCTCCTCCTACCCCTTACCATAGTCAACATGCAATTCTACTAGATTCTATATGTTTCATTGATCAAGACCTATTTCCATATTATTGATATTTGCAGTAGGGTGATCATTTAGAGTCTACATTCTCAATCATATCCCCATCAACTCATGTGATCAACTACATGTTTTCCTTCTGTGTTTTTGTTCCCACAGTTCTTTCTCTGGATGTGGATAGTGTTCTTTCTCCTAAGTCCCTCAGAATAAAGTGATATCATCATTAAGCAACAAAGCATCCCTATAGTTTTTTTCAAGGTTATATGAGACATTAAAAAAACCCAGTAAAACAATCTATTCCACTACCCTTTAGCACTATGTATAAATAGAATTAATTTTTCCTTGTTTTTGCCATATGGGAATATTTTGAGAAGCAGTAGAAAAAAGTTATGACTATGGAATAAGAAGTTTAGAGTTTAAGTCTGGATACTAACATTAGTGATATGACTAAGATAATTCACTTAAACTCCATGGGCATCCATTTCCTCAACTGTAAAACAACAGCATTGGACTGTATCTTTAATATCCCTTATGTATCTCCTTTCATCATCCTACAGCAGTGATGGCAAACCTTTACAAAATCAAATACCCAAACTGCAACCATCACATCAAATGTGAGTACCTCCCCCCTGCCCCTTACCCAAGACAGGGGAAGGAGGAAGTAATCCAATTGGGCTGCTGCGTAGAGGGGCAGTGATGGTGTGAAAAGGTGGAGGAGAGAAGCCCACTCTGGCACATATGCCCTAAGTTCACCAACATAGTCCCACAGTGAGGAAATATGCTTAAATTTTAACTGAAATTTAAATAGGAATAAAGGCACAAAATGATCAATCCACACAACATGAAGGGAATGTCTTTACAGTTAAATTTAACATAATAACACCACAAATACACAAAATAGCAATAACAATAACATGAAAAAAGAAGCAAAAAACACTTTACATTTTTTAGTAATAGAAGCTTATTTATTTTCACACACATTTCAAAATGGTGTTATTTTGACCATGAAATTGGAAGACAGAATGCTCTGTATCTTCAGTATAAATATAAAATATTAATTCATTTGGAAATTATTAGTTCAGGTACCCTGCAAAAAAAATAAAAGTCTGAGGGTACTTTTGGAAGAAGGAGAATCACAATTTTTTTAGTAAGGATGTAAAGAGATAAGAATTATAAAAGTATCCAGAATGTAGTTGGGATGGTTCTGTTATCCAAAATTTTCCTAGTTTTGTGGGAAGGGAAAGGCAGAAGCATCATTGCTACTTTGCCCCTGCTATGTGTGACTTTAAACCAAAAACTGGGTCATCATATCCCTCAAATTAAATTCCAACAGGGGAAAAAAACAATGGTTTGTGTGTAGCTCAGATATTTATCATGGGCCATTAAAAATATAGAAAATGATTGAGACATTATTGCACACATACACATCTTTTTAAACAAGCATTCAGCCCTTTCACAAAGTTAAATTTCAATACAGAAACAAGCTATATATAACTACATCTGTTGCTTTCACAAGCAGTGCTAAATATATATATATATAATATACATTTTTTTCTGAGAATCCAAGCAAAATACCACTTTTTTGGTTTCTCAGCTCACATATTAACAGCAAGAGGCATTGATTTTGTCTTCAAAAACTAAATGTTTTTTGAAAGGCAATTTTTATGCACAAAAACCAGTTTTCAAGGATTTTCATGAATTTTTTGTAATTAAGATTAAGGATGAAATATGCTATTTTGTCACTCTGAGTAGTTTTGTATTTTTTTTAAATCATGCATTTCACCCATAAACAATTACAAATCCTCAAACATTCAACCCCATTGAAAACTAGGCAATCAATCATTTGAAAAAAAAAAAGCACTATTTTTGCACAAATACACAAGAAATACAACTATGAAAAATCCACCCATCAGGTTTTCATATGAAAAACATAACTTTCTCTCTTTTATATTGTCTTTTCAAAAGTCAAAAAAGTGTTCAGTTTACTATGGAATCTTTTCAATACAGATATCATGCATGAGATTTTAATCTTTTATAGTCATACAGAGAATTTTAAAAATTGAAATGAATTGTCTAGAATGTAAAAGGAGTGCCATAAAGTGAAGGCTACATTTAAACAATTAATGCATATGGGAAAAGAAAACAACCAACTTCACCCCCTTATTTTCCAAATGCTTGAATCAGGGCCAGAATCCTTTATGAATGTCATTAAGTTCTAGCAATATTACCCAGCTGAACCCAGTTCTAATTTGGATTGAAAAGGACTATTTATCTAGGCACTGGAGGTAGATTATACACCCCAAAATATGTTAAACATCCATGAAACCCTGAGTCTACTAGAATATGAAGAATTTGTTGATGTTTTTTAATCTTCCAGAGAAGCATAAAACATAAATGTTTTCATTGACAGAAGTGTAAGCTTTTTGTTTCAAATGAGATTTCCTATGGGTTAGGTGAATAGATGTTATGTAAATTCTTTTGCTTTTCTTATTGATTGGTTAACATTTGAAAGTATATTTTATATGTCATAGTAAATTAATAAGGGTTTGATTTAACATACTGATATTCATTTATATCTCCCACTCTTGTTAGATTTTTTTCTAACTTCTCCAAGGAGATTTTTCCCCCAGACCTGCCAAGGTCCTTATTGAGATTTTGAAATTGGGATACGTGTTCCCAATTTTAATATATAAAAAGAGTAATGTTATGTTTCTTGCTTTTATGTTAGATTAAGAAATACATAATTATTTTGCTGTTTCTTTCTATGGTAGAAACACAAGGTGAACTATTCTAAGAATAGTGGACTTTTTTGCTACCATACATTGGTGTCATTAAAAGCTTCTATAAATGGGGAGGGCAAACTCCACCGAGAGCACCTCGATTTTTGATAATTGTTTTTTTTTAAGTGAACCAAAGAAGAAATTAAGGTATTCCTGCCTTTTCTTCCCCAACCCTTCAGAAAAAGTCAAGTTGAAGGGTAATCAAATAGCAAAACTTAGAACCTGGGTGAAAAAAAGGGACACCTTAAAATATTCTGATATTGGGAGAACAAAAAGAAAGCATAAGAGCTAAATGAAAATGAAAGAACAGAGTATTATAATATAGGACTCATTGAAGTCACTTCAGTTTTAAATCAGTCCTTTTGGGAATTGCTGTGCATTCCCCAGTTATACTATCATAAATGCATTTTAATATGCACATTCTATCATTGATTTATAGTCCATAATATAACACTCTTATGATTCACAGCTCTGATCACATCATAGCATTCTGTAATAACCAATCTTAAGTCTTAGAAGATTCAAGGGCTATACTCACAAGTTTCCCAAACAACTAAAAACCTCTGGGAAAATAACCAAGCTCATATTTGTAAAAATGAAAAGACAGGTGACTGAATGGTTTTCATTTTCATGAGCACGAGATAAAGAAGAAGAAGGATTATGCCTGAGCAAAAAGTGGTTAATGTATTTTTTTGTTTCTTTCCAAATGGGTTATCTAAGATAGAAAGAGTGGTTCCAATATTAATATATTTTCCATTGACATTTCAAATTAATTCTTTCTGATGAAGAGTTGGACTGTCTTAGAGGAAAAAACAATCAACCTTACTGCCACTAACTATATAGACAACACAGTTGCTGACAGCTTATTTACCCTGGAACATTCAGGAAGAGAGAAGCACAGTCCTAGTGTCCTATGAAGACTTCAAATTTTATACTGATTCTCTCACTGATCAGTACTAGAGATAGGAACAATTCCTCATCTAAAATTGTGTTCTATGGACTTTGCAACCAACTCAATCATGATGCATTTTAAAAGATCTGATGGGGGCATGGTATTTTATTTAATGTAATAGCATTCTAATAATAGTCCTTCAGAAAAAGCATTGCTGTTTAGCTTAAGATCAATTTCTCAGCTTCTCTTTAGTATAGTTTGTACACACAAACTATGTTAAATCTTGATTATTTGAGTCAATGTTACTGAAGATCTTGATCATGACATGGTTTTCATCTACATCCAAAATGTCTCTCGCTACCTGTAAAAGTAGAAAGAAAAGTTAATAAGCTGGATTCACTTTTTTGTTCTGGTTACTTGACAAACCAATTCTCCAATCCATGAGCTATTGAAAATTGACAGAAGAAAAAAGCATTTTCTCCGGAGTAGTAAAGAGAAAACTTTATCCCATCTTCATATGATTTGTATGCCAAAGAGTAAGATGAAGATTTAAGGCTAGAATAACATGATATAATGAATAGAGGACTAATTTTATAACATTATATTAGGCTTAAATGAAGATAATATGACAATTACGTTAAGCTTATAATTAACTCAATAAACATTTATGAAGTGTATCAGACACTGCTCTAAGCTCTAAGGGGATACAAAAGGAGGTAAAAGACAGTTCTTGCCAAAAAGGAGCTTAAAATCTAATGGAAGAGATAACTTGCAAATGTATATAAAAAGCCACTTATACCCAGGAAAAACAGGAAATTAACAGGGAGAGAATGCTGAAATTCAGAGTAGTTGGGGAAAGTTTCCAGTAGAAGATGGTATGTGTTAGACTCGAAACTACCATACCAATGCAACTACCAACAATTTGGAAATAGGTCTTGATCAATGACACTTGTTAAAACCAGTGGAAATGCGCATCGACCAATGGGAGGGGGGGAGATTTAGAGGGGTGAAGGGGAAAGTAAAAGCATGAATCATGTAACCATGATAACTTTTCTAAAAAATAAATATTAATAAATGTTTTAAAAAAAAGTGAATAGCCCAGAGTCACACAACTAGTAAGTGTCTGAGGAGGTATCTGAACTCAGGTCTTCCTGGTAGCAGTCCCAGCACTCTATTCACCATAGCAGCTCACTTCTTTATTAGCTAAAACAATTGGCCTAAACAGGACACTTTAACATCAAGTTTTCAAGGTTGATTTAAAAAATTATCTCATTTTATCTTAACAACAACCTTGTAGAAGAGTGAGTTCCTTATCATAAGACATTTTTAAACACATGCTGGATGGCCAGTAATTGGGTTATTATAGAACAGAAATGTTCCCACTGAAATGGACCCACAAGAGCACTAGGGTGCCTTCCAGCCCTTAGAACCTGTAATGATTTACCTTTTCTGCTTCTCACCTTCTCTCTCCAAGTCCCACCTAGCCTGGAGCATAATGAGATGGTGAGGTGCTCACACAGAAACATTTACTGAGCTCAGGGTATGACCCATCCTTTACAATTCCACGAAAACATCAAAAGCAAAGAAGTCTGTGATGGTGCCACCAGCTTTGTGGAGATGGACTTACTTATTTCACTTTCTTTGACCTGCATACACAATATGCAATCATGGATGCCACAAAGGTCACGAGGCCCACGGTGAGTAAAACCATTTCTACCAGACCCAAAAGATTTATTTTGCCAGTGACTTGTTTTCTGAACATTTCAGCTTTCTCATCGCCAATGGTACCAGTCTGAAATCAAGGCAACATACTATTACTTATGAAGTAGTAAAACAAAACTATGAAAATCTGACTACGTAACACATATTCTCTTCTTGCATTCTTGGATGTGCCTGTTCTCACACACACATGCACTCACGCACACACTCAAACATGGAACTCAGATGCTTAAGTAATTGTGGTAACTAGGATTTATTAGGGGCTACCTCAGAAAAAAATAAGAGAACTAGGCCTACCATGACTCCCTATTTAAGAGGAAAACCTCGATCTATGTCCTGAGTCTGCCTGCTAAATTTTTTTACTCTGGTTCAAAATAGACTTGGAATAAATATATACATGAAAAATGCATTGAACCATTTATATTACTTCAACTTTGTTCATCTCACTGGCTTCTTCCTTTCCATTATACTTTTCCCTTGTTGCTAATATAATATCTACCTCCATCAATCTTTTGCTTCTGGCCAGTTCCTTTCCCTTTTGCAAACAAGTTTAGGACTGAATGAATGACCAAATTTGGGCCAGCACATGGAAACTAAAAGTTACTGAGCCCTGGACATTTAAAAAAAATTTTTCCCCTTAACCTTTATCTCTTCCCAGTAAGTTACATGGATATTAACAGTGACTGATGACTGCCCAAGATTCTAACCAGCAGTAAGAATGATCAACTGTTCCACGTTGTTGCCAGCCATTTGATCACCGTGACATCATTTAATGAAGGACCTTTCCCAGTAGCAGAAGGAAAGTTCAGAGTCTTCTGTTTCATTCCCACTGCAGGTGCCCAATAGGTTTATTAGCTCTGTGACCAGTTATCTTGAATGATTACAAAACAGTTTAAAAGTCTCTAAGCAGCAATCTTATCATATCATATTTCTAAAGTTGTCCTTCACTTGGAATTATGAATACAAAATGTGCTTCCCTGTGATGAGACCGAATGACTGGATTAAGGAGGTACAATATGCTAAGGGCCAAGCAGATCTCTCGAGTTCTCTTTTGTACAAGACCCTGTAAAACTAGATGTTTGAGATTCATGTTTAAGATAATCCTAATGGTACTAAAAAGGCAGAACTTATTGTTGCTTTATCAAGATAAAGAAAAATTTGCCGTTCTAATCCATTTTGGCCATATATTCAAAAAGACACAAACACATACACAGACACACATTCATGTGCACACAAATGATTAGTACTGCCTAAATTCATCAATATATCCAGTCCCAAACCTTAAATAGATAATAGATAATATTTTGAAGTAAAAGTGGGGTGGGAATAAGAGAGATTTGGGAAGGATGGTAAGCTCAAAAAGAGACCTGCCCTGAAAAGTCTTCTTTTTACAAAGAAAAATCTTCTGGCCTTTAGTAGTTAATAGATTCAAAATATTCACCTCATTAAGCCAAAGAATTGGGACAAGGTAGTTCCGTTTCAATTTACTTAAAGTTCTGTAACAAAAAGAGAGTTAAGGTTTTAAAAAATTGAAATTGCATTATCCAGTTCCATCATTTATTAACCACATTTAATATGTAATGAATTGTGCTGCGTTGGGACTACTAGGATGAAATCAGACAGTTCCAACCCAAAAAAGAGCTTGTCTTCTACGTGAAGTAATTTGTACCCCAAAAATAAGTACAAGGCAGGGTGTAATATGGGAAAGGTAAATGAGAGATCTATACGAAGTACTCTAGGCAAATGTAAAAAGGGTGTAAAATTTTTGCATATATCTTTATGAATATATGTGTGTAAATATGTATATGTATAAAATTTTAACACATTTATCACATATTACATATATGTTTGTGTATATCTGTGTGTGTTTGTATGGATGCAGAAGAGGGAAGCCTTCATGAAAGAGATGACACCAGAGACAAAAATGGAAAGAAGAGAAGGAATTCAAAAGATTGACTACTCAGAGGCACAAACTGAAATATGGTTTAATAATTATTTGAATTTACATACCAATTTGTGTCTCTAGATAATCAGCCTTTTGAAATACTTCTCATTAAGTGAAATTTATTTGCAAAATAAATGAATAGATATTTGGTTTTTAAACTTGATGACATCTGCAGTTTGTCCTTTTATAGGTTCAGTTCTCTAGCTCCATTTGGTCTAATTGGAAGAAATTTAAAAAAAAAATCCTTGTAAAAATTCTAAACCAGAACCTGAAAACTTACTCAATTTTTTTTACAGGTTTAACAAGGATGTTAACCTGGAGTCGTTTTGCAAATTGCAAAGTAAATCCAGTGATCTAAAATGAAAAAAAAAGGAAATAAAATTAATCATATATACAGATTGAATATATATTGAGTGTCATGAATATATTATTAGGTTTCTTATGTAATAATAATTATATCGTGGTAAATTGGGGTTTGCAAAACACTTTACATACATTATTTCATTTAATTTTCACATAACTTAAATCCATTTTTATAGATGAAAGAAATGAGACTGACAAAGGTGACTTTAATCTTCTAAGGATCAAATAGCTAGTAAATGTATAAAGCAGGATTTGGACTCAGGTCTTCAAGTTCAGTTTTCTATCAGCTCAACCCAGTATGTATATATGATTAGGCGTACTTGTATATTTATATGTATAAATGTTTGTATAGAAATATATGTTCTCTATAATGATAGATGGGTGTATGTATATTATATATATATGCATATATACTCACATACACATGTGAATGTATGTATATTCACACACAGAGAACAAATAGCAAATATGATTTTAACAGATTACATTATTTAATAATTTTGTGTCTGATAAATTAGACTGGCAACTTACCCATCCTATGTGGTCATTAAAAAAATAATATGGCTAATTCTGACATAGCTTTAAAAGATGAATAGATGACTTGGTAACCAAGGTAAAGAAGACTGGTTTCTGTATTGTTGGAAAGTGTATTATTGAAATAATAGATTCTTAAAAACTTGAGGAAAATATTAAGTTCTGATTTCAGCCAGAAGAACTGCTTTGTGGAAGCTTGTCTCATTACAAATTAAAATACGATTATCTTGATATTGCATAATCATTTTGAAGATCATAGAGATAGAGATAGCTAGGGGACTTTGGGGGTCACTTGGTTTTATATATGAGAAAATAGCCCCTTGGAAGTTAAGTGACTTGCAAAGGACACTTGAGTCATGAGAATGAGGCCAGATTTTAATCTAGATCCTCTGACTCCATTGTACTAGGTGGAAAATCAAATATATTTATTATGTCAGTAAGCTGACAGCAGCTTACATTTTATAGTGGAGAGAGAACTAATCTGGGGGCCATGAACTGGTACAAGTCCTACCTCTAACACTTTCTGACTATGTAAATAACAATAACATTACAAGTGCAGCCACTATCTCGAACATTTACAGAACTTTAACAAAGTACTTTACAAGTATGATCTCCTCAGATCCTCAGAAAATATTTTAAGAAGCTCAAGTATTAGAATTCCTATTTTTCTGATGAGCAAAGTGAGATTCAGAGAAATTAATGTCTTTTCTCAATGTCACCCAGCTAATTGAACCCAGGTCTGACTCCAAGTTCTATCAGATGATGCTGATTTCCAAAAGGAGATCATAAGGAAAGCTTTATAAATTTAGAATGCAGGAGGAGGGCAAGACATGAAATGAATTGGGGATAAGAAGAAAGCATAAGCTTGCTGAGTACAGGTAGGTGTTAAAATGTAATTCTCATCACAAGATTATAATCCTTTGCCTAACTGCTTACAGGTTCAACATCCAAATATGTCCGATGTTCCTCTTCATTTGGATTTAACCCCTCAATAGGTTCTGGCACATCAGGGCTTGCATGTAGAAAATGAGGAAGTGAAATATACACTGGCTTTTCTGTAAGAAAAGACAAATAACAAATGGACATTAAAAAAAAAAACATTTCCTTGTTAAACATTCACAAAAGCTGACACAAAATAAATAGTAGAAATGAAAAATGCACCTTTACTTCCAAGGCTAAGCCAGTAAAAAAAAAAAAGGTCAAGCATAAATTTCTAATGTTGGGGTCAATAAACACTGTTCCAAAGTGTCCTGTTGACATTAAATATCACAGGGTTGAAAGAGTATGGTCTGATAGTATGGAAGACTCAAGTGGGTTCAAATCCCATTTTTCAAACATAGAGGAAAGGTGTCCCTAGACATTTCACTTAATTTCTTATTATCTCTAGGAAGCTCTAAAGGCAGAAATTTTCAGAGCTAGTACTAATCTGCATTTGTAAAGCAAAGTGGATGAATTCATAGCTCTGATCAAATAAAGAAATAATCCCTTTTCAAGAAGGTAACTGACTATACACAAGATGATTTTCAAATTTCAGCTTGTTAAATTATTACAAAAGAAATCTGCCACTGTTACTTACAGTTTTTCAATTTGGAATTAATAATTTCAAAATGTGAAAAGAAAAATGAAGAAATAAGATTTCAAAGTGAATTCTTTTGAAAATTTCAGATAATGAACTGTTCAGACATTGAAGACTAGAACAGAATATTTTGATCTCCTTTTATTACCTTTTTCAACTTTTCCCTCCAACCCCCACTCTCTCCCCATATGCTTTAACTTTCTCCCCCCCCAAATTTCCGCCAGTGAAAGTATAATGTATATATGTGTAAATGCATACTAGCTATATACATATATATATATATATATGTGTGTGTGTGTGTACATATACATATACCTTTACATGTGTATAGATGCATGTTTCAACATATATATGTATCTCTATGGGTGAGTATACCCAAATATATGTGGAAATATTTATATGTAGAAATAGAACATATAATAAAGTGGGAAAAATTAACAGGTAAATTCTAAACATAATTTGTGATTGAAAAACTTATTAAAGAAGAACTTTGGACATAAATGAATTTGGCAAGTGATATAATTAAGTATCAGAGACACAACATAATTTAGCCTTTTAGTTAAGTCCAACCTTTGACACATTTTAGCTATATAAACACGGAAATATTACATAATCTCAGTGTCAGAGGCAATTCTCCAAAGCTAAAAGTTGTTGGTTAATTATTGATCTGTATCACTAGAGAAAATTTTTACACCAGAAGTTCCACACCCTAATGAAATCACAGGTCTAGACTAAAAGTAAGTCTAAATGAGCCATGGTATTTTTGCTTAGGGAATGAATAGGGTTGAGGGACAGAGGTATTAGGTAAAGAAATAGCTCAAACGGAAAAGGGCAACTCAGGAAGCATAAGATATTATTTGTAGAGTTACTTTCATTTTACTTTTATCCTTAAAGACAAATTATGTTAAGAAACAGCAATTTACCCAATTGTAAGTACTAATTTTCATAGACTGTGGTAATCCAATTTGAAATGTGGAGTCTTGCCTTGAAACAAATATTCTAATTACCATTCTCTAAATTTTTTTGTCATTTTATCTCATTAGATTTTGAAACTATATTCTGTGAATAAAAAAAGTGAATTCTAATTGAGCACTGCTATTGATCTACAATAAAATATTTCACTCACTGTCTTTACAGGTGCTAATGTCCAGAACACCAGCTGATGTGCAGTTCTTGGAGATAATTTTTTCAGTGCAAAAACAATCATTATCTGGATTTACAGTAGGTGATGCAAATGCCTTAGACGGAAGGATAAATCTGTAGACTGGGATCCCTTTCAGATTAACCTCATGTTCAAATTCAGCATATATTGACCTAGAAGTAGAAAAGGTACAGCTTTGTTCCAGACACAGTTGAAAGACACTTTGCAGATGTTCTTACGTTTCTTTCCAACCTTGTCCTTGGCTAGGGTAATAAAACAGTCTTGTGAAATTTTTAAACTTTGCCTTACTCAATGGCGATAAAATGAGGTTATGAAATGTTACAGCCATATCGTGACCTAGAATCTGAAAGTGAACTATTTTTTTCTTCTTGCCGTCAGATATAAGGGGACATTTCAAAATTCTGAATTAGAATTATGGTAGGAATTTTTAGACTTATATCCTGTATAATAGGCATATATTGTTTTAATGTATTTGTTCAGGTCAATGATTATTTGGGGAAAAGTGAACATTTAAAAAATTTGAACTATAATACTATGAAGCAGAATAGCATAGCTTTTCAGCATAAAAAAACCTCTGAGGTTTCCTAAAAATATATTTGTTGCTGGATAGTAGTGCTGGATTTAAAAAATCATAATAATAGTAGGTTAAAGAAATAGAAAGCCATTTTCTTTTAAACTGTCAGATGTCTCTTACTTCTGAGATTAAGGTAATCCATCCTAAATTCCTTCAACACTCTTCCTCTATACTTCAGAACATGTTTTTAAACATTTTCTAGTTTATGGAGGAAATTCCCTCCATTTACAAACAAGCTTACATTTCTCCCACATTATAAAGTCTCCACCTTTATTTTTCTCCTTTTATGGTCAACATTTCTTGAGAAGTGATTCCATGCTCATTGCCTCTATATCCTCACCATTTATTTAGTCCTCAGTCTCTTTATATCTGGCTTTCAACTCTATCACTCAAATGAAATTGTGTTCCCAAAGGTCAATGACCCATTCTGCCCTACTTGTCAGAAGTATCTGACCTGCTGATCAAGCTCTTTTTCTCGATAAGTTCCTATCTTGTTTACATGGTACTGTATGATCCTAGCTTTCCATCTGCCTCACTAACTACTCCATTGTTTCATCTGCTGGTATTCTCTTCCTCTTCTGTCTCAACTATAAGCCTGTCCTGAGGCTTTTTGCTTATAGGTCTCCTCTCTCACATCTTTATACACCTCTCTTTTGGGGTATCTCATCTTCTTTCATTTATTGCTACTCTCACTTTATGCAAATGATTTCCAAATTCTTATCTTTCTCTATTGCATGATTTCTAACTATCTTCTGGATGTATCTCCTTGAATTTACACCCAGAAAATCAAATTGAACATGCCTCTCAAGAGAATACCTTGCCTTTCCCTCCAAACCTGTCCCTCTTCCTTACTTTCTTATGTTTATTAATGGCACTACATGATCCAGTCAACACAGGCTTGGAACTCTGTACTGACTTTATCTTGTCACTGTCACTGCCCACACTGAATCAGCTGTCCACAAATGTGACTTTCTCCTATGGCATTTCTTGTGAATTTGTCTTTTCCTTTTTGTTTTAAAGTGCTAAATATCCTGGAATAGGTCCTTCTTATCAAAACTTGGGCTTGACTTCTAACCTCTCTCTCTGCCTCCAATCTCATCTACCCCACAATACATCTTCTATACAACTCCCAGATTGATCTTTCAATTCATACTCACTGAACTGATAAATTTTCTTAATTTAGCATTCAAAGCCTTCCACAGTCAGATTCCTTCCTAGCCTCATCTTACCAAAGTATCCTTTAATTTGCTAACCAGATATTAATGATGTTTATGTTATTCTTCATTGGCCAGAATACAAACTATTTATTAATATGGTTTCTTTATTCTTCCACTAGTCATTTTGGGAAAGAATAATTGTAATCTTGAAATGCAATTCAAAGAAATATTCTTGGTTTTACCTGCAGATATCAGAGGAAAAGAACCTCAATATCCTGGACTTCTCCACAAAAGGAGGAAATGATGCTGCATCTGTTTTTAAAATAAAGAGAAACAAATGGGAAACTAATCAGATTTTTCTGGGTGGAGTATTATGTGCATGTTAGAAAAGTCTTGTCACAAATAAAATCTGAATTCATGTATTTTTCATTTGAATCAAATTTTTTCTCCCATTAAGATAAAATAAATAATTTAAACAATGAATGGAAAAATGATGGTTTCATTTTATAAAAAGTATAAAATGACTAATTGTGGTTAAAAAAGGGGAAGAAAACCTGATGATTTGGTTTACATATAGTTACTTAGCTCATTCAGTAAATATTTTGGTACCTCAGATTTTCATCTGAAAGCCCCTACATATTTTATTATCTATTATTTGCCCCAGAAACTATTATATAATTGTTTAAAAGAGTTATAAAACTCTTACCAGATGCAAAGTTTCCTTAAACAGAATTGGAAAATGTAGCTAATAAAGGTGGGGGTGGGAAAGAAACGTCTGTATGCTCACTTGTCCACTAATAACTTAGACAGAGATCTAGATAGCAATTTACTACCTATTTTATATCCAACACATTGCTGATAAAATCCATACATATGCACACGTGTATCACCTCATAGAAAGTTACATGCAAAATTGTTGTTCTTTGGTCATTTCCAACTTTTTGTGAATGTATTTGGGGATTTTTTAGCAAAGATACTGGAGTGGTTTGTCATTTCCTTTTCTAATTCATTTTACAAATAAGGAAAATGAGGCAAATAGGATGGTGACTTGCCCAGGGATACACAGCTAATAAGTGTCTGAAACTTTGTTTAAACTCAGGTCTACCTGATTTCAGCCTCAAGCTCTATGCACTAAGCCACTGAGCCACCCTATATATAAATTAGGAGAAACCATTATATTTCACTCAAAAAATGAACCTTCCACTTAAAATAATGCTTTCATCAAGACTAGCCAACATTTAACAGCCATAATTAAAGAAATACACTATCTTTGATCATTAGTCCTGCCCTTTCTTTTTTTCTCCCCTTCTAGGTTTGGGAAATGTTAAAGGAAACAATTCTTTTGCACATTAGGGAACAATTAGAAATGTTTTATGATTTGTATTTAATCTGGCCACATCAGTAAGAAGGGCACAAATTCTAACTTTGTTTTACCTATCTTGATCCAAAAACTATGGCCTGGCCCTTGTCAACAACTGTCCCTAGTTAGCAAAGGAAAATTTCAAATTTGTGTTGTATAATGAACTAGAAATGAAGAAACAGCATTAATGCATAATTATATTTCAACTGCTTGTTACAGAAATTCTTATCACATCTGATCATTTGACTTTCCCATCAGATCATTTTAAACCTATTAAAGGGAGCAAGGGAAAGTGTCTTCAGTGAAAGAACAACTATTGAAAACTTGTTTTCCTAGGTTTGGGTCCCTAAAGTGCTGTTACTAAGAAAGCATCCTCCAGGGACTTACTCTTGGTCCTCTCTTCCAGCCCCATTTATTTCTGCTTTATTCTCATATTTTTCTCTTAAATATCTTTAGATTTTTCTCTTAAATATTTTTTTTCCAGAAAGGATTTTTCTGGATTATTTCCCTTGACTATCCTAGCACCTCTCTGAAGGTCCTTATTTAATAAAATCCACATTAGACTGCCTCCCACTTTAGAGCAAAATGTATCTTGTTTTGTTTTCTTATTAATGGAAGTTTTCTCCTTTAGTAAAAAGGATTCATGCTATTTAGAGATAATGCAGGATACTTTCTCTTTTTATGTTTACAGAAATAGTTTTGAAGAACTGTTTTTAGTCAATCATAACTTGAAATTTCAAATTTAATATACCATAATAACTTCAACTCCAAAATAGAATATGTATTAGTATTTATTACAATAGCATGCCTACAAATTTGCTATATGACCTTTGACTAATATGTTAATTCATTACGAGACTGGGAATAATGGAGAAAAGGAAAACTTGCAAAAGACTCCAGAATAAGTATTCTTAAAATCAAAAACTATTAAAAGACAGAATTTATATTGCTATTTTCTATAAATATTGCTTCTGGAAAAGGAAATGGTAGATCACACCAGTATCCTTGCCAAGAAAACCCATGGATCCTAGTGGTGTAAATGGTCATCAAAGAGTAAGATACAAATGAATCAATAAGACAACAACTTTCCCCCAAGCAGAGAAAACCAAGTACTTTGAGGAAATATCATACAAAACTCAGCACTTCCTTATTCTTACATTCTCTGCTTGAGGTATAGAGACTGAGACTTTGCCTTTGATTTTATTTTTATTGGGAACTCCTATTAATGAAGGTCAACACCTCCCTTCCACTTTTAAGTCAGAAAGTCACAAAAACACCAAGAAGTAATATGTTACAAGTAACAAAACTAGTAGATGCCAAAGGTAGGACTTGAATTTGGATCTTTCTGACATTGAAGCCACTTCTCTTTCATGTTGCTTCTGTTAACAAATTTAGTAGCTTTATTTTCTTCCCTTTTTCTCTTAACTCTTACTTTACACTGATTATAGGGTCAAAGTTCTAAAACTGAAAGAAACCTCAGAGACCCATCTAGTGTAACTTTCTTATTTTGTAGATATAAAAACAGAAGCCTAGGTAAGGGAAGTTTTACTCAGTCGTATGTAGATTAAGCAGCAGAGGCAGCATCTGAATTTAGGATCACTGACTTTAGAATAAATACTCTTTCCATTGAACCTTGATCTCTCCCTCATTAAAGACATATCCTGAGTATTAATTTTCTTAGCAACAATGCCAAAATTTCTCTAGAATTGAAAGTTTAGCTCTAGATTCCCCCCAATCATATTTTATTTTTTCAAATTATGTGTTAAAACATTTTACATTTGTTTTCCAAAAGTTTGCATCTCAAATCCACTCCTTCATCCCCGAGAAGGTAAGCAATTTGATATAGCATATAAAGTATGATCATGCAAAACATATTTTCATATTAGACATCATGTGGAAGAAGTCACATGTCAAAAACATCCATAAAGAAAATAAAATGGAAAATATTATGCTTTGATTTACATTGGCTACATCAGTTCTTTCTCTGGATGTAGATGGCATTTTTCATCATGAGCTCTAGTTTCTGTCTCTTTATATAATTTGGTTACCTCCCTTTAAGAAGAAAGGAATAAAAATTTGGAAAGATGTGTCCTATTTTATCATTTCATTTCTTCTTCTTTGATATGTAATCTAAACTGGAAATATGTTTGTCTTTGAATATTATCCTGATTTCCCATCCTTTCAAGTCCAAGTTATTTTTATTTTATTTTATTTTATTTTTTTTTAAACCCTTGTACTTCGGTATATTGTCTCATAGGTGGAAGATTGGTAAGGGTGGGCAATGGGGGTCAAGTGACTTGCCCAGGGTCACACAGCTGGGAAGTGGCTGAGGCCAGATTTGAACCTAGGACCTCCTGTCTCTAGGCCTGACTCTCACTCCACTGAGCTACCCAGCTGCCCCCATTTTTATTTTATTTTAATTTCTTAATTTTCATTATAAGTTTTGGCAAGAGAAATGAACATTAGCCTACTTCTCCAATGCTTCCACATTTCATATTGCTGTTATTAGGAAGAGGATTCTTTTAAGCTAAGATTTTTTTTAAGAGACTCATGGTGAATCTTTGTTCATATAGTTTTGAGCCTTTATATAGCCAGTCGTGTTTGGCTCTTCCTGACCCCATTTGGAGTTTTCTTTGCAAAGATACTGAAATAGTTTGCCATTTCTTTCTTCAACTAATTTTACAAATAAGGAAACTGAGACAAACAAGTTTAAATGACTTTTCCAAGATCACATAGCTATGAGGTATTAGAGACTAGACCTAAATTCAGGAAGATTATATTTTCTCAGTCCCAGCACTAACTGGCTTTAGATTGCCATCTTTTAGTTTCCAAAATATTAAAACATTCACTAAAATTCTTGAATATCCATCCTTACCTGTGCCATTGATCATGTCACAGTAACCCGGCCAAAAGGAGAGATTCCTAGAACAGAAAATACTCTAATAAACTGATATAGTTACCTTGTGTGTATCTTTTACAAAAACATATTCAGACATGGTAGGGAGAGCAGTGAGTAGCAGGTTAAAAATTTCTCCTACACTAAAAAAAAAGGTTCCTAATCTCCAGAATTCTAAATAGTTGAGTGTTTCATACTCAGAATAGGCTGGGAGAGTTAGGAAATAGTTGGTTTTTGCTTGCTTTTTCAATTATAGCTAGAAAATATGAGTTAAGGATATGAAAATGAGTTGGAACAGCTAGAGGGAATGATAAAACATTGGGTAAATTAAGCTACAAAGTATACACTTCATACTCATTTAAAAAAATTAATCCCCATACTAAGTGGGAGATTTTGCAAGTAATAAAGATAATTAGTTTGTGCCTATATACAACAAAAACACATGAACAATACAAAAAGTATTTATTTGAACATACCTGCAATGTTTTATATATTAAATGTGACTTTTGCTTCTTTTCAGTCACTTATTATTTCCATTGGTGTAGAGAACTCTTGATAAGGAAATTCCCTTTATTAATGAAGGTAAGAAACCATTCTTGAACTTAAAGGGCTTAGATAATTGTCTAAACACTTAAAAAAAACTGCCAAACCATATTGCTTTGATTTCAAAAACTCCTTATTTTTAATTTCTTCCCTGTCTTCCTTGACTCTAACTGAAAATCCATTATGATAAAAACATCAAAGATCTAGAGATTGAAGAAACTTCAGAAGTCATTTAATGTAATGTTTTCTCATTTGGTAATTAAGAAAAGTGAGGCCCAGGGAAGTTTTGGAATTTTCTCAGGACTAGTAGGGCTTGTAGATTAAGAGGTAATTCAGAAACTCAGATTTTCCTGACTACAACCATCTCTTTACCCATCATGCCATGTTGCTTTTCAATTTTTTCAAACACATATAGACTATCTATCTATCTATCTATCTATCTATCTATCTATCTATCTATCTGTCAGTCTGTCTGTCTTCTAGACATATACATGAAAAATACAAATGTAGAACTGAGGAGTATAACCTTGCTTTTCTTAGGTAATCATACCTTAAAGCTAACTTCAGTATCATACTCTTTATATCATAACTTATTTCTTGGCAAGCATTACCAGAGATGAAGACTTACTACTAAAAGTAATTTTTATTTCCATAGATGACAAATTTACCTTAAATAGACATATGCTTTGGTCCTACTTGCTATATTATCTCACTATGCCTAAAATTAGTTAGATAATTTCTAGATGTACCAAAGTTTTCCTGACTCAGTGAATTTTAAAACAAGATTTTCTACCCTGCTCAGATTAATGAATTAAATTGCCATTAAAATCTGAAATTGAGAATATACACTTACTTTAAATAAGGATATAAATGCTTTTTCATTTATATTTATCCTTCTCTTTACTTTCAAAATTCCTTTGTAAATTTGCTTGTTACTTATTGGATAGAACCCATGGTGTTATTTTCCCACAATGAGCCTACCAATTCTCTGATAGACTCAGAAACTACATAAATGATTTTTTTTAACCCTTAACTTCGGTGTATTGTCTCATAGGTGGAAGAGTGGTAAGGGTGGGCAATGGGGGTCAAGTGACTTGCCCAGGGTCACACAGCTGGGAAGTGGCTGAGGCCGGGTTTGAACCTAGGACCTCCTGTCTCTAGGCCTGACTCTCACTCCACTGAGCTACCCAGCTGCCCTCATAAATGATTTTTGAAATAGGGATTATGAGGTGGGGGGAGATGAATTGTGTCAGTTATTTACATGTGTTAAATTGTTATCTTACTCAGTTATATTCCATATTTTATTTCCAGCAAAAATTGTTCTAGTTATCTGTATTGGTAGATAGTTTGATGCTATAGAATATGTCAAGAGGAATCATTTGAATGACATTTGATTTAAGTTTCCTATTTGATTTAGTATCATAATAAATGTAATTAGGTATACAATTGTCTTGTGTAACAGCATAAAGCACAACATGAACAGTTTTATTCAATAGATATTTCAATAGTTTTACTAAATATTCATTATAGGGCAAATCTTTTCAGTTCCAATTGGAAAGAAGGAAGGGAGGAAGGGAGGAAAGAAGGGAAGTAGAAAGGAAAGGAGGGAGGGAGGGAGGGAGGGAACAAGAAAGGAAGGAAGGAAAAAAAGGAAGGAAGGGAGAGAGGGAGGAGGGAGAATTTAAGTATCTTGGCTTTTTGAATTTTCAGTTCTGAAAATGAATGAGATGATTATGATTTACAATATAAATGGATATACTTGATGATGATGTTAACATGAAATTGAAGGGGAAAAATCACTAGAGTCATGGTAACCAGAAAAGGTTACCTTTAAAATGTGACATTTGAAATGAAGATATTTGAAATGGATTTTAAGGAAGGGTTACAATCATTAAGTAAAAAGGGGATTGCAGAGCATCTTAAACATTATTAATAGTTTCAGCTAAAGCATAGAAGCCTTCCAACTTACTAACCAGGATATAAGCACATAGAATATATAATTTATTTTATATAGAGTTATAAGTAAGCACTAAAAAGTTTATACTTATTCCTTCATTCCACAGGGTTCATATAATTTTGCTCTAGAGCTGGAGAAGCACAATGATGAGACCCTGTCATCTAGGAATTTTTGAACCTTGTGTCACATAATCATAATCATAACACTGAAGGGATTTTGGCAATCATCTGATCTAACCTGAACTTGACCATGACACCCATCAACAACATTCCTGACTACTGATTGTCCATCCAGAATTTAGAAATATTTTTGGATATCGAGAATATTACATCTTTTGAGTATCCAAATAAACTTATGAATACTAGTGAGTAACATTTTCATCCTACTGAATCTAATACAATTTCTACAAAATAAATAAAATAAATAAATTGTCTCTACAATTTTCTCTTTGCTCCTAGTTCTTCCCTCTGTAAGCATAAGCCTAATTTCTTTTCCACATGAAGACCTTACTAGTACTTGAATATATTAATGCTGATCCGTACTTCCACAAAATTTGCTTTTCTAGTCTCAACAAATAATTCCATAAAATCTTGGCAGTCTTTACATGGATGCTTCCAAGTGTCCAATGAAATCAATATTTTATATGAGTCAAATTGCTAATTGGTGGAGAGAATGCTGATGTGGCCTGTCATACCCCTGTGAAAGGTGTAGCTGGTAGGAAAGTTATGAGGAGAAGAGAAATTCTTCTTTTGTTCCTTTGTTTTAATACATTTTTTTAAAAGAAGGATTGACTCAAGTGAAGAGAAAGAGAAAGACTCCTGTGGCCATAAAGGGGAGGCTGCCTCCTAATGATGACTTTATTTTCTAGTTTGCCTCCCTAGAGACATTGTAATTAAGGCCTTTACTGAATGAGTGTAATTTTGCTTCCATTTGAATAGCTCATTGATTCATGTTTTTTAAATTTATTACAATATGTGGTATTATGTCATCGTTTGCAATGTTCTTTAATAAATGTACTTACTTTCAACTCACTATTCGTGAAGGTCTTTGGTATGACCATCATTTCATAGAAAAGGGTCGAGTAAGGTTTGGGTCCCTTTCCCCTAATTAACAGTGTCCAGGAAAGTGGCTTTTTGTTCTTTACTATTCATTCCCCTTGATCAGCAACATTTAAGTGAGCAGATAAGATATAATTCTAGTTTGGTACTCCACCTCTTAAAAGGAGAACTAAGAGGTCATCATGTCCCTTCTTATGCTCCCTTAAAGGGAGGAATTAAAGTATCTTTTCAAAGGCTACTGGAAAGATTCAAGATATATCTAACAATCCCTACCCTCTAGAGCTTTTCAAAACTCTTCTATATACTTTTTCACCCAACTTAAAAACACACCTTACACTAAGAAGTAGTGTTTAGAACTCATCATGATATTCCATCTGTTGACTGACCAAGTCCAAGTATAGTAGGACAATGATCTTCTCCATTCTGAGCACTCTGTTTTGCTTAATGAGAACTAAATTCACATTAGTTTTGTTATTTTGGGGGAAAGAGTGGTTATCATGGTACATTATTGACATATATCAATTTTCTAATTTGCAAAATGCCTCCCCCTCCAAGTTCTTTCTCATATCACTTCTTTTTTTAAAGGGTCTTTAAATATATTTTAGAGAAACATTATAGTTAAGCAGTTAAACATTTATCTCGTAGCCTGGAAGATATGGAGAAAATAAGTGATGAATTTCTTTCTTAAAGCTATATTTCTTAGTGAAATACAAGATAAGAAAAAGGAGGCTTATTGTCTTTCTCTAAAGCTAAATTATGAATTATTTATATATTATAAATGTACTTGTAAATTATAAGTTCTAACCATTCTTTCACACCAGTTCTATTTTTATACTATCAGTAGATATTGTCTTATCAATATAGAAATATTAAGTCATTATCCCATAATTGAGTTTATTAACTTTCTATATCATTTTTGACCACATGTAACAATAGCTAAAAGCCTGAAGAAGGGCATACTTGTCCTCCTAAGCTGAGAGAGGAGGACTACTCAAAAGGCAAATCTAACCTGTCAATCACCTTTGGTGGTAGAAATTGAGAGAGAAAAATATCTTTACTAGGATTTCCAGCAGCAGTATTCCACTTAAGAAAACATGATAAATTCATTCAACTATACTTAAACATATCCAAGTTGACTCTAATGCCAATGAATATACCATCATTTTTGTGGTACCTTCAATAAGGTTCAAATAATTCATTAGCCATTTTATATTATACAAAATCAAATTAGTTTTTCCATTTAATTTGTTATTTTCAGATGGCTATTACAGTTACTAATAATAAAAACAGGTTCAGCACAAGAATTAAGTTTGTATTTAGAAAAAAATTATTATCTATAATACTTCTCAATGTATACCACCCCTCAAAAACACACAAGTGAAAATAACATTCTCAATGAAAAGCCACATACTTTTTATCTTTATAGGTGTCAATTATGGCAACTTTGCTAATGTCATCTTTTCCATTGTAAACTTTGTAAACTCCATCTACTGTATTGTTGTACTGAAAAAGAGAGAGAGAGAGAGAGAAATTTGTTTTTGCAACAATTCACTTTTTACAGCTGTATAATGGTAGGGAATCATTTTAATGAAAATGGTGACTATTCATTTGAAAACTGTTATCATCCATTGCCTCTTAATTTTAAACATAGCATTGTAACCAGTTTGTCAGGGGGCAGGGTGGAAGAAACAAGATCTGAAAATTAAAAAGGTCTTTTTACTTTGGAAAGGAATCTCATAGTTTGTTAGCATAATAAAAAAGGAAGAAATACAAAAGAACTATAAAAGGCAGGAAATAATAAAAATTGATAAAAACAGATTTGAATTAACATTAGAAATGAAATAAAACAGAAAAATAATTAAACTATAATCAAGAAAATTTCCAACACATGGTAATTTCTATATTCGGTACTAAGACAAAAAGGACACTTAAAATTGTTAGTATAACTATGATGATTTTCCTTTATTTGTGGTTGTTTCCATTACTTTGGCAATACATTTTTAGGAGATCTTAAAATATCTATGATACTAATTATATTCATAGTATAACACCAAAAGTAGCAATGATTCCAAAGAGTCAATTTACTTTACCCATCTAACAGATGCAAAGAACTCTGAATATTTGTAACTTACAGGATAGAATACACCAACTGTGGTATCAATTGGATATGGAACCAAACTCAGGAATGGATCTTTGTAGCCCCACAATAGTTCCTTCAAGGTTCGGACTTGGAACATAGAGGAATGTGACTTCTTGATAAATGAGTTTAATACCATCTGGACAAAGGCATTTGGATAGAGAATGGGTGCAGCCTATAAAAAATTAATGAAGAGCATATTACAATACATTTTAATGGAATTACCAGCATTTGTCTAAGACTACTGTCAAATCTTGCCAGGACCAAAGGATTTAGGTCTCCAAATGCACTGAAGCCACTGCTGCTTGGCTCAACCATCACTAACAAGAAAAGTAAGATCAACTATTTTAGCCTTAGTTATTTTTTGTTACTTGATGCAGTCAGTACTATCTAATCCTTCTTCAGTCTAGCTAGTGACCATATCACTGCTCTGATAATATGCATACCCCCCCCCAATAATTATATATAAACTAACTGCTGTTGATTTGGGAGTTAGAGGAATGAAGATGGAATTCAGTCTACCTTGGATTTTTTTCCAAAAAGTTCTAGCACATTATTATATCAAAACTTAGATATTGTATAACTCATAGAAACATTAAAATAATTCATATAGATTTCCAGAAAAAATAACTATTTCCCTACATAGAAAAAACCTTCCAAATGAGAAAAATATTAGCAGATAACAGAATTTTTATCAAAGCCTTGGGGAGATAACATTATTTATAATTATTTTTTCAAATATGGAAAAATTATTATGTAAAATATTATTTGTTAGTCCAGAGCAGAAAACTAAAACTAATGTGTAGAGGTTACAAAATAGTACATCTGAGTTTAATAGAAGAAGAAATATTTTAACAAAATGAAATGAATCTCAAATTGAATTCCACCCTCTTTTTGAGTGTTGAATTCTTTCTTCATTTTAAGTCTACAAGCTGAAGCTAGATGTCCACTTGTCAGGTGTATTATAGGGGGGGGATTCATTCTTTCAGTAGTTGGGGCTTGGATCAGTTCATCTCTAAGATTCCTTCTAATTTTAATTCAAGACTCAATACGATAGAAGCTGAGTTATATCATTAGGGCATTTTTAAAAGTTTTCTTCACATCAGAATCATTTTAACAACAACTTGACTTTAATGGAATCCCTCCCCGCCACCATCCCAAGACACGTACTGCAACAGCAAGATTCAGGACAGTAAAGCTGTCATTTTCTGTCCCAACAGAAAGGTGACGTTCAAAAATGGCACCATTGGGCTGCACAAAAGAAATTGTGTTGTCTGCATTCTGAGTTAGATTTTCCTTGGCTAGGTAGCGGACCCTGCAATACAAAATGAAAATCAAAAAGGTAGCTTCATATGCAAAATTATAATAAATGCTTATAAGATGCCAAAATTATAATTATCAGTTTGACAGAGTAATTCTAAGAATAAAAACAAAAATTAAAGTGTTTTAATGTGAACAGATGACTAAGTGAAAAGCTGGACTTTGTAGAAAATTAGCTACATACTTAAATGGATTTATTTAGATAAACTGAGGCTCAGGAGAGGGGACATAAATAGGGTAGACCTTCAATTAAAAATAATTCAGCTGAATTGCTGACAAATGATTTCTTAGTTAACACTAAGAAAGTATTTTTTAAATTACAAAGTCATCTATAATCTTGAGTTACAATATACCCCATAGTCATAGGTTACCTCAAAATATTATCAGATTTCTTTTGCAGAGATACCTGATTTCCTAAGAGGATGCCTGACATGTTTAGCTATATTAGTTCAGAGAAAAAAACTAAAACTAATGTGTAGCGGCCACAAGATAGAACATTTGTATTGGAAGTATTATATGGCCAAGGCTATAGCAGACAACAAGAGAGACTTTAAAAGTTCATATCTTCTTTTGTGTTTGAAAATGACTGAGAAAGAAAATGAAGGTTGATCCATATCTCTAAACTACAGTCATATATAAGATGACTCCTACTTACTCATGTGATTTATTTAAAGAAGATGGGGATAAAGGTGATCTTTGCCAAATATATCTAGAACTCAATGAGTCCCTTCAAAGGTGGGGGCAAAAAGGGAATGGTTAGAAGAAAAAATAAGTTATATTTGGTGGTTGGAGATAGGAGGAGAGAGATGTTAAGATGAGGGGAACATTCCATTTATTGAGTTTAATTTCAAGGCCTAGAACACAAACTTCACTTATTTTTTTTCCCCACATATAAACTCTAACCTGAACCATTCTTTTAAGAACAGAGATGTTTGCAAAAATATTTTTAAAAATTCTTATAGGACTAAATAAATAAATAATGCACAAAATAAATTAATTAAATTTTCAAAGTTATCACAACGTCTGCTTTATTGAGAAGTGGTTATTACAGGGCTATAAAGATATTCACTATTTGTGGTTTTTATGGTCATGTAGACAAAGCCTCATTATTCATTGTATTTAGGATATGATGGAATGATTCATGATTTTACATTTTAAAAGAGCATCTAATAGAGATGATATATTTAGTATTTCGTTTGAAGTTCTAAGAATTATTTAAAAAGTAGACCATGCTGTATCCTTTATAATATCACTCCATTTATTATTATTATTAACAGGCAGTTCCTTGGTTGTTTGGGAATTTTATGAATGTAATTTTTAATGAATAGCATCACAAATGGCTAAAACTGTTACAATATCCATGGTCACTAACCTCCATGTATTTACAAAGAAGGCTTTCAGAAGAGCAATGAGTTACAGATCCAAATATGGTTGTTTATTGTTTTTGCAATTACAAAATCTAGCCAATAGATGGCAATGTCTAAAAGAAAATGCTAGGATGAAGTTGCCTTTTCTAACCTCCAGTTTTTGGAAAACATTTTTCAATTGGGCCACATATCTAAATCTGAAGCTTAATATGCATTTTATCCCTGTTTTATCAAAGTGTGAGTTCAAAGGGAAATGGCAGGCACTGTCCAACTACAAACAGTTGCTTTGATTTTTCTGTTCCAAAGTCAGAATGCCTTAAAGAGGATTTAGTTGGGATATCACAATTTCTTAATAGCTGAACTTAAGAAACAGACTTCAGAGAACCTTAAGAGGTTTATAAAAGTGGGCCTTTCTGGGATGGATGAGGTATAGCACTGATGAAAGCCGATATATGAAGAAGAACGACCTCTTCTTTCAGGGTAACTTCTAATCCTAAATGGTGTCACCTAGCTAGGAGGCATACTTTGTAGTCAGAGACACAAGGGAACAACAACTCCCATCTGTGGAAATAGGGAGATGGTGGTGGTTTTCCACTGTTCTGTGACCAAGAAAAAGAAATAGTCACTACTTTTGCCAGACTATCAGGAACAGCTATTCACTAATCAAACATATCTCCTTTATACTTCTCTGGCCGGTGATTTTAGGGAGGCGAAGAAAGAAAAAGAGGCAGAAAAAAACAGAGGGAGAGGAGGGAAAAAGAGTAAGAGGAAGAGAGAGAGAGAAGGGGGGAGAAGATTAAGAAGAGACAGAAGAAGAGAAGTGGCACTATGTGTAATGGGCTAGATATATGACAAAATTTTATACCTTTTTTTTAGTGAGATTACATATTTAACTAAGTGCAAAGCATGGTGCTAAATTGTGGGGATAAGGTAAAAAAAAAAAGCAGGGGGAACAAAAAAGAAAAAAATAAACTCTTTTCCAAAACAGACTTCTCTACATTGAATACAGTCAACTGCTGCCTACAATGAAGAAAAATTCAGGAACATAGAATTTGGAATGTGAACAACAACTGAGGGCAAAAAGGGTGTCCCAACTATGGGAAGTTAAAAGAGAAGCTTTATAAGTAGGCAGGGATGTAAATATCCATGAGGAGAAAAAAAATCAAGAAATCATAGATTTAGAGGTAGAAGAGGTCTTTCAGGTTCATCACCTATTTTAACCCCATCAATCTGCAGATGAGGAAATAGGCTTGCAGGGATGAATTGATTTGTCAAAGGTCATACATGAAGCATAATAACAGAGCTAGTATTTGCTCTATTCCCCACCAATTGTGCTGATTTAGTTTAGGAGTTAGAAATATCACATTCTTAAATTCTGTCTTTTATTTTTAAAAATCAGGCCTTCTCCTCCATATTTATATTTTCACACTTAAAATGTATTAATAGCATCATTTTATTTAATAAAAAGATCAATTTCAGTCACTGAAATAGGAAGTAGCAAATTATATAGGAAAGAAAAAGAGAACTAGAAATTAGGAAACTCTAAGTGTAAGTGCTGCTCTGTCATACACCTGTTGCTTTCTTTGCTTAAGTTACTTATTTTCTATGAACTTCAGTTTCCTAATGTGCAAAATGCAGCTTTTAGCTTCTAAGACTTCATAGGGGTATTTCTAGCTCAAAGATTCTATTAATCTAATCAAAGGCATACACAAATACATGTCAGGTGTCTAATTATGGGAGGAAGCAGGGGAAAAAATAAGAAAGGTCTTGGATTTTTATGCTCTTTAACCAGCAACACAAATAACTTTTTGAGTGGTCTTCAATATCCCAAAGGAAAGGTTTATTTATTGGACTTTCTTTATTTTCTTTGACTACACTCCGTGAACCTTGGAGAGTGACCTATAGGAAATTAACATGTGCTTAATATTGGCAAAATTGATTTCTGTTTTTAAATCACTGAGAAGATTTGTTCTACTTAACACATACCATGGAACTAACATGAAAATTTGGCAACAGAGCCAAATTCCATTAAAAGGTGGGAAATTAATTGCATGCTTATAAATATATAAAAGGTAATCATGGAAGAAATTTGGTTTTACTATGATTTTGATTGTCAGTGGGATTTTAGAATATCTATGACACTTCTTTCTGCTACTCATTAAATTTTCAAGGAGACCACTAAATCTTCCTCTTTTGAATCTTTATTTCTCTTATCCTAAGAAGAAAGGCAGCATATTCCATTTCACAAAACAGACCAAATATTCATAAACGCAGACTCAGTGATGTGGTATTGGCAATAAGAAGACATTATTTGTCATTCAGGAAACATTGTCATTTATTTGGGTGAATTTTCACATACCTGTATGTATAGGGGCCCCTTTGCTTAACTTTTAGTTTTGTACTATTAATCATCACCTCCTCCGGATTTTGCACATCAAATATCCAAAACTGTCTGTAAACTTCTGTGCCTGTTTTAACCCAATTTTTATAAGCAATTGTACCGTCTTCAATGACACATTCCTATGGGAGGAAAACCAAAAACAACAACAGTAAATTTGGATTAGTTTTCAGGAGAAAAAAAAATGTTGATTATAGCAGTGGGAGTTCAGAACATTTCATCACCCAAATGGAAAACCATTACCTAGAGCAACCTTGTTATATATATATTTTTTTAAGTCACCCTGCAATGTTGCCACATACTTGCAACAGCATTTGTTTCAAATTATTATAGGAATGTTTTAAAGTTAACCTTTTGCAAACAGACAGCAAGTCTACAACAGTACAGACAATTTTCTGTTGATTTTAAGAAAATGGTTGTCACAGCAAGATTAACCTTAGAGCACCTTTGTTGCAAAATTTAATGAATAAATTTGTTAAGCCAATTTTTAATAGGAGAATTTCAAAGGAGTGCAAAAGTTCCCTTGTTCCTTGTGAGTAATTCACTTATATTAATCACAAAGGGGAGAGGAAGAGCTGAAATAATGTAAATATTTAAAAGATATTCCCTTAAAAAGAATCTTCTTCTAGAACCATGAAATTTTAAATGGTCAACTCAATTTTTTAAAATTCCTGAGTAATTCAATCACTTATTTTGCTACTTTCATTGCTAAGGTGTGTTCCCTTCAATCCCAAAGATTACAATCACTAAAATGACTTTTTCCAGAGTTGGGCTATAGACCAAAAAAAAGTCTCTGAATTTAGCTATCAGTCCTCTGAGAAAAGGCATATGTCCCAAACCATCTCTTGAAGTTTATAGAGTTTAGGGTCTCAGAAAGCTGACATTCCATTGACAGGTTTTCCTATCTGGAATCATTTACATAACACAAAAAAAGAAATCTAAGTAGGATTGTAGAGGAGGATTAAAATCTCAGTAAACTTCTAGCCAAAAGTATTGACCTTTCCCCCTTCAAATTCAACTCAAATGCATTTTTCTGTGATTCAAGGCCTCTGATAAACTTAAATACTGGATTTCCATAACTCCTGATGAGTGACTCCAGACAGAATACGTTTTGGCAAGCATGGCATGGTGTCATAGTAATAATCCTAAGTGCCACACTGTGGGGTGTGTGTGTGTGCAAATGGCATTCACAACTTCTCTAACCACCTCATTTCTCTAGAGTCTAGACAAACCCCACAAAAGTCACAGATCTCTCTTTTAAGGGGAAAATGTGCATACAGTTTCTAAGTAAATACATTAAAACAATTCAAAGTCTGTCTTTCTACTCAGGAAAGGGAGTGGTGCTATTCCTACATAAAGAAAAGGCATTATACTCTGCACTTAATTGTTATTCTTAATTTACTTGCCATGAACACAATCATTATATGAAAGGGAAAAAGAAATGATTGAAACAGACAATATTCCAAATGAAGGGCCATAAAAAGAATGCCCATGTGAAGATCCTTTTATCCTAGAATGATATGGAAAAGATAAAGAGGAAATACTTGACATTATCAGAAATATTTAACCAGAAAGAGCAGTGGAAAGGGAACTGATTTTTATCAACTGGTTTTTTTCCTAAGGATTCCTAACATTCCAGTTTCTACCTTTCTCCACACTATCTCCTCTTGTGCTTCATTTATAAATGTCTTTCTCATCTTCATAGCCCTTTTCTTGTTGACTGATAATATACCAGAAAGGAATTCCCAGGAGAACAGCCCTAAGATTTCAGATTAAAATAATTTTTAAAAATCCTATAGTTGTGATCTATTTAAAACTGAGTTGGTGGTGGCTTCCCAAATAACCAGTCGGAATCATTTAAAAATGTCACATAATATAAGGAATAGAGGATTAGAAAAAATAAAATTAAAAATACACCTAGAAGACTAAGCTTTGCATCTGCTACTTTTTATCAACATCTGGTACATATACAATATTACCAAATCACTCTGAAAAAATGTTTCTTATTCTATAAAATGAAAATAATACTCCCACTGTAATATACCTATGTGTTTGATGAAGAATTTGAACCCAAGCCTTTTTGACCCACAGTCTAATGTGCTATCTATTATTCACACTGCCAATTCCAGTCATTTTAGGTTATTTTTTCAAAGAGACATCCAATAAATAGGATTTGGAATTTAAATTCAAATTCACTGCTTTATTTTATTTATATACAATTCCACACAGCTGCTTCTACTGCATGCTCACAACTTTGAAAGCATTCTAAGATTCTATAAAATTTTTTCACAACTTATTACATACCAAAACAATCATCATAGCAGAGTGGATAGTCTTAGGTAGAGTCAGAAGACCTAGGCTGAAATCTAGCCTCTCACATATATTAGCTATATGACTAAGAAATTGAATGCCTCTGTACTAAGCAATTCCATCACACTTATCTAGTAAGTCATAAATGGGTTATGGCCAAACAGGTGATAAATCAATTTCACCATGATAAACCAAAAATCTGTATACACAGTTCTCTCATTCATTGAAATGACTTTTTTTTTCATGCTAGAGCATGAAGAAGGTAAGCACAGTTTCCATGTCTTGGCATATGTACAAATTCTATTGAAAGAGCTTCTTACCCTGGGAGTGTGAACTCTTGGGAATGAGGGTAACAAATAGCAACTTTACAAAAGAAGGAAGATGAGTGACCATTTCAGAGAAAAAATTGGATTAGATAGCTAGGATATTTCATTTGGTGCATGAACACTCACTTCTAAGCAAGTATATTGTTCTGAACACTTAGCTGAAAAAGGCAAGATTCTTATACTAATATGTTAGTATTTATTTAGAGAATATTGATTTCCCAAGTAGGGTAGGGTTATTTGAATAGCTCTCAGCTTAGGGAAGAAAAAAAACAACAACTACATGCTGTGCTGGGGGAAAAGAAAATCTGTAACTCTTTAGTTATATAACTATAGTACACTGGCAATCCTGGCATACACTCCACCAAACGTATTTAGGGGAAAGATCAGGCCCTGCAGAAGGGGTGTCAGAACCTTTTGAAGGGAAGTGAGCTCATTTTAAAACAATTCTCCCCTGTAGCATTACAGCTTTTACAGGAAATTTTAGCAAGATTGATTATCTTCTCTCCCACTCGCTTATATATATTTGTTTGAATTGCTTTCTGTTTTTTACACATTTTCATATTCCTACTAGATCTGTAAGCTTCTGCAAATTAAAGACCGCTTATTTATTTATTTACTTTTAACTTATAGTCAGATCCCAGTTAGTTCAAATAATGAATCCATTGCAGGGAGTCTCACATATTCAAATTCTCATTTCATAGTTTTGTTGAACTGGAATCAGTTACAATATTTTACATAATTAAAACCTTAAATACTGTAAATACAAATGTGTGGGACCCCTGCAGGGAATTCATTATATTCATGAATGAAGACATAGCTGTATTTCTGTTCTTCTGTCTTCCTTGCCACCTAAGCATAGCACTGAGCTTATTCTAAAGGCTTATACTTAGAGAAATGTGTAATTTGTGGAATTGAGTTGGTAACATTAACTGCCAATGTCAACTATGAAGTGGGGAACGGGCCATGTTCCCCGTGGTTCTGTGTGTGCTCACAAATGATTCAGTGCCATTCTTACTAGTGTGCATAAAAAAAGAATCATATGTTCCTTTCTCATGAATTCAAGTCACATAAGCTTTCATACTTGGTAAGGATCTTAACATCTTGCAGAAAAGGAAATTGCAGCCCACAGAGATTTCTTAACTTGATCAAGATCATATGGCCTAGTAACTGGAAGAGCCAGCCCTGGAACCCTGTTCTGGTTTCTAGCCCAGTGTTCCTCCTACTGAAGCTTGCTCAAAGGTTACTTAAGGAAACAATGGATAAGCTAAAAGAGGAACTAAGATCTGTCTGATGACTCTGATGCCTTATGCACAAGAAATGTCAGTTTGCAAATCTGTCTTCTGCCAGTATGATGAGACATGAAATCAGATATGAAATCACTCTTAATTTCTCAATAGATATGGGACGTAGCAAATTCACGATGGAATAGGAGAGTGGTTTGATTTTTTTTCCTCCTGAATATAAGGTCATTAAGGATATCTTGCCTACTTAGTATACTCTAATAACATTTTGTGAGTTTGATAATTAAGGAATTCTTCCATCTGCTAGAATTGTTTAGATTGGCAAGCCACCTCTGAATTGGAGTATTCTGAGAGTGGAACCCATAAGGCAGCTGAATCCCAACCTGCTGACTAAAGCCTTGTAGAGTTTGAGGAGAGGGTGAACATTGTTAACAATGAAACTTTCACCCTACTGAGTAAGGATGACTTGCAAGGAGATAGATTACATTGCTATCTCTCTTGTCCTGTTATTCATGTGTGAAAGTTTGTATCTCAGAGCAGTAACAAGCACCATCTTGTTCCTAGAAATATTTGGTGATAGTATAATTGCAATATTGGTAACAAACATACTATTAAATTCATCTGTTTAAAAAAGTTTATATTGATGTAATTAGTGACTTTATGCTTACGGAATGCAGAATTCTTCAAATATATTATCTCATTTGAGTATTACTACCTTGTCAGGTAAGTAAGGTGAACATAATTCCCATTTTAAAGAAAGAAAACTCCATATTTATCTAATAACAATAATAGCAATAAATAGCTAGCATTTACATAGCACCTAAGTGCCAGACACAATGCTAAATACTATAACATATTATCTCATTTGATTCTCCTTATAACCCTTGGAGATGTTTCTTTGTTATCTCCATTTAGTACTTGAGTGAACCGAGGCAAACAAATTTGAACTCAAAGCTTTCTTATTCAAGGTTTCAAGATATATCCAGTGGCCTCTAAGAATAATTTTCATCTAAAGATAATTTTCTAGGCTTAGGCCAATATTGAATTTTAGGATTTCAGAACCAAAAGAAACCTGAATCAGGCTCTTCATTTCACATAAAATTAATCAAAACCCAGGTATTTTGTAACTTGACAAAAATAAAAGAATTAGTAACAGTTGAGACTTTCTTGACTTCTGGTTCAGTGATTTTTTTCCATTTCTTGACCATATCAATAATACTAAATTGTCCTTTTCATGAGGTATTAAAATAAATTAAATGACACCAAAGAAAATTTATAATTCAAGGACATGGAGTAGATGAATAACTTACTCATGGAGCTTATAAATGGACAGGAGAGAATACATCAAACCTCCTACCAATTCTTTTGGAAAATGAACAGTTTTATATTTTTACTTCATTTTTTTCATGTTTACTTGTCAAACTCCTGTGTTTTTGCTTCTGTCTCATTTCAATACTCAACTGAAACTCTCCTCTGTAGCCTATGACACTACTGGCCACCCATTGTCTCCTAATTCCACCTTTCCTTTAATCCTATTGTTCTCCTGTTTCTCCTCTTACCCAGATGATGTTTCTGTTACTTAGGTCATTGCCCATAGGAAACAACATAATATAGGGGAAAGAATATATTCCAGTCAGAAGACCTGGATCCAATTTGACCTCTTAGGCTTATGTTGGTGTTACTAGTTGTTAGCTAACTTCCCTGGGTCTCAATTCCCTCATCCATAAAATAAGGACGATTAAGACTAGCTAGTCAAAGACTCCAGATCCTACATCTCCCCTTCCAACTATATATGTCTATCAAAGCTCAGACCTGGATAGTCTTTTTGATCTTTACCCCATCCCTCTTGGGGAGAGCATCCCTTCAGTAGTCTCTCTACACAGATGGTCATGAGATATAATCTTGCTCTACATTTATAGCCTCATATCAACTATTATATTTTGGATATCTCCAACTGGATGTCCAAGAGGTATTTCAAACTCAGTATGTCAAATTTAACATGGCCAAAACACAGGTCCCCTTCATTAAACTTATCCCTCCTTCAATCTCCTTTATTTCAGATGAAATAACTAGTAATCAAGTTTCAATCAATATTGGATTTGGTCATTCTCATTTTCTTTCTCCCTCTCTCCAATCCTACGTCCAACGATTTGCAGTCCTGCTTTTTATACTCCCACATTACCTCTCACATTCATGATATCTCTCTATTCGGACCCTCATCACCACTTACTCAAACTACTGCAATAGCAACTAGATTCCTGTTCACAGACTCTCACCTTTTAATCTATCCTCCAAAGAGATACTGTAATGATCTTCCTAAACCACAATCCATCTCATTCATCTTCTCAAGAGCTATCAGTGCCAGCTAATGATCACAACCTGTCTTTCTAGGTATATTTGGCATTGCAACCTCACCCTCCCCATGCACACACACTCATCATATAGTCAATCTCTCATGCAAAGTAGCCTACTTGCTATTGTCCAAACTCAGTAACCCATTTCCTGCCTCCTTGCCTTTGTTTATACTGTTTTGCTATGATCACTTGATCACTTCCCAGTCCTCCAAACCCTTGACATATATTCTAGTAGGTCAATGGTCAGCAAGTATTTATTTAAGTACTTATTATGTAATAGATAGTATGCTAAGCAGTAGGAATACAAGGAAATAAAAGAAAAACAGTCCCTGCCTCATGGAGCTCACATTCTATGAAGAAAGACTATATATATATATATATATATATATATATATATATATATANGTAGGAATACAAGGAAATAAAAGAAAAACAGTCCCTGCCTCATGGAGCTCACATTCTATGAAGAAAGACTATATATATATATATATATATATATAGAGAGAGAGAGAGAGAGAGAGAGAGAGAGAGAGAGTCTATTATTATTAAGTTATTCCAATCCTTTTCTAAAAATAATTTATAACAAAACTTTTGCTAAAATGATTAGGGAAATTTTATTATTTTTCTCAATAAATATACAAAGGACTCATGAAATAATAATGAATCATTGGGATCATTGTCTTAAGAGACACACACATATAATCTATTTCAAATTAATGAGGGAGAAGTAAGAAGAGGGAGGGAGTGATGAAGGATGCGAGAGATGGGGAAGTGACTAAGGTTTGACAAAGAGAAGAAAAGAACTGTAATTCATGGATTTGCATCAGGATGAAAAAGTTAGGGGAAAAACTGAGAAAGAGAGGGATGGCAAGAGAGAGAAGGATGAGGAGAGTGAGGAAGGGAGGGAGAAAAATTAACCTATAATTATATATTTTCATCTAAAAGAAACACATCCTAATCTATTTAAATTTTTTTCAACATTTCAATTACTTCTATGACTAGACTATCTAAGTCTCTCTAAATATGGATGATATAGAAATAGTGTGTGCTTCAAAGTTCCTGTCTAATAATCAAATATTGCACTTAGTATTTTGATTCATTTTTGCAACTTGACCCCAAGGCATAATTTCTTTTGAATTACTCCTGCTAAAATGTTGAAATAATTTGGCTTGAAGTTCTATTTCCTCATCTCACCTCACAGTCTCTCTCTCTCTCTCTCTCTCTCTCTCTCTCTCTCTCTCTCTCTCTCTCTCACACACACACACACACACACACACAAACACATAGCACATGTATGCATGCACACACCCTTATCATTTTTCTTTTGCATCAATTTAGTCATCCATCTTCTTGAATTCATGTGTAATAGTTTGATTTTTTTCATGAAGATGTCATATGGACAGAATTAAAATCTTAATATATAAGAGCACACATTGCTTTTTAAAAAAAATCTACTACCCATCTCACTAGCATTCATTATCAAACACAATCATTCTTCTAAGGCTTGAAAAAAAAAATTTTAGCCCATTCTAATCTAGGGTTAGGTACATTAAGTACGAAATAAATAACTGTTGACTTCATTTGTAATTGCAAGTATTAAAATTAGCTTTGGTCTAAGTTTTTCTATAACTACCTTTACATGTATTTGGACTTGACCTGTGATTTTTATCATAAAAAGGAACTCTCTTTACTGATGAAATCAGTACTTGGTGTACAATTTGTAGTCAGAGAATTGCCTGGGTTACTGAGAGATTAAGTATTATGCCCAAGATCACACAGTCAGTAAATATCAAATGTGGGATTTGAGCCCAGGATTTTTTTTACTTGTGTGCCAGCCCTCTGTCTACAGTGCCACAGCTGGCTCAAATATTTGTATTTTTAGGTAAAGTGCATTTTGCATCTCACCTTCATGTTCTTATTAAAGGGAGATAATTCAGATGTTATTATCAGTAGTTCTCATGGCACTTATTTATGGTAGTAGATAGAAAGTAATGAAGACATTTAGTCTGGGAGAAGAAAAAAAAAGACATGATTGTTATCATCAAATAACTATAGGCCTAGTTTATGGAAGAGAGATTAGGCTTATTCTCCTTGAAGGATAGGGAAGTATTAAAAGCAATTGATAGAAGTGATATTGGCCAAATCATTTTACCTCATTGGGACTCAGTTTCCTCATCTGTCTATTAAGAGAATTGGACTAGATTTTCTCTTAGATCTCTTCCAGCTCTAGATCTAAGTTGCAGAGAGGCAGATGTAGGCTTACTATAATTAAGAATTCCCTAACACTTAAAACTGCCCTGGATTGAGTGTTGGGTCTGGTGTCAGAAAGACTCAATTTCGTGATTTCAAATCTGTCTTCAGACACTTAGTAGCTGTGAATCCCTGCACAAGTCACTTTACCCTGTTTGTCTCAGTTTCCTCAAATATAAAATTATCTGGATAAAAGAAAGGCAAATCGGTCTAGTATTTTTGCCAAGAAAATCCCAAATGGGCTCAGAGTCAGAAAGGACTTAAAAATGACAATAACAACAAAGCTGTCCATAGTGGGTTATTTAAAAAAAAAAAACAAATACAACATAGTTACTAGTTTCAAATGTGTAAAACCTAATTAAACTTTTTACACATTTGTTAAGTTCCTTAACCACAGGGCAATTTATTTATTTTGGGTACCACATTCACAAGCTCACAGTAAGTACTCAAAAATAAAGTTAAGTATAAATAATTCTGGAAAACACCAATCCAAAGGCCCATACTTTGCTTTTGTCAGTTCTAGAACAAGAATCTGAGTTGTTCTTTTGAGTCATATAAGCAGCACACCTATTCTAAAGCCTTTTATGAATGTTTCTTCATTGTTCAGAGGTGATTGGAGTTCATATGCTTTATTTCCAAACTATAAGCTCTATTAATTGTAACAGCTTTGAACATGGTTGGGCAAATAGGACCCCTTTGCTAGACTAGGAAAATCTAGGGAGTTTCACCACCAGAGTTGAGTTAGCCATTTGTGCTAAATTATTTTATTCATTCCATAATTAGATAAAACTACCTGCTAAGATTTTCAAAGGCAATGAATTACTTTTGTAGAAGACCTCAAAGCAATATCATCATTTATACTTCTAAATATTGAAGAAATTAGTTTAATTTGATTTTTTCTATTCAATAATAAATATGTAATAATGTTGGTCTATGTGTGCAGTATATGATTCAGAGTCTGAGGAACATATTTCCCAGGCTAAATCTGCTACTTTAAACACTTGGGATTATGGATAAAACCCTGAGATTCTCTAAGTTAGAGGTTCTTATCCTAGAGTCTATAAACTTGCTTTACATACATATATACATACATATATATATTACATACACACAAATGCATATAAGCATGTACACATAAAATATACATAAATATAAAGTATTTCTAATATAGGATTATACATAGGTAGAGACAATCACAAACATACATATATATAAATATTTCAACAAAATTGATATCTTTTGTAATCTGAGGTATTTTCTATGTTTGAAAAAAGTATTCTGAGGAGTTCATGGGCTTCAGAAGTCTGCCCCAAAGGATCCATGAGACAAAATGAGTTAAGAATCTCTACCCTAAGTACTCAGTTTTCAAATTTATAAATTGGGATGATTGGACTAGAAGGAGATTTAAGATGTCCACTTCTAAATCCCATCATTGTAATTCCAAATGAAATCTGTTCACTATGATTCTATAACATGTCAGGATATTTCCTCAGTCCACTAAAAAAAAAAACACATTATTTTTTAAGAATAGCTAACACACATTCACACACACACACGCTTTCCTACTGGAATGCAAACCTATAGGAAGCATTTCCGGAATTTGCATTTGTTGCAGTTCAGAAAATCACTAAGGATCCTACTCTCTTCCATATAATTCAAGTGAAATTAATAGAAATTCAAGTTAAAATTTTTATATGGTTGTCTTGAAATTCATGACTATTTTTTATCATGCTATGATAAACACAATGATTTATGATCAATAATTGAAGTAAAAGATGTTAACATATATCATTGCCATACTGAATTAACTGAAAAATATTTTTTCCTCCTAAATGTGCCCTTCAGTTTTCCTTTCCAGCATATCTGCCATATTATACAGTAAATATTTAGGTAACTTTATGCTGATTTCTTAATAGGAAGAAAATACTTAAAGTGGAAGAGAAGAAAAGGAAATTGGAGTCGGTCACCACAATTTTCCCCAAGATGAACAGTTTTACCTTTTTAATTGTGTTCTGAACAATCATGTCTCCAACAGGCATTAGTATGCCTCCCAGTACAGCCAGTACTCCACCTATGACGGCACCTGTGATGAGCCCACAGTTCCGATCACAACCCATTTTTCTTGTTTAAGAGACCACTTAGGGTTTGTCACCAGAGTCCTTTTTATTCTTCAGGTCTCTCTCAGGCTGAATTCCCAAGGCAGTTGATCCTGTTACTAGAAACACTGTGAAGTAGAAGCCTAAATATCAGTTCAAAAAGATCAAAGTACAAAAAAACAAGTAATGAACACTGATGGGAAGATAATTGTGCTAGTTATAAATAAACAAATGCTTGCGTCTATTCCTTCATGCTCCTAGTATAGACTCTGGAGATTCCCACCCTTTTCCTTTCACAAACTTATTACAATAATATAATTAGCTCAATTGTATTCTATAAACTATTATTGTTTTTTTTTTCCTATGATATTTAGCATTACAAATAATGATCTTATTAAAACTGCTCACACATGATGCTTTCAAGATCATCTCTACCTCCTTATTTCTTCCCCACCCTGTCATATCCTTATAAGCTCTCTGGTTTCTCTACCCAATCATATCCACACCCTCATAGGTTCTTTTGAAAGTTCATCTCTTTTGCAAGTTCAACAAGTTTTCATTTAAATGTCCTCATGAACCCAAATACTACTAAAATTGGTATGGGGGTATAGGCTTTCCCCAGATACCCCCAAACTCCAAAAGTTATCCCAGGTCTAAAAGGAATTCCTTTTCTCCTTGCATTTCTGAAGTGCTGGCTGTGAGATGATTTTAAGGTGGGAGAAACATTCCCTCTGGCCTCTCCCCTCATTTTTAATGAGCACAGATAGGCACCTCCCACTTTGCTTCTGATAAGAATCTGTGTTGTGTCTAAGATATCTGATTATCATCAGAACTGGCTAATTCCAGCCCTTCCCCCAATTTTGAGTTTGAGGCATAGAACATGGCCATGTATGATCCATCTCAGGTCCCAGAGTCCCAAAGCTATTGCTCCATCATCCCATTATTGTCCCATTCCTAATCATGTAATCCCCTTCCCCATACCTTATTGTAGCAGGAAGGAGGCTACTCAGAGATTTTGAGATGATATACTTCAGAAAAAAAGCCAATTCTTCCAATCATTTGCAATCTATAAAAACAAACATATACACAATAAGCTATGAAAAGGTTGAAAACAAATGTTAGAAATAATGCTCCTTCTAATAAAAGTTCAAATGAATTTAGAATATTATATTTTACAAATAAATTTTTGATTGTCAACTTTGCAAGATAAATATGAATCCCATTTTATAGGTGAGGAAACTAAGGTTGTACAAAGCAACCTTTCTGAATTCTCATCACTGGCGGCTTAGACCTCTCTCTCCATTTCCTACTTTCCTCCTTTTCCTGCCTTTTACTTACACTCTATTCTGGAAAATGCCTACTCCCTTTTTAAAACAACAATGATAATTCTTCATTCATCCTTCCCAAATTCTCCATTCTTTTTTTTCTCACATTCACAGAAAGCCCATGGAGTCTTCCGTAGAATATGACCTCAGTTACAATAATTTTTGAGATGATATATAAAATAGAGAAAATATGTGGCCAAATTCAAGCAGAATCAACTATTATTACTTTCAGTTTTCTTTTTAATGAAAAACAATCATTGTTTTTTTGTTCTCCTTATAATGTATGTAAACTGGAGGAAAACATCTTTTATAATACTACAAAAGCTCTGGGAGAGGTAAGAGAATGCTTCTTATTCCTCTTTGGATCCACCATTATGTTTAGAAAAATGGGATAAATTCTTAATAAATGGTTGAAGTAATCTATATTCATAATAATGAATTTTTGGGGTAAAAAGATTGACCAAACAGCATGACAATGGGTATACATCAGTGATGGGCAAACTTTTTAAAATGGGGGCCAAAGGAAAGGAAATGTTCATCCGTCAGTCTGTTTCTAAGGCAACTCTTTCGAAGTTTCATTGTATTGTATCCTACTCATGGTATTCGTAAGATTAGGAATAATGTCCCTTCCCAGGATAGAACATTTCAGGGGGCCTCATCTGGCCCGCAGGCCGTAGTTTGCCCATCACTGGTCTACATGATACAAAATATATTAGGCTTGAATCCCAAGACCCAGGTTCATTTTCTTTCTCTCTCATTAAATAGTTGCAAAGGATTTGATTCACTATATGTCTATCTGTGTGTGTTTGTATATATACATATATATATGTATGTATATATATGTGTGTGTATATAAAATTATGCAATATAAAACAAAAATAATGTCATTGTTTGTGTTTTGTATTGTATAATTTTACTAGAATTATATGAGCACATGTAAATAATATTTTGTAATTATAAAGTTATAGGTAAAAATAATTTATTAGTTAAACCTTTTGAGATAATTTCACAGGAACTTTTACTTGTGTTGGTTAATTATTGCAACAGGATTTGAGTTAGTTTACAAAACAGTGACAAGTCAGGCCCTATGTTAGAAATGGCTACAAACTAATATAGTCCAGAAAATCAGAAAAACACAGACAATATAGGCAAAAAAAAAAAAAAGACCACAAAGACATAGAGCAATTTTGTCCTCACCACAAGGATATTATGACGGATAAGGAAGAATGTTGTACTATAAGTTCTTTTTCTACATTGATAGCTACAAATGTATCTCTTTCACTGTTTTGATAGTGGCCTACTACAATGCCTATTTCTTGTTGTTTATAAATTGTTCTAATTCTGCTTACTTCATTCTGTTCATAATATGTTTTTGAAATAACTTATTTCCTTTCTAACAGAATAAAAGTACATATTAATGTCTTACATGTAATTCAGCTATTCCTCAACTGATTAACTGTGAAAGCTTAATTTCCAGGTTTTTAGCACCACAAAATAACTGATATATATGTATATATTTGTTAAGAAATTCATTATGTATAAAATATTTAAATATGTTTTATTGTATATTATATATGTGTGTGTGTGTGTGTGTATGTGTGTGTGCGCGCGTGCGCAGTGACTGTCTAGCCACTATTCAAGATACTGGGAAGCCATCAATCACAATGGAGAGAGAGAGAGAAAAAAAAAAACCTGGAGAATCATCCCTCACATCCTTGACCTGCTACCTACTCTGTAGGAATTCCCTCTCTAATTCCCACAGAATTCTGTTAGAATCCCCTCTTGTCAGATAGAGGTTTTTTTTTTGTTGTTGTTGTTTTGTTTTTTTAAAAAAACTTCCTTCTTGGAATCAATACTGTGTATTGGCTCCAAGGCAGAAGAGTGGTAAAGCCTAGCAATGGAGGTCAAGTGACTTGCCCAGGGTCACGCAGCTAGGAAGTGTCTGAGGTCAGATTTGAACCTAGGACCTCCCATCTCTAGGTCTGGCACTCAATCCACTGAGATACCCAGACCTCCCCTAACATCTTCCCCCCTCCCCCCGTTAGAGGTTTTAATTTTCAGAAGCACACAGATTCTGTGGGAACACTGGTCAGAATTTGGTTAGAAGTTCTAATCTGCATATTTACTCAGAATGAAAATAAATATATGGCACATGGGGTAAGGTTTACAGAGAAATCTTTGGAAGAAAGCAAAAACTTATTAACCTCTTAAGGTATCACCTTTAAGGACATATTCCACAGTCCCCAAAATATTTTGTATAGTACAGCAAAGACATGAGTTGTTTCTTTCTCACTTTGGCCAAAGGTAATTTAAAGCCTTCATATTCTGAATGGGGGGAGGTTAGTTTTACTGGGGCCCTAGGCATATTCATTTTGGATATGTTCATAACTAATACCTTGAGAATAACACACTCCACACAATTTTAATTTTCAAAGTTATGTTATTCTCACCTGCCTCCCTCATATGTAACAACTAATAACATTGCTAAGTAGACACACTCCATCTTCAGAGGTATTCAAGAGAAATCTTGCTTGCAGAAATTTGCTCTTTCAGCTCCAAGTTGTTTTCAGAAATTTTGGAGATGCTTTTGCTAAAAAGAAATCTTTGCAAAGCAAATTTCAACCCATACTTAGCTAAAGTTAGCATTTTGATAAATCCTAATCTTCAACTACTGACAATTTGTTTATTTGGGGAAATGGAAATTTTCATTTCAAAATTTACTTTTATGCTGATTATAGGAATTTGTCACAAAAGAAAAAGGCCAGGGAAAGGTTATAACTGTCCTCAGGCTTTATAAAGGACACACTGTCTAACTTCACTACAGGTGGAAGCTGTCACTGGCTCATGCCATAACTTTTTCACTCAGATATTATCAAAATTCAATTTGCCTTACTTGAGGCCAAAGGGTCCTATCTCAGCTTCAGACTAATATCGTCTCTCTCATCTTCTCCCAAGGGCCCTCACTTATCCTCCAAGTACCTTGTCACCATTCTCTCTTTTTGTTGATAGATCAATCACCAGACAGCCATAGTTGGATATCAAGGTTACAATAGCCTCAGTTGAGATCCCAAAAGCCTTTTACCTCAAATGACAAATCTTACCCGTTACAGCTCAGAGAAGTCCAACTTCTCAGTAATTCAATTTCACTGTCTTAAGATTCCATAATCCAAACAAGCTTTTTGCTTACCTGTTTACTCACTCTGATGGCTTCTCAAAGCCTTAAAAGTATATAAATAAAATATCTAATCTTTAACGTTTTGATCCACAAAAAGACTCTCTTGCCTTTACCATAGATCTAACTGGGAATATACTACATTTATCCACTTCTCTGAAAACACTCGGGGTTATATAACTTGTCCCTCCTTCTTGATAAGAGAGGGAGATGAAACAGTTACTTGCTTAAGCTTTCTAGTCTCTAAAACATTTACTCTACCAAGTATCCTGTTACCTGCTATTAATAACTCAAAAGAACCCAGATTATGAATCTTATTAACAATACATTATCCATATACACAATATACATAATATCTTTTGAATATTGTCTTCTCCAATTCACTTCACACATTAATTTAGTTTGCAGTACAAATCATAAATCATTTGTGATTCAACACAATCACATTCTAACAAATTGCATCTAAACACATTCACATCGAAACATGTCTACATTTTAGCAGAATCATAATAATATAATAATATTTCCACATTTTCCTTTGTAAACCCAACAATTTAGATTATACAGAATCTTCTTAAAATTACACATTACACTAAATTTAAGCCTCGTTTTTTCATTAAACAGGCAGCAAATAATAGGCCAATCAGGCTGACTAGCCATGTGATTTCAATCCCCAAATACTCAAATAACAAACATTTTTGGCATGTTCGAACATTCAAATCTCTAACCATTGTTCACTTTAAATCTCAATGGGAACATATAACTAAAAAAGAATAGAACCCTTCTGGAATCTTATTAACTAATAAATAATTTGCAACTGTGAATTACTTTTACAATCACTTCACTTATTTCCACAAATACATTCCAGAATCATTTGTTATTTTCCAAAATCACATATATCAACCTTTAAATTAACACCTTCTAATTGCGGGATATCCCTTTCTGTCCTCTTCCACCTCCTCTGCCTCTCTCTCTCTCTCTGGCCATCAGAGGAAGAAGGAGGAAATGTAGAACACATATTTCCACACTCTGTCTCCTAGAAATAGCAGAGAGAAAAATGCAAAATTCCTCAACTCTATTTTTCCTATCTTCTTCATCTATTAATCTGTTTCTCCTTACTTCAAAGGAATTTCCCTTTTGAAGTCCATTCATGTAAATCACAACCAATTGTTCTGACTCAAACATATTTTTAAGCACTTTCTTTAGCAGCTCAATATATGCTCACTCCTTTCCCTTACTAAAAATCATTCCTAGTTCACTCCAAATTTCTCCAAATATATGAACTACTCCCCATCCATATTTTGAGTAAGTATATATGTTTCCTCCTCAGTCTCCCAGTATTTTCAGGGCCTGATTTAGAACACATAGCTCACAGGTTTGAACTGGCCTCTGGAGGGTGACCTCTATTCAATAGAGGCTCTTTCTTTCCCTCAGTTATCACATAGTCATTTCTTCTTTTTCCATCTAATACTAGTGAGGACTCATCTGTACATAGGTTGACTTCCCCAGGTAAGGGAGACTTTTGCTCATTCTTCCTCCCTTTGGAGCCACTAAAGGGAGCATTATCATAGCCAATTTTGTGTCCTAGTGGAGTTTCCCTCAGTGGGCACTGCTTCACCATTCCATGTAAGAGGAAGTTGCTCTGCTCTGCTTATAGCTGTAGTAGTGGAGGAGCTGATGAAAGTTAAGGAACAGTAGGAGAAAGTGAGCCTATAAGAGGGGGTGGTGGTATTGGTAAGGGGGAACAGGAGCAGAAGGAGGTGGCACTTGGGGAATAGAAGGAAGAACCAGAGAAGGGGAAGGGAGGTCCTCAAGTAGGTCTTGGGTTTTCTCCCCCTCTCACTCCAATTCTAGATCCTTCTTCTACTCCTCTCCCTTTTCTGCCTCTATTTCTAAGAAAATTTTTTCTTCAATTTAATCTGCAAAGACTTCTTCTGTCCATTCTGTAGCTCCTTAGTAACTTGAACAAGAACTTTGGCTCTGTTCTTCTCTTCCTCATCCTCTCTCCTGACTGACCCCATTGTAACAATTCTATCTTTTAGATTTTGTGGATATCTGACCATGCATTAGTTATAAAATAGGTTTTTAAGAGACCTTGTCCAAAAGGTTCAGTCAGATATATACCAGAGAATTGCTAAATGCTTCCCTCATTCTATTTATGAATTCAGTAAGGGTCTCATCCTTTTTCTGTTTAGGCTTATGGATTCTATTTAAATTCTGACTCTGGAGCATTGCTGTTCTTATACCTTGAATAATCATCTTCCTGAGATCCCTCACATTCATATGTTGGGCAGGCTCATTATTATTCCAGCACAGATCTCTTATGGGGTATTTTTGCTTGCCATTTGGCCCCCGTTCAAGCTCATGTTCAGCATCCCAGGCTCGCATTGCTGCCCTTCTAATCTGTCCTCGCTCCTTTTCAGTGAATAACTGTCATAAAATTGCTATTAGCTCTGGCCAAGGATAGAGATTCAGTCCTAAAAACTGATCAACCTGCTCTGCCACTCCTAGAGGGACTTCTAATGAATTTCTTGTTTCCCTTTTAAAGCTCCACACTTCAGAAGTGCTGAGGGGTGCACTGATACACACTACACCCTGCCTCAGCAGGACCTCTCTGAGTGGATACTGTTTTGTCACTCCTCAAAAAGGGAGATTTGTCTGTTCTTCTAATAATCTCTTAAGTTCTCTGGTCATAGATATGAAGGGTTAAATTTTTGGGGGTAGGAGTTTGAACAAAAGCCAATGTGCAGTTTATTAAATGCAAAACACTTAGTTTATTATTAGGAAACATGGATAGGAAATAGGAAGGAGGAAAGTGAAAGTAATCTTATAATAACTTATAACTATACCCCAGATCCTAATCCTAAATAATTTTCTCTAAAAAACCCTAAATCTATCTGCCTCAGAGGGCAGTATCTTCTTCTAGGCGAAAGCCCTTGCCTACTCTCCTACTCTATCTAATCATATAACCACTATCTATCTACCTTATCTACCCAAGTTATTATTAATCATCAATAAAGTTATTAAGGGCTTAATTCCATTCTCTGTCTCCAACCAGAGAGAGTGCTAGTAGCAAGCCCTCTCCCCAGGAGACCCAGAGACAAAAGCACTTTCCAACAGCCCAGAATTAACTAATCACACTGGGCCACACCCTTTGAACTGTCACTGACTAACTTCTTTCTCCTAGATACAACCTGCACAGCAGGGGGCTTCTTACTAAGACATCCTGTTGCTCCTTTTCCTCTTAAAAAGAAAAAAGGAGAAAATAATAAAAACTCTCTTAATATAGATCTGTATGGATCTGGGGAAACCATTGCGGCTGCCTTGGTCTGAGGCAGTAGAGGAGCTCATGGAATCAGAGGAGCATCTGGAGGCATGAGTGCTGGTTGTGGTGGGGAAAGCACTGACCCTGGGAGGGAAGGTGTAGGAACAGGAACCACCTGAGCCTGGAAAACAGGAACAGGGGGAGGAAGGAAGAGATAAGGGGGCGTGGAAGAGACTCCAGTGCATCCCAAGTGTTCTCTACCTCCTCTCCCCACTCAGAATCCTTCCCCTTCCTCCCACTGCTGCTTCATTCCCTTCTTCCTTCTCCTACATACAAATATCTCTGTGTCCAGAAGCCACAGGGCGGCACAGGCCTTTTCCTCATTAGTACTCATTTTTCTCCTACTGATTGTCAAATACAAACTCTCACAAACTGAGGTTTCTTCTGACCCATATTTTGGCCAGTATTTCCAGTTCTGGCTGCCCACTTCTAATCCAGACCATTGAAAACAACTGTATTTAACAAAAAACGTTCCTGACATAGGCTACAAAATGGGGGGACCTATTCCAAGCTTGTCATTATAATCTCAAACTGTCCTGAGAGGTACAGGCTTACTCTCTCCTGTTCAGCTCAGCCTTATCTAGTATAGCCTGTCTCTCTACTGTGGATTGTCTCTGTCCCATGGTCTCCTCTCTAGGATCCCAACCTCTTAAACCACCCACCATTGTTATCTCTCTCACCAGGAGTCCCTATTGATACTCAGGAATGAGTTTCTTCTTAGCTGGCCAGGGTTTACTGCTTTCTGCTCTGCTTTGGCTTTCTCATTTCTCTTTCAATACCCAAGTTCTTTAGAAGCGTAATGAGAGACCTAGTCTACCCATTTGAACAAATAATTATTCAGATAGGGAAACTGAGGCACCCTCTGTTGCTTTGGTTTCCTGGTCAGGGAACCATCTGTGCACAGTGGCGATCAAGAGACCCGGAAGCCATCTCTAACTCCCGCAGAATTCCATTGGAACCCCCTCCCTAACTACCGGAGAATTCCGTTGGAACCCCCTCTCTAACTCCCGCAGAATTCCATTGGAACACCCTCTCAAATAACTCCTGCAGAATTCCATTGGAACTCCCTCTCTAACTCCCCAATTCCATTGGAAGCTCCTCTCTAAGACCGGCAGAATTCCGTTATCACCCCCTCTCACCAGTTGGAGGCTCTACTTTACGTAAGCACACATTCTGTGGGAACACTCTGGGTTAGGTTTGGTTAAAGAGTCTAATCTGCATAGTTACTCAATGCGGATGGATATAGGATACATGGGGCACATTTTACAGAAACTGGGAGAAAGCACAAACTTACTAACATCTAAAAGTATCACCTTGAAGGACACATCCCACAATCCCCAAAATTCTTTGTATAGTACCGTAAAGACATGAGTTGTTTCTGTTTCACTTTAATCAAAAGTATGTAACAGGCTTTTCGTATTCTGAATGGAGTGAGGCAATCCAAGGAGAGACGAATTTTACTGCAGTCCTAGGCATATTCATTTTGGATATATTCATAACTATTACCCTGAGAATAATACACTAATTTCTCACTCCACATATATAATATAAATGTTATACATTTATACCTTCATATAGATATCTCATTTCTTTTTGTGTGTGCGTGTGTATACAAATAGAAAAGATGGTTATCTCTTTCTTTCATATCTTTCGGGTATAGACTTGGAAGAGATAAACTTAGGTCAAACAGCCCTGTTAATTATTGTTTAGTAACTTGAAAAATTCTGAATTGCTTTTCAGAATGGTTCTATCCATTCAATTGACCTTCAACACAGCATTCATGCACTTGTTTCTCAAAATCCCTTCTAACATTCATCATTTTGATAAAATATCAAAATTACAAAAAAGAACAACATTGAAGAATTTTATAAACTGATGAACAAGGAAAGGAGCAGAAGCAGAATAAATTATACAATAATAACATCCCTGTAAAAACAAACAACTTTGAAATCTATGAGAACTAGGGATCAATAAAAGCACCTTTCATGACTTCAAACAAACTATATTGAAAAGTTGGTGCAGTGGGTAGAATGTTGAGCCTGGAGTCAGGAAGATTCATCTGTCTGAGTTCAAATCTGCCCATAGGCACTTCCCAGCTGTGTGACCCTGAGCAAGTTATGTAATTTTGTTAAATGAGGTGGAGAAGGTAATGGCAAACCATTCTAGTATCTTTGCCAAGAAAACCTCAAATTGGGTCACAAAGAAGCAGATATCACTGAAACAACTAAACAACAACAGTTACTAATTTTCCTTACCTGTTTTATTTTGTTATTGATGGTCTCTTATAAGAAAGTATTAATATATAAATGTTTGTAATGAAAAACACATCAATATAACTTTAAAAAAAGAATAGCTGCCTATTTTCATCAGCAAAGAAATTATAACAAGGTCAGATTTATTTGCTGTATTATTATTCAACTTGGAACAGGATAAGCCAGGATTTTACAAAGCATGGGTCAGGAGAGCATTTCATACATACACCTAGTCAAAGACACATAGGCTGGAAAAAAAATGTCATGAGGATAGAATAGCTAATAGGTCAGTTTGACTTAAATAGAGAATAATTAGAAAGAAAAAATAAAATGGAGGATGGGATAATATAACAAAGGATTTTAAATGCCAGGATTGGAACTTCATAAATTTATTTAACTTGGGATAAGTGAGAAATGGTCAGATGTATAGATTTTAGAACTTGAACCCAAATAGACTGACACTGACCTAAAAAATCCATGTCTAAAAATGTATGACACTAAGTCTCTGAAAAATAAAGCACAGTCTGAAGACACACTTCAATCTCTTTAGTAATTTTTCTTCATTCTACTTCTGATTAAAAATGAGTCACATTAAACCACAGATTCCTTTGTTATAGAAGGCAGAGTCACACTACAAACTAGTTCCTCAAAAGAATGTTGGTCCTCTTCAAAGTCACTGTGTACAAAGATCATTGTCTAAAAACTCTCTTTTATCGCGTCTTTAAAAATAAAATTAAAAATATTTACACACTCATTTGCTATCCTAAAATCATAGCTAAAACTTTCTCTGTACTCAATTGTGGCAAATTAAATGTCACTCTTTATCTCATTTACCTTTTGAAGACAAGACATTTCTAAAAATGCACTTGTAATATCCTTATCTCAAGTAATCGCATTTAGATGGATGTTTTTTGACATGATCCTGAAGAGTTATTATAGACACATCTTAAACCACTTACATTGCCTGGTTATTCTGTCATCTATTCAAGAAGAATCTCACTGTCATCCTATCTATAGGACATGCCTCCCCTGGGAAGACTGCTCTAAATTTTCCCAAACCAAACAATTCTAGTTATTCTGGGTATTCGCTATAATCTCTGGAAATATTCTCTACAAAATCTACCACTTTCCACTAATGCATTTTTTTAGAGAGAATCTGGAAGCTTGTCAGGGGAAGTTCATTTACTGAGCCAATTTCATGTAAGTTCCCTACTCTTGAAAAGAATAGCATTATTGAAATATTCTTAATAAGTAGCAGTATCCTTTACCACCCTAGTCTGACTCTAGTAATTTCTATATTTCCCTTTAAAAAAATGAGGAGAGATATGACCAAGAGAAGGCACTAGAACCACCACCAACATGAAATTGGTTCATTGGCCTTCCTACACATTTAGGTTAACATTAAAGTTATAGATGTAAGCCACAAAGGTGTTCTATTGTTGCTGTTTTTCTATTTGGGAAATGCTTCTGTCACATAAGATTATAGGTCTACAGCCAGAAGAGATTTCAGAATCTGATTCCCTCTTTTACACATCAGGAAATTAAGTTCTAAGAATATGATCTGACTTGCAGAGTCAGCTAGTGACTGCACTAGATAGAATGCTGGGCATGAAGTCAGGAAGACTTGAGTTCAAATCCAGCCTCAGATACTTACTAGTTATGTTATCTTAGTCAAGTCATATAACTGTTATCTGCCTCAGTTTCTTCACCAGTAAAATAGGGATAATAATAGTTTCTATGACTCTGAGGATTGTTGTGAGGATAAAAATATGATAGTATTTGTAAAGTTCATAACACAACACAGAGCTTGCCACATAATAAATTCTATATAAAAGCTAGCTGCCTTAATAAAAGCTGGTATTACTTGCCCGAGGCGAAACAGGTTGCATCAGAAGTGGCATTTAAACTCAAGTATTCTGACTCCATACTTTTTGCACTGCTCCAGAACTCCTCCAAAAACAAATGCAATGATCACTATTAGTACTGCTACTGCTATTCCTGCTCCTATTGTTAACTACTACTATGCTCATAAGAGTTTGAAAAAATAGGAGAGTTGTCATAAAGAAGATAAATACAGCCTACTCAATGATTTTGCTTTTGTGAAGGTATGGGATTGTTGGAGAAAGTGGCAGGAGAAATATATCAAACATTGAAAAATAAAATACAAATATTTCTCAGTAGGCTCTTCATATCAAATAGCTGATGACCAAAATAGGTAAGTATGTTAGCAAGGCAATGTATAAAGATCTACCTAAGAAATTGGGCAGATAGGTGGCACCAGAAGACAAGAATATCAGGAAGACGCGTTCTGCTGAGTTCAAATCTGGCCTCAGAAACTGACTGACTGTGTGACCCTAGACAAGTCATTTAACTGCCTCATTTTCCTGAACCAAAAAAAAAATGAGCTGGAAAAGGAAATGGCAAACCATTCCATAGTATCTTTGCCAGGAGAACCCCAAGTGAGGTCACAAAGGTTTTAACACAACTGAAAAACTGAGAAACTAGCATGCTGAGAGTAATGCTAGCTATCGAATGGCTCCCTCTTTATATTTTAAGCTGCATTCTCAATGTGATTCTTTTTGTGACTCAAAATGCTCTGGGTACAAGGTTGTTGTATAGTAGCTTTGCATAAGAGTCATTTTCTCTTTAATTAGATTAAGCAAGATAAGATATACTAAGGACAAAGCAGGGAGATACCTTAACTCTCTATTTCAAGACAACCAGCTTCACCAGTAAAACCTCTGGTTTCCCCACCCAGCCATATCCTCATCCTTTTCTGCTTTCTTCACTTAAGTATTTCTTCTACTGATTCAGATGTACAGTTTATCTAACACATTAATCTTGTATTGTTTCATAGTATTTTTATGATATAAAGTAATTAGCTAGTTTCCTACAATTCCACCTATTATGTTGCATTTTGAAAGAGGTATTCTGTTCAAGTATGAAACAAATATTTTTTCTAACATTTAAGAAGCATCCTTTTTTAAAAGTGGATGAATATTGTTAATGCTCAGGATGATTTGTGACTCTTAAATGTTTTGATGTCCAAAGGAATAAGTATTATTATAATCAGGTTTTATATTTCTATAATATACCCATTTCAGCACATATTATCATCATCATCATCTTTATCATATTTTTTTTACCCAAGAGGACCTTAGGGAAAGAACATAAGTACAAATTATGTCAAACTTATAGCTGAGTATAGGAAAAAAGTCATTTTGCCATACCACATGCTAGTTGGAAAATCACCCTTCTTTAAACTGTCAAAGAACCTTATAATTTGCCATTCTGCATGCAGTTATTCTTGAAGTGCAAGATGAATGCCTTGTACATTTGACATTCTTTTGATTCATGAAATCAGATAGACCAACTAAAGTTCTCTGAACCCCAAATATGTGGATTAAAGATATAGTTTTCATTCCAAACTATTTCTACTTTAAAAAAAATCAGAGTGTCAGTGGTATCTGGAATAGAATAGATATTTTAAACAGGTTTAAAAATTTTAATTTTAGATAAGGGATAGAGAAACAGAAAAAGAGAAAGAAATAGCTAGAATAGAAAACAAGAGGAAAAAAGGACATGCATTGTTAAAACTTCTCCCTGATTACATACCTTCAATGATCCCAAAGTTAGACCAGATGGCTTTTTTCCCCAATCTTGAGTATTCTCTCCTTTTCCACTTAAAAACAAAGAAAAACTCTTTCTAATCACTCAGACACTTTTTTGGTAAAACACACACACACACACACACACACACACAATAGCAAAAGAAGACCTCTTCTTGTTCTTTAATCCATAGTAGTTTTTCCAAGCTAGAACTTCTGACTACCAAATTGGCAGTCCTGTAGAAAGTGAGGGGTTGACTTGATGACAAATCCTATTATAGTCTGTACTCTAAGGAACCCCTCCTATATGCCAGGATATCACAGAACATTGTTTTTTAGAGAACCTGTAATTATTCTCATATGTGGATAGATGCTATGTGACTTGGGAAACCCCACCCAGAAGAGACATGACCCACAAGTGGGATTTCCTGGGATGTAAAATGTGAAAGCTAAACAACAAAATCAGTTCTAATCTTCTAAAAGTCCTACCACAAGTGGATGATGGATTCTGGAGAGAGTTTTCTGACTGAAGAGAAGATATGTGACTCAGATCTTCATCTACCCATATTTATTTATTTATTGTTCCCTGCCAAAAAAGCTAACAATAAACATAGCATCTTCTGACCTACTCTATCATCTGGTATTTCAAATTTCTCCCCAACCTTACCTGTTTCATTTCTTCAAGCCTATTTAAACAGATAGAACTCAATTTAAGAAGTTATTTCTTCAAATAACTGATTATTTTGAAAAAAAAAGTTGAGGTTAATCAAACAGTGATTAGAATTCAACTTATTGAAAATGATTTACTAAAAATAGCTTGATTTCAATTGTTCTTCCTTTATTCTTTTGTACCAAACCTTTGTGTATATCTGTTAATAGTTCACATGCAAGGACTTTACATCTGAAAGTCAACAAAACTGTGATGGAAAAAGTGGTAAGTTAGGAATCAAGAGATCTTCATTCTAATACTAACTAGTCAGAGATAAGATTTGTTAAACGGGGCTCTTAACACTTAGTCTAAGAGAAAGGGAAAGTGATTTATACCCAAGTAATCTGACTCTAAACAGGGTATAGATCATTACACCATGTGAGATAACAGTCTTCTCTTTTTACATCTTTGCTTAAAATAGAGGGTCGTTGCCATGTCTCTCACTGGCTCTGTCTTCTCTATATCTGGTCCTCAAGTTTGGGATCTATTCCATTCCAGAACTACTTTTTTGTGGAACAGAAGGGGCTCTAAAATCTTATTTCCAGAATATAGGAGGACTTGTTGCAGATTTAGCTAAGGGGTCATTCTGGGTAAATCCTGGAAGGAAAAAAAGCAAATGGATATATATACATATATATATATATTAAGACATGCAATAAAATATATATACTGGAGTATTTGCAGAAAATAAGTAAAAATCATTGAAATAACTAATAAAATAATAAAATAATCCCTTAAAACAGTAGTACTTCCATTCCTCAGGAGTATGCTGGGGGAAAAGGGAAATCTGCCAAAGATTTATCAGAATACAAAGGAATATTGTTATAGAAGTCTCTGAGACAAGAATTCAGAACAAAGGTAGTAATCAATTTAAGAAAATAATACACATACACACAAATAAGGGTGTAAACCTCAGCTTCCTAGACAAATACCAATAATGATTGTACATTTTGTCCAAATACACCACTGTGGCTATATACAGCTACCTCACTCACTACAGTTACTTGGCATCCAATGCTATGAGGGAGGGGCGAAGGGGAGAAGAGTGGCAATATCATAATCAAGTGATTTTGCAAACTAAAAGAAAAACACATGGATTTTCCACTATGATTGTCACTACCTAATCCAATAGACTACATTAGCACTATTTTCAATCTTCAACTTGGAACTAGAAAAATTTCTATTTCTAAAAATTCTAATTAGAATTTGTATATCATCTCTACTGGTTAAAATTTTAGCTTCATTTATGTAATACGGTACCCAAACCACACAGAATGACTCATCTAACCTACTTTATATATTTGCCAAGATATCTGCAAGTATATGCTCTAGAGAATCCACTTCATGACAATTATAGTTCAAACATAGTGCCTGAGATGAATTATGACTGTTTCCGAAGCCATTCTTCTGAAAGGGCATCACCTTTGTTCAGACTCAATATCCATTTAGACTTCAAGAGAAACAACTAACATTTTTTTTTATTATCTTGCTATATTTAGTCGCACTAAAAGGTAAATTCTCATCAATTCGTCATCGCATATTGTTACTGGGATTATAAATCTGTAGGGATTTAGCCTACTTATTAATGTTTAACTATGAAAAAACATACTCAAACACACATTACATTAGTTACCTAACCAGTCTAGTCCATTTAGTTGTGCAACTCAAACAGATTAATAATCTATTGCTGATGTCCACAATTAAGTAATCGTGTGGAACAGTTTGATATGTTGCTATCAATAGGGGGAGCAAGTCAAGTAATACATAAACCCAAGCAATAACATCTAGGTTGCTTATTCACCACAACAGACAGATAAATATATAGTGATAAAAATTAAAATTAAGAACAAAAATATATTAAAGAACAAAAAACATGTAGGGTCATAGATTTAATAGTTAAAGGGTAATAAGGTTCATTTATCCAAATATTCTCATTTTACAGAGAAGGAAACTGAGACCAATAGAAGGAAACTGGTTTTCTCAATGCCACATAAATGACAAGTTACAACATCTGAGCTTGAATCCCATTCCTCTGACTGAAGTGAATATATTTTAAAAACAATTTTATTGCATGTCTTAAAATATATTTTAAAAACTGTATTGCTGAGAATATGATATTAATAATACCTAAGCATTAAATATCAAATATTTAAAATGTTATTTCCATACATGAATAAAAAAGATTGTCATAAAAAGGTGAAATGCAGTTGGCTATTGAGCAAAAAAAGTGTTAAATTTCTTAATATAGCCTATGAAAAGATTTGCAGTGCATCACAAATAATGTCCTTTTCTTCAGAGAACTAGGAGTAAATATTGGACACTACAAAAATAACATACAATGTTTCTTTCTAACTTAGAGATTTAGAACTAGGTAAAAAAACAGTTAAATTGTACACACTTCTTTTATAGCGTTTACAGAGACACTTTATGTCCCATTGTCTCCTGGAAGACAGGAAAATCCCTTAATTAACTGATTTATATAGTAACCTATGACTTACCTTTGTAAAGCTGAGAATGAAATTTCAATTGATTATTGCAGTATTTGTTCATACAGTGCTCATTAGGGTCAAGTAACATCTGTAGCTAAATCCTCACACTGAAAAAAAACTTCCACTAAAGACTGTGAGAGAGTTTAAATATTCAAGAAGACGTCAGATCACAGTGTGTAGTTTGTTGCCAGGAAAAAAAAAAAAAAAAACGATTTGTACTGCTCTGGTCTGAAAAAGACCTATCACCTATATCTCATGGTAAATACTAAGAGCAGCATTTTTTTTTCTTTTTATAAAATTCTCATCCAAGTAAGACAGGGGCCAGGCAGACAAAGGGGAACTTAGTTGCTGAGCTGCCAATAATATGTTCTGTTGTACAATTATAAGTTCAAATACAGAAGCTGGGGGTGTGAAACAGTAGTCATCAACTCACTTCCTCATATATCACTTGGTTTTTCAGAGTTGTCTCGTGAGAATGGTGAGATGCCCATTGTGAAATTGATGTCTTTTTTATTCATTAAACTATATTGATATACTTTCAAAAATCAAAATTGAGTTGGTTAAAACAGTATTTTGTTTTTGTTTTTTTTTAATAGCTGAAAAGTCCCTGTCAATCAGCAAAGATGAAATACAGACCTAGAAAAAAAGGAAATGATCTATTGTTCTAACTGGAAGTCCTTATGTATTTATCCAGTTTCTGTTTGTTTCATAGAAGCTAAGGAGCACAATGCTATCTGCAAAAAATGTCCTTCAAATGCTCAAGCCAAGATATTATTATCTGCTTTTTGTTGAATTCTCATGTTCAGAAAGTACCAAATTCTAGGGAGATTTCAAAAATTTTACTGCCATCAAGTGACTTTCAAACCAAATGATTAAAAATAAAGGCATAATAAGGATTCTACGGTTATGAAGGTGAAGGGTAATTTTCAAAGTAAAGTTGTTCATTTTGATTTATATTGTCCAAACACAAAGATCTGGATATAATAAGGGAAGGATTTTAGATAAAAGAAACCCATAGGATTTCTATAGAAAGAGTCCTCAGAGAAATAAAATAGTCATTTCACAGAAGGGCCAGTCAAACAGAAAATCCCAGCTCCAATCCTGAAATAAGGCAACATGCAGACTCTTAGTTCTTCAGATCATGTTAAAACTAGTCATTGCCACTGGATTGACTTTTAGTTTCTTCTGACCTTGGTATTTAGATACATCCAGGTCTCCCTAGTGTACTTTTTAATTCTCATGTAGATAGAGAGAGAACTGAATGTCCTAAGAATCTAGAAAGAGTACTAAAACAAACTTGTTGTTTTGAATATATAGGGTAAGGCAGATTGAGCATATATAAAAGGTATCTGGGGCTGACCCAAAATAAGGAACCTATATTAAAGTTTTAAAAATGGGACCATTTAATATTTTATTATCTCTCTTTTCTTACAGTTCATTCCTAAAAGTTTGGGAATGCCCCATTGCTAAGGGAGTGAAAAAAGTATAAAATTAACAAAACAGAAGTGTTCAAGAGAGAAACATTTATATGATTACATTTTGCTTCAAATAGTTGTAGGTTCAGTTCCCATCTCCTAAATATACCTCAGCTATGTGACCCTGAGCAAGTCACTTAAGCTCCCAGTGGCTCAGACAATTCACCAAGAGTATACATGCCAAAAGAAAAAAATTGGGGGGGGGGGAGGCAGAGTTGAAGCAGCTAAGTGGACCCAAGGGACTGAGTTAGGTCTGAAGTGAAGAAATTTTGTTTGGTTGTTTTCAATCATATTCAACTCTTCCTGACCCTTTTTGGGGTTTTTTTGGGCAAAGATACTGGAACGGCTTGCTGTTTTCTTCTCCAAATCATTTTACAGATTAGGAAACTGAGGCAGAGTTAAGTGATGTACCCATGGTCACACTACTATAGTCTAAGCTTGGAACTGAATTCAGACCCAACATTGTATTCAAAGACAGAAGCGTCAGGAAGATCTGTTTTCAAATCTGGGCTTAGAATGGAATACCTGTGTGATACTATGTGAGTCACTTAATTCTGCCTCTGTTTCCTAATCTGTAGAATGGGGATAATGCAATACCTACCTTGCAGGATAGTGAGGATCAAATGAGATTATATTTGTAAAGCATAAAGCACAGTGACAGAAGATGTTGTGAAAATATTTATTACCTTCAATCTCCCTTCTCCAATCTACTTTGGTGGAGGGAATTTCATTTTCTAATGAAATTATAGCATTGGTCCTTATCCCTTGTAATGAACCAGATACATAGAGGTTGGTGGTGAGGCAGGGAGAGAACTCATAATTATTCTGAAAATAAACCTTGTAAGAGTCTCCTAAACAATGAGTTTCAATTTAAATGCTAATTTTAAAAAAATAGGCAAGAGTGTTTTGGTAAGCAGATACATTATGTATACCAGCCTCTAATTCTAAACCTATAACAGTAAGGTACATTCTGAATCGCCCACTCTCTCAGATATTAATTCTGGAGGTTAACTCTGCCCTCCCACTTTTTTCTTTGATTTGGGGATCATTGAAGTGTAGGGAGACACCTTCTGGGGGGTGACAAGGAGAAAACATATAATACCCTCCAAGCAAAAGCACTCTAAAAGAGTGGAAGAACTACACAGACATCCAAGTGTCTTAAGTATTTAGGATGACAGCCCAGGTTGAAAAAGCATCACTAGACATGTCTATTACTTAGTATTCTTACCATGACAAACTATAACTGTTTCTATTGATAACGCTAAATAAAAAGAGTTTCTCTTTTTTTTTTTCTCCATGAGTTTACTAAGATTAAAAAGTGGATGGTTAGGAAGCTCAGTAGTGTCACATCTCTCCTCCTGATCCTGGCTCTTAATTCTGGCATCAGAAACAACACATGTACTGCAGATTATAGTTTAGCCTATAAAATTTGTAGTAATAGCAGCAGTAATGAAATCAGGGTTGCTTCCTCCTTGGAGGATCTGAGTCACCTGCAGAAGTAATTTAAAAAAAAAAAAAAGAAAAAGATGGAAGAGATTTTATCAGATACTTCAAGGCAATTCAAAAGAGCCTCTATGGGTGTGATTTCCAATCCCAGATGAAAATAAGATAAAATGATTAAGTCAGATTTAAATTGTTGTTTTTTTTAAATGAAAATCAGAAAAACAGAGCCAGTTAAGGAGCTTATCCCACATACATTTTTGTACTTTGCCGAGAAAGCAATTCGAAGGCTTAAGACTTGTAGACTGAAATAGGAGAATATAAAGAGTTGAGTAATACAGAGATATTTGTACTGGTTTAACTGCCCTGTCTCTCTATCCCTCTGTATATGTATTTAAAGAACATGAGAAGATACAAAAACACTAGGCTAAGGGTCTAGTGGTCTGTGTTCTTCTAACCACAATTTTACTACCATCTAGTGTGGGCAAGGCATCACATTTCTCAATCTCTAAACTTTTTCATTTATAAAATTGGGATAATTCTCACAGCAACACTACCATCATCAGTTTAGATCTAGAGGTGGAAAAAAGATATTCGAGATTTCACAAGGTATTACAGAGGTAGAATGGAGCTGTGAATCTAGACATTCTATGTTCCATTCAAATGACTTTTCATACTATTCCATGCTGTTCTTAATGTGTTGATTGAATAAGATCTGAGATGAGAAAGTTTTAGAGGTTACAGCAGATAGAGAGCCAGGCCTGGAGTCAGGAAGATTCCTGTTCCTGAGTTCTAATTTGACCTCAGACACATACTATCTGTGTGACCCTGGGCAAAGTACTAAACCCTATTTGACTCTATTTCCTCAAATGTAAAATGAGTTGGAGAAGGAAATGGTAAATCACTCAAGTATCTCTCCCAAGAAAATCCCAAATAGGAGTCAAAAAGAGTCAATACAACTGAAAATGTCTGAACAAACACTATATTAGGAAGCATTTAGTTATTAGTTTAGGCCTGAATAAGGATTAACTATGAATATAAAAAAAAGAAAAGGGAAAAGGGAAGGGAAAAAAGTGTCTAAGGCCACATTTGAACCCAGGACATCCTTGTTTTACTTTTTTCCTTTACTAAGTACCTTTTACCAAGCACCTATATCCTACTTGATTTTACTCAGAACTACTTTTAAAAAACACATTTGTTCTTCCATTATTGCTGAGTCCTATAGCTCAGAAGAGAAGAGACCAAAGAAAAACAGTATTTTCTTTATCAATTAAATGTATTTGTATATATAACATAAACACACATGGATGTCTAAAAATACATATTTTTATATATATATATGTATATATATACATATATATATGTCAACTAAGGAATTTTGAGTGACACGCACATGTCCATCATCTAATGATGGTGTGTGTCACATTCTTAAATGGATAAACTTCAGTTTACTTGTCTGCAGGCTTTTTTGGTCAGTAAGTAGGAAGAACCTTGAAAATTTTGGCAAAAAAACATTTTATATGGGGCAGAGAGGTGGTTCAGTGGACTGAGAGCCAGGCCAAGAGACTGGAGGTCCTGGGTTAAAATGTGGCCTTAGATACTTCCTTGCTTTGTGAACCTGGACAAGTCACTCAACTCCAGTCGCCTAACCTTTACTTCTCTTCTGTCTTGGAATCAATACTTGGTACTGACTCCAAGATGGAAAGTAATTTGTTTTTGTTTTCAAACATGTTATATGAAAATCCTAATGACAGAAAAAAGAAATCAAATTCACTTTTAAAAATTATTCAAAAGAACAAAACATGTAGTTAAAATAATTCTAAATATATTTATGATTTGATCTGATGAATAAAGTCAGCTACAAAGATGCTGTTAGTAATAAGTATACAACATGGCAAAAAAAAACAAAAATTAAGTGGATGTCTGTCAATTGGAGAATCATTGAACAAAGTGTTGAATATGATGGTAATGGAATACTATTGTGCTATAAGAAATGATGAACAAGATGATTTCTGAAAGAGCTAGAAAGACCTACATGAACTGATGCAGAGTGAAATATGCAGAACCAGAAAAACATTGTACACAATAACAGCAAAACTGTGGAATGATCAATTTTGAAAGACATCTATTCTCAGCAATACAATGATTTAGGACAATTCTGAAGGACTTATGACAAAGAATGCTATATGCTTCCAGAAAAAAAAAAAACTGCTGAAGTTGGAATGCAGATCAAAGCATACTATTTTTCAGTTTAGTTCATTTGGGTTTTTATTTGGGGGTTTCAGTTTTATATGATTATTCTCTTATAAAAATGAACAGTATGGAAATATAATTTACATGAATAATATATATAATAAAACAAATTGTTTATCATATGCAGAAAAAGGGAGACAGTGGAAGGAGACAATTTGGATCTTATAACTTAGAAAACTTATTTGAAAAATTGTTATTTCATGGAATTGGTAAAATAAAATATCTTTACAAAATATGTGTTTATCACACTAAATAAGGTACAATTGTGATATTCAAGTTGATGTCCTCAGTTTTCAAGAGTTTGTTGAAGTAAAAGACTAAGGGATTCCCGGCCAATGCAAGACCAGTATTTAATCATGTAACTATGTTAAAAATGAATATTAATAAATGTTTAAAAAAAGCTAAGGGCTTAATAAAAATAATAGCATATGGATAAAGTTTCTTAGGAAATGAAACTGATGCTTTCTTTAAAAATGGACAGCACTAAAAGATGATAGAGCTATGGATGAGGCATTCTATAATTGAAAGACTGGGTAAATTTAAATTGTGGAAGGAGAAAGAAAAGTCACTCATCAGCACCTGGAAATTGACTTACTGCCAATGGCATGTGCATATATTTAAGTGGATTTTATTTTTAAGTGGTTTACAAAAATGAATGGAAAAATAAAAATATATAGTGTTGCATCAATGTTCATTTTAATAAAGTGAGGGGAAATGGATCAAAGTTTTAATGCTTATATTCACCTGAATTAATAAAATATTAAGCAGTCATTAAGAACTAAAATAGGTTTAGTTTATGTTGTGAAAATAGTAATATTTGAAAAACAGTTGTTAAATTTGGTGAGGTAATAGGGGATTAAGGTGAAAAACTTAAATGAGAAGTTAATATGCAAAATCATTTTAAAAACATTTAACCTTTCTTATTTTACCAAGTAACTTTTCCTGCCTATATATACTATCTGTTCTTATCCAAAACTACTTTGTAAGAAACAAATCAGCTTTTCAGTTACTCTCTGTGGGTCATTTACTTCAGTAGGAGAGAATATAGACCAAAGAAAAACAATATCTTTATCACAAATAGAAATATATAACTATGTATATTCATACATATATGTATCATACAAATATATGTACATATATGTGAATATAAGTGTCAACTATGGAATTGTGAATGAAACACACATATCTACCATCAAATGATGATGTGCCACATTCTTGAGCATATAAAATGCTGTCTATCTATAGCCTGTGATGGCTTATTTGGGCCATTTGGGTTTACTTGTAGGCAAAGATCACGTAATGATTGAATTAAAATCAAATTGATTTTTTAAAAAAATGTTATAAATTACCTTATTTGAATTTCTGGCAAATGATATTAATACTGAAGAGAAGACACAAACACATGAACATTTTCACAATTTGTATTACTTTGTGGTTATGGATAGTTTAATTTGTAAATATTTATTCCTTCAATGATTGGCAGATAATCACTCTTTTAAGCTATTTGTAAGATCGATAATAATGAAGAGTTGTAGTGAGTAAAAAGTAAAGGAAGTAACCCAATATGTAAGGACATACTAAGAAATTTTAACAGTTACAAGGAAAATGAAGGAACATTCTGTAGATGGGAACTTAATAAGAATATCAAAAGCTGAGAGCTAAAGGGATCAGCCTGACTCAGAGGATTCTTTAGGGTAACACTACTGACATAAGATTATTTAGTTTGCTGATGCCAAGTAATAACAAAAAAAATATGGTTTGGAAAAGATTAACAACAAATTTGAAATTTCTCTGTGCATAGAGCTGATCGTCCAAAGAAAGAAGTATAATCTTATAAAGAAATTCAAGCCATTTTCTTGCCTTAGTTTCCTCATAAGTTTTTTCTTATGTATGCAATATGTTTTCTTTCATAAAAATGAGGAATAGGGAAATTTGTATTGCATGACAACTCTCTAATTACCTATAACAGATTGCTTAATGCTCAGGGAGGGTGAAGTAGAATTTCAATTTACAAAGGTCAGAAAGAGATTCTTAAAATTTTTTTCTACACATAATTGAAAAGAATAAAAAGAATAAGTTGGTTTAAAAAAAAAGAAATACAAGGAATTTTAAAAAGGAAAAAAACCCTCTATTTCTTAAGTAGGGCAATAAGAGAGATACACAAGTATTTCAATATTTGTTAACCAATTTGACATCTACATTTTAGAGATTCTTTTAAAGAATAGAAGCAAAACATAGAGTGTGCCTTTAAAGAGTTTGATGGGAATTAAAGTGTGATTCAATCAGGGTACGAAGAGTTAAGGTTATCAGGGCTTATTAATGTGTGGTCAATGTTTTAAAGTTTTTTTAAATATGTCCCTAGGGGACAGCTGGGTAGCTCAGTGGAGTGAGAGTCAGGCCTAGAGACAGGAGGTCCTAGGTTCAAACCTGGCCTCAGCCACTTCCCAGCTGTGTGACCCTGGGCAAGTCACTTGGCCCCCATTACCCACCCTTACCAATCTCCCACCTATGAGACAATACACCAAAGTACAAGGGTTTAAAAAAAAATTAAAAAAATAAATATGTCCCTAAACATTATTTTGAGAGGGCCTATACTGACTTTACTAGACAACCAAAAGTGTCCATGACATGAAAAAAGTTTAAGAACCCTTGGCACTGGATCAACTTAAAATTGTTTGCCAATCTTTAATTTTGGATCATGTTTAATAATTAGAAAAAGAATATTGGATAAGATTTGTTGTTCTGTCTAGATTTTCAAGATGAGACCTTTGAAGCTTGTGATTTCTTCTTAATGGCAACCTTGGGTTTAGTCAAGGTGGCATAATGGTGGGAGAGTTTCAGCCTCAACATCCAGAGACCTAAATGCTCTTTCTACCTAACTCTACAACCAATAAGCTATTTGGTCAAGATCAGTTCAGTGTGGGTTTAGAGACTAGAGTATGTGGGTTTATATCTTGATTCTGTCACTACTTGCATGACAATGGGAGATTCACAACCTCTCTGAATATGTTTCTTCATTTGAAAAAAAAAAATGATGGAGTTGGTCCAGATGTCTAACTCCCTTTAGTTCTCATAAATTTAATTTTTTCTATGATACATCAGTTTGTAACTTCCTTTTTATAGGTTGTTTAAAGAGCATGATATTGTGGAAGAAACAAAAGGTAAAAAAAATACAAGATATTACTTGAGAGATTTATATTCCCTCTTTCCTACTACCATCAAGGATTTCTATGGAGAGGGAAAAAAGAAATTATTGCACTTTAAACACGTGAATTTTCCTAGCTTATATTACAATAGACTCTTGGATCCTCTGGTTCAGCTGAAAAGTTGCCCCCTGAAACGCATTTACACCACTTATGTGGTTAGACCTTCAGAGCCTAAACAGACTTTTTCTAAGCTTGTCTCTAAGGAAATGGAGGTATGATGAAGTTAACATGGGGTTAGATGAGGCTAGGATTACCTAGCTATTAAGTGTAGAAGGCTAAATTTAAATTTAGATTTTCCCATCTTTAATGCTCAATCTACTATACCACCTAATTGCTTACCCATCTTGTAACAACTACAAAAATAATCTTCCTCAAACAGGACTAATGCTCTCTTTTGAAAGTCTCAAGTACCTTCCTACTGACTCATACGTAAATTACTAATTCCTCAGCCTGACCTTGTAAAGCTTTCCTTAATCCAGATCTAAACTACCTTCTCAGGCTAATTTCACATGAGTTTAACACAGTCTAAATTCTTTACCCAGTAGATGCCCAACTTTCCCAACGGGGTCATGCTTACCATCTCTTAGTTCTATGTATTTATCTAGCTTGAGTTCTCTCTCCTCCTCCTTAATGCCAAGAATGAATTTTCCCTTCTCAGATCTTCTTTCAGAATTTTTATTAACTTTTCTTCTGGGCTCTCTTTTCCCTCCTCTCTGTCCCCCTCTTTTTTTTTTACGGGCTGGGTTTCCCCATCTCACCCAGATTGGAAGCACAAGGATTATCATAGACTTGGTCCCACTCAGAAAAACATGGTAAATTTGACTCCATCTGTTTCTGACTTAGATCAATGTGTCTTTCCTTAGGAAACCTGGTGTGCCCCCTCTGTTGTTGTTAGGAATACCACATTAATGCCCATGTTTGGACAGCCCAAACGGTTTAGTCCATCGTAACTGAGAACCCTGGAGCTCAAGAGATCTTCCAGTCTCTGTGTCCCAGTCACGAAGATTACAGATGTGAACTGCCAAGTCTAGCCACTTTCTACTTTCAATCTTCTCTGACAGCCCCAAGCTAAGAGAATATTCCCCTCCTCTAAAATTCCTAAAACAATTTACCTGATCACTTCTCAATTTATTCTTAGATAAGCATTTGCTCTCTTTTCCTTTTGTCTTCCATAGAATGTAAGCTTCTCACAGATAGGGATTGTTTTGTTTTTGTCTTTGCATGTCTTGGAAATGTAGTCGACAGAAAGTATTTCTTAAATAAGCAGAACTGGGAGAACATCATACACAATAATGGCAATATTAGAGGATGATTATCTGTGAAAACTTGACTGCTCTCAGTAGTGCAATGATGTGTGGCGATCTTAAAAGAAATATGACGAGGAATACTATCCACCTCTAGAGAAAGAACTGGTGGAGTCCTCTTTCAAATAAGTGTATTTATGGTCCTATTTGGGGGTTTGGGTTAGGTAGGAGTGTGCTCTTACCACAATGACCAACGTGGAAGTGTGTTTTGCATGACAATAAAAATAAAATTTTATAAAGAAGTAATTCTTATAGTCAGGAAAACCTGAGTTCAAGGCCTGCCTATAGCACATTCAGCTCATTCTAGCAAATAATTGAGCATATCTCTTACTCTTAGTGCTTCCAGATGATTCGAGAAGACCACGGGTTGAAGTGAAATACAACACTGGGAGGGGGAGTTGACTGTATCAATAAAATCACTGGTCCACTTGAAAAAGAAAAAAATTGCTAGACAGTAGCACAGATCCTTGAACATAATAAGTGCTAAAGTAATATAATTCACAAAGGGGCTTCTCATCTTCCTCTTCCTCCATTACCACTGTCAGCCTCTGAATGATTCTTCTTCTCCAATCTACTGATGTATTCTTTTGTCATTGTTTGAATTTGGTTCCTGACTCTACTGAAGCACAAATTCACCTGATATATTGGCCTGGGGTAGAGAGGAAGAGATAGAAGAGAACAGAGACCATTTAATTTCACAGAATGACTGCCATGAAATAAACTGAGAGTTTAGTCTCTGGAATTACTAAATAGACCAAATTGTCTAAAGTTTTGAGAGCACTGGTAACCTAAATTGAGCTTCCAGATGAATAAAAAACCCTACAGTGAACACATTTTATTTCATAGGAAACAGTCTAAGACTAAGTCAGAGACAAACTATAACCAGTAGCTACATTATTTACATATTTTCCAGAAACAACTCTGTTGCCTTGATCTAAAGGTGGGATTCTTTAAAATTAGTTGGTTAAGTTTTGCATGAATATCTTTTAGGAAGATACTAGGTGAGAATTTAAGCATACACTGAGATTGAAGGGAAAACAATGGATGATAGACTTTCTTAATTGTTAGGGTAAGAAAATCTGGCCCTTTCCCATTCAGTTGCCATTGAAGGTTTCTAAGCAAAAGAGATGCATGGTGAGAACTGTGCTTCAGGCAAAGGAAATTTCTTTGGCAGCAGTGTATAAAACAGATTGTGGTGCCAGACCCTGGGACTGGTAACACTCTTTAGGAAATAACTTAAAATAGTCTGTGGCAAAAGGCAATGAAGGCTTGAATTATTTTGGTGACAAGGGAACGAAAAGGACAGATGGATTAAAAGGAGAATGTCCAGAATAGTGAAGGACAAGTTGATGGCATTTGAAGACTGGTTAAAGGAAAAATATTTTTAAAGATGTCTTAAGAAGAGCAAGATGGCTATCTATGAATATTTGAAGGATAGCATGTGGAAGAGGGATTATACTTTTTCTCATTGGTTTCAGAAAGCAGAACATGAAGCAATGGGTAAATAAATAGCAAAGAAGCACAATGAAGTTTGAGGTAGATGGAGAAAAATTGTAGTGGGCTTTATTAATGTTTAATAGGCTGAAGTGTTATGTATTGGACAGAGTACCAACTTTTTATTCAAGACTTGAATTCAAATATTGTCTCAGACACTTATTAGTATATGATTCTTGGCAAGTCAGTTAGCCTGAGTCTCAGTTTCCCTATCCTATTAAATGTGGAAAATGCCAGCAGCTATTTACCTCAATGGATTATTTTGAAGATCAAACAATTCATAGGACCATAGATCAAGAGGTGGAAGTAATCTTATATATTATCTAATCCAATAAACTTATTTTATAAATAAGGCAAATGAGGTCATTGAGGTAGACTGACTAAATTTAAGAGATAGAGGCACTAAGTGGCAGAACAGGATTTGAATTTAGTTCAGGTAACATCAACACCAGCATAATATAAAATGCTCTTAATTCTATGATATATTGACTATTAATATGCTTCCTCACTGGAGGACTTCAAACAGAAATTAAATGACCACTGGTTGGACATGTAGAGAAAACTTTTTCAGATATAAACTGGATTAGATCACCACTGAAGCTCAAGATAACTGACATTCTCAGAAATATTTAACAAATTTGAGAACTGTCAATTTGCTTTCTATTCAGAAGTCAAAGATCTCTTCAAAAATAGGCATTATCCATTACAGCACAGAATTTTAGACACAGAAGGGTCATATGATGATAATTGTCTAATAATCAGATCTCTAGGACAAAGAAAGTACCTACAAAATGCTGTGAATTGAATCTGCCTTATTAACTTATCCTTCATCTCTATCTTGAGTCTACTCAATCAATATACCAATAATGAAACTCGGATTTGTAGCATTTCCAAATTTCTGAGGTGTAAGTGCTCACACTGAACATTTTGGCCAGAAGGGATCTTGAGATTATCTTGCTGTCATTTAAAAAATAAATCAAATGATTTCTATAAAGTTAATTTACTTAAGGTTACATAACTAATGCTAGTGCTTCAGGCAGAACCTACATTTTGTGAATCAGCATCTGGGGCAACTCTCTTCCTTCCGTGATACCTCTAATTAATTGCAAATTCAATAATTGTCACAAACAGCCTTTTGAGATAGTTGAATAGTTTACTGATATGACACAAATAAAAAATTTGGAACCAAAATGCAAAAGAATTACTTCTCAAAAATTAGAGTTTTTTGAACTGTAAGGGCTCTCAAAGAGGCCATTTCATCCAATTCTCCTTAATAATAAACTAGGGGTTGATATAAACAAAACACAGCATATAGAAATAGCAAAGGAAATAGAAAAAACATATCTTTCCACATTTTAAGAAGTCCTATTTTCTAAAAAATTATTTTAAATAATCAAATGGTCTATTAAAATCTATGACGATTTTTTTTGGCAACTTAAAACAAGATTTGGAAATAAGAGAATGGCACAATCAATGCTTTTCACAATGAAGATTGCTTTCATATAAAAAGTTGTGCCCATACAGGCCAAGATCTGTAAAGGATTTTCAAGATTTTGCCATTGGGAAATATCCACATTTAAGTTTCAAAATACAAATAAGTATCTCTTGCCTTTTTGTTAATACCCAATTAGTCAGCAGATTTTGTGGTATAGTTATGAAAAACCTTTTGAGTTTAGAACACCAAGAGGAAATAATCTGATAAAATATCTTTTAAAGGCACTTATATTGTAAAATCAAACATTATGATTTTCACAACTAGGTATAATAATGGCAAGCCTTGCCTAGAAGAGATGAATGTCCCTACTACCTCTACAGTTTCAAAATAACTAGTTAAATCATCTCTAAGAGCTTATTTCTGAAAAGTTTCTCATATAATGAACTCCCCTTTTGAGCTTCCTTTGATTCTATTCTTCCTAAAAGCTTCTCAAATTTGTATTAATGGGGTAGAGTAGAAAGGATAGAGGAGGAAGAGTAAAGATAAAAGAAGTAAGCTCACCTTGATCACAATTTTGTTGTTGGCCATCACCAAAAACCATTAGAAGCTCTGCTCTTTGTGTTATCCCCAATTCCCTTCAATGTCCCCAAGTACCATCACACTCAACTTATATGTCTGTCTTTACCCTTCGCAAGAAAGTCATTTCACGTATCATGTTGCTCCACACTGTTGTTCTAGGGTTATATAAATAGTCAGCAACAGATAAAACATGGGTTCAATTGGATTTATAAACTTTATCCCTTTTAATTCTTCCTGAGCTCCATCCCTAGCAGGTAGATTTACCAATCTTATGAATTATAAAAATCAATGTGATCTTAAGAATTTTGGAAAAACCTTCTTTCACTCAGTATTTGACCTCTAGGATCCCTTCTGGTCCTCAGATTCTGAATTCACTGGTGCTAGGTTCCATAAGCCTTCTTACCTTACAAAGCCCCAGGCCTATGGGTAAAGGTGCATATGTGGGTTGAACATGTTTCAATGTCAATGGGCAAAATTGTTATTGTTGTAAACAGGGCTTTCCTGTTCACTGTGAATAGGCTAAGAATATCAGTGTTTTCCATATTTACAAGGCTTCCGACAGGATCCTTACTGTAATCCAAGGTCTAAAGCATTTTCTGGGCATGTCCCAAGAAAATCTCTGGGTCTGTTTTCCTCCTTATTCTCTGTGGTTCATTAGGGAATACTGTATAATCACATCATGGGAGAGGAGGAGTCCTAGAAGGGGCAAGTATATTTCCTCTGAAGGAAATAAGTCCTTGAAAGCAGACCCAAAACATTTTAGGTGGTCCATTGTTTTGAACCATTTTTTTTCTAGGAGAAAAACCAAGTCCCTCTTTTAAGTGGGTATCCAAAGTGATTGTCTTGTTAGCCCCTATTTTCTCCTTTTTTTCATGAATTTCACTTTTTACTTTTCATTTCATATTTGGGTCAACTCTAATATGCTTTCATTTATTCTGGCTCTAATCTGCCTCCTTTAAATATAGGTACATGGCAAAGGGAGCAAGAATGCAAGAGTATGAGTAAGGTTAACAATTATTGAAGGGTGAGGTATTATGTTTGTGTTTGTAATTATCCCTAAATGAAGAAAATAGTATTAATTTCTCTAACACACAAGAACTGAACATTGGATATTTATAACAAGTGAGAAAAGGTAAAAGAAATGTAAAATTTTGAGATATAAAAAATGTCAATAAAATGCATATTAAACAAAAGAAAACAAATCTCCCTCTTCTATTTGCAGGGATGGGTGATGGGGGTTTGTTTTGTGGAGCCAATTTTTTTTCTCCTTTTAATTTCTTTAATGTAATGTCTAGTTAGATTGGGGAGAAACCAAGAATTATTGGTTAATGAAATTGACATATAAGCAAAATGTATCAATTCAATTTATTTTAGAAAGACTTTCACTCACAGAGCTGAAGAGAATATATAAGAATATTATATAAGATAAGAATATAAATAAGAGAAATCCAAACTTAGGAACAACCATAAGAATTTATTCTGTCCATCCATTAGGCTCATAGATCTGATCTACTTTTTGTTTAACATTCTCTTCGGAGATACCATTTTCTTAAGAAAATTTTTATAATTCAAAAGAATCATGACCAAATGTTTTTTTCTCATCATAATTAAAACTGGTTTGTCTCCGTCTCCTATTCAAAGTGCTCTATAAACTTGGGGATATGAAGTCAATATATCAAATTCTCTTCAAATAGGAACAAATTATAATAAATTTCTGATTTTGTCATGTAAGTTTATCACAAAAAATAGGACATGTTAAATCTTTAGGTGACTAGAGAGCTCAGTTTGTCCAATCATTTCATATAATATCCAAGAAAAGTAAGTCACAATTAATATGATTTTTTAAATATCTCATAACTAGTTAATGAAAGTATTTGGAATAGATAAAACCTACAGCACTTTACTCCCCATATAGTGTTCTTTTCCCCATGTTAACTGCTTCCCTAAATTAAATAGATTTAAAAACTTCATATGATGGAAAAATATGCTGGCATAGGGAGTTTCTGGTGAGAAATACTTCCTACCACTGCACCCTGGCACCTTTTTTACAACTTGGTCTTGGAAATCTACTTAGACCAGAGAACTGGGAAGCAAGCTGTCCAGATCATGCAACCAATGTGTGTCAGAAGTGAAACTTGACCCAAACTCTTTCCCACTCCAAATCTGGGCCTATGTCACTACATCATGGTTCTTTTCTTAAATTTTAATTTACAATGATGGTTAAATATATATTTCTGGATATAAATTATGTTTGTATATTTATACACACATATACAAGAAATTAAGATAAATTAGTTCAGTGCAATTTAAGGACAGGGCACTAAAAATCTTCCATTTTTTCCCCATTATCTCAAGGGAGGTATTTATTATGCCCCGATGCCAAATTGCCTCTTTCTACCATATGTGAAAGAGGCTAAAAGGTTTGATTGGTCTTAATTATCACATACTGCATTAACAAAAGTAGTAACTTTGCTAGTAAAAAGTGTATTTTGTGGATATGCTTTGCAGTTTGGTCATGTAGCTGACCTATTGATCTATAAAATAGCCTATGCTAATAAAATTCATTTGTAGCAATATTTAAACTTTGTGGGCTTCGGTGAACTAATATTTACATATATATATACCTTTTAGAGTTCTTAACTCTAAATCCTGCTATCTCAAGTGAAAATAAAAATCTTGATGGTAGAATTAGCTTTCTATCTCTCTAGAGAGCACCTACAGTTTCATATTTATTTCTACATTGTCATAGAAGTTCTATTATTTAATTTGTTGGGATTATCCAAATGACATGCTTTCTCCCACTGGGAGAAGTGGGCACTTGACACTACTCTCTCCTATTCTAGGATCTCAAGCCATACATCTAAGTATTCCTTTTGTTCCATTCCCTCATTAAGTGTGGGGGAGAAAAAAGGCAGAATTCCTTATTCTTTGATACTTTAATAGACACACTATCTCACTGGTAGTATGGTGGAAGTGTGTGAGTACCAACAAGGTGTTATAAGTGAAGGGCAAGGTTTTATTTTTTGCTTTAAATTTTTCCCCAAATCAGCATAAGGTACATTTCATTTGTGAACAACTACAAAAAGCAAAATATCACTGGCAATTTTGATGCATATATTTGGTACCAGAGAGAAAAGGTGAAAAAATGTAAGGGCTGAGAAAATATATCTTTCTCTATACTTCACAGAGGTGAGGAATTATGGGTGCATAATTCATGCAATCAAGTGATAATCTCATCCGTTCAATCTGATTGTGCGAAACCAGTCTGTCTTCCCATGAATCCTCCATAGAAAGAGACTTATTATGAGTTGTGGCAATCTAAATCTTCTTGACATTACATGGAACAATGTGAGCTAGTCCTAAAGGGTGAATATGAAAAGAGATGTCTCTTTACTCTCACCATATGACCTGTGCTCTTTCTTCTCCAGCATTATAGTACTGTTTTACAGGGAGAAAGCACTGGCTTCAGATAAATATGACTTCCTGCCTCTGACACATTATTTTTAGGCTTAGATATATTATTTCTCTAACAATATCCTTTATTTTTAGGAGGAAAACACTTTTCCTTCTTATTGCTGACACTAAAATAAGGACATTACATTAGAATTATAACTTATTTGAAATTTAAATTCTTCTACCTTATCATTTAGCTATATAATTATGAGGATCATATCAACCAAACCCTTCATTTTACAGATGAGGAACGTGAAGCCCAGGGAAGTGAAAGCATTTGCTCACAGAGATTTTTCTGGTTTGGAGCTTTTTTCCTAGTGTAAAGTACAAGCTTATATCTTGTTAATCTCTATTTAAAAGCAAAGGGAATTAACTAGATGGTACAGAGGCAAAGAGTGTTGGACCTGGAGTCAAAAAAGTTGAATTCAAATCTAACCTCAGACCCTTTGCTGGACATATCTGTTAATCCTAATTGCCTCAGTTTCCTCATCTGTAAAATGAGCTGGAGAAGGAAATGGCAAACCACTCTCAAATCTTTGCTAAGAAAACCTCAAACAGGGGCAAAGAGAGTCAGGCGTGACAAACAACTGAAGAACAATATTTAAAAGTAAATTCCAAAGATTTCTACAGGTAAGAAGGAGATGTTTTTCTGACTGCATTTTATTCTGGACACAGTTACAGTGATAAAGTATTATACATAATGACATAAATGTAGCTTGATAAATATTTGACTGAATGTGTTGATTTTGCCATCTTTGAAAAGTTACTTGATTACATTAAAGTTCATTTTTTTGGTAAGATGGGAAATGTTGCATCATGGAGGGAAATAAATATTTGTAGAACTTTCAGGTAGCTGAATTCTTTGTTAAATACTTGACTTCTCTTAGATCATGAGGATCAAAAGATTAAATGCAAACACAAATTTAAAAATTCTTTTCACTTTAGTTTGTCCCCTCCCCACCATGAGACTATACTTTTTCATTATTCCTCTATTTAAGCAAAAGAGAAGCTACATTTCTATAACATGACTCCTACATAATACATTTCAGTAACTATTTTGAGCATTGAAAGGAAAAAAAAAGTCATTATCAAATCTACCTTAGGCTCATAGCTGAGCACACATGAAAGTTGTATTTGATAATAGTAGGTACCTTTATTAGATATTAATGCTTTCCCTGTAATTATATTGTTTATAAAATCACTAATAAAATATCCTATATAACCTTTCTTCTCATTAATAAAGAAGGTATAGATAATTCGTTTTAACTATGGATTATGAAAGCAGTTATAGCAAGCCCTGAACAAAGCACATGCTTTTCATATCATATTTATGTGTCATATGTTGGGCATATACATACACACAGATATGATCAGATAGAAATAAATACACATACGTATACATGCATGTACATTCATGTATAAGTGCCCATGTTTTCACATATACAAATGTGTGTATTCTCATATGTACATACACATAACATATTAAAATCTATACAGTTTCATTTTTCTCTTATGGATTAAAAGTGAAAAATACAAGTTTGTGATATGACTAATATATAGAAATTTTGAATAGATCAAAATTCTTAGTGCAATTTAAATTTTAATAACTTACAATCATAATGACTTTGGGGATAAACTATATAGGTAGATACAAATGAACAGATATGAATATGTTACAATCTAATGAATATATAACATATTAAGATATAAATTTAATAGATGTTACTTTAAAATAATGAGGCTAATTATACATTGCAGAGCATAAACAGTCTTACTGTCTTATACTCTTACTTGGAAGGTATTTCATGATTACTGAAGAATTCATCCTAACATTCCTTTATTTTTTAATCATATTTGACTTATATGTAATTTTTATAGAATATATATAGAACTGAAATGAACTATACCCATTGCTGTATGAAAGATAAAAACCAGAACAGTGATGTTGTTTAGAGTACAGAGCAATGAATCTTTTCTTTTAGGTGATTAGATTGTAATTTTCAGCAAAATATTTGAATTGCAAATATATTTAGTTATAATAAAAAAATTTTCCATGAACTTCAATATGTCTTATCAGAGGCCGGCCAGCTCAGACTTGCATTTGGACAATGCAACTGATTTGTTTTTAGTTGAATATTGATCTCCTTTAAAATGAGTGGATTAAGAATTAGGTTTCTCTGTCAATGAGTACAATGCTGCCTAGGTATGAAAGAGTCTTGGATCAGAAACCTAAGTCTCAGAAGCTAATCCCAGGAAAAGAGCATGAGTGCTGCCAGCTTCTCTCTTCCTTCATCACACCCCACTCCCATCTGTGAGATGGCTGATATTACTGGCCTCATAGGAATATTATCCAGTTAAACTGAAGAATGATGGAAACTCAGTTCCTTTGATAATTAGAAAAAGAGATCAATGGAAAGCCACGAGATAGAAAATCTTTATAATGTGCATGGTTTTCATCTTGAAATTTTTGCCAAATAATAAATCATATTCATTGTTTTTCATGCAATTTGATTGCAAATAACAAAACAAAAAGTAGAAACTCCAAAACCCCAGAGAAAAGGAAACAAAATAAAACCTAGTAATTTTATCTCAAGGGAAATCTCTAACTGGAAGGTAGGGTTCCAAATGTAGTATGCATAGAAAATGTTGCTTTCAAAATAGAAAATACAGATACATATATAGTCCACCAATGTGCTTGTACATATGGCTATGTGCAGGACTGATTACACAGCATGGCTATATTAATGGGAAGAGATGAAAATTTAGCAAAAATATGCTTACAATTAGAATGGAGAAAACAATAGAAACAGACACTAGAGGAAACAAGTATATACTCAACCCAAGGGATGGGATAATGACCTAATGTATCTCTTCATTTCTACAGTAACATGAATTTAAACTGATTTATTTTTGGGTATGTTTCCTAGAATATATTATAATATTATATAACAGAGTTTAGCCTTTTAGCTTATTAGACAAACAGAAAATGGTGGCAAGTTTAATTAATGAATTATTTAAAAAATATTAAGAATGTATTTCTTATAATTTTTGTTTTGATTGAAATTTTTAAATGTTCAACTCAAAGTATGTTGAGTTGAATCTTTACAAATTAAATGTAATTTTAAAATATTACTCATAAAAAATAAAAAATATTACTCATGCTAAGAAATGCATTTACTGGTATAAGACTAATTAAGATTAATTAAAATACTCTTCATTCTCTTGTCACAATTATCTCTTTACTTAGCATTCAGTATAATGAATGGTTATAATGACATTTTAAGGTAAAAAAACCAGTACTGTCTATGTACACATTAATGTCAAGTGAAAGAATTTTTCCTATAACTGCCTTCTGGTATGAAAAACCCAATCGATGATTGTCTTATAAATAATACCTCCCCAAATAACCTTGACCCATGCTACATTATTAAGACACATCCAGTTTTGTGATTTGTTGCTTACCTGTTTGATGGAAGAATTTTTCTAAATATTCTTTCCAGCAGAATAAGGAGAATTGGAGAAATGCCAGCCAAGTTAGTTTCGCATTCACTGATAAATTGGGTTACCATAGCAATTCCATAGTCACTAAGTTTCTTAGCAACCTGAGACTCTATAGGCTGCCCAATACTTATGCGTCCACAGATGTTTCATCACCCAAAAGCAAGAACTTCTGAAACACCACAAAGTTTTTAACGATGTGAATTTTATAATTTTTTTTTAGTTGGGGAAATCACCAGATTAAACAATATAAAAAGTAAATGCACAACAAAATAAGAAAACTCACCAGTAAGTATTAAATATTCCAGAAGATAACTCTCCAAGAAAAGAAAAAAAAAAAAACTGTGGATGTAAAATGGGCATTTGTGGCTTTTCCCTATAAAGTTAGACCTTTTATATGCTGAAAATCAAATAAACAATTTATAGCTAGTATTTTACAAGTTTTTGTACTAGCATTTAGGGTGACATCTTAACCCAGATAAGGTAAAAAAAAAATAAGCCCTTTCACTTTGGAAAGGTGTTAACGTCAAAGGGGAAATTCTGCTTAAATGATATGTTTTAAAAGGATTGGTAACTCTATTTGCATAAAGTTGGTCAGCTGCATCCTATTTTAGAATTTTATTTTGGGCAAGATATGCCACAGTCCAAAACAAACACATTTTGCAAACAACAGAAGAGGAAATTAGAGATGAGGAAATGCTCATGGTCTTTTGCTCACCTGTTTTAATACTTTGGAGTGCTTCATTATTTTTCCCAGTACCCATAGTATCAGGTAAGAATGTGGCAAATGGAAGTCTCAAATTTGCAGAGGAAAAAAAAAATGTGTTTGTTGGGGGAGGGGTAGCTAGAAATTGGACTGATATTCAGGAATTCCTAATACTCTGACTTTGGTTCTGTTAGCATCTCCATCCTCTGCCCCAAGATCACAAGCATACTAGTGTTGGGAGAAAGAGGATGGTAGGTACAGAACAATGAACTTATTTTATGCTCATGTATTCATTCTCATCAACAACTTAAGATAATATTATAATAAAATCAAGATACATTTAAACTCGGGGCTGCCAGGTACCTTGGTGGATAGAAAGCCAGGCATGGAGTGGAGAGTTCCTATATCCAAATCTAGCTTAATACTTTTAGTCATATGAGCCTGGGCAAGTCCCTTAACCAACTACCTTGTCCGTAAAGCTCTTCTGCCTAAGAATCATGGAAGTGATATTTAGTATCAATTCTAAGAAAGAAGATAAGGGTTTTTTTGGGGGGAAAGATAACACAAACTCCAATATCCCTAGACAAGATGGTGAATGTTCTTTACTCTATCAAGACGAGTAGGGGAAAAAATAGATGTATATATAAACACACACATATCACAATCTGTCAAAAGTATGTGCAGCAATAGTATTTGTAGCCATTATCTTCTGTTCATGGACTCCGAGCTAGAAGAGATATTAGAGGTCATTATATATTTAGGTTCACCATTTTACGCACAAGGAAACAAAGCCTGGAAAGAATCAAGTAATCTGTCAACAACTACTATTCCCATCATGGAAGACATTCTTTCGGTTTTTAAAGTGAACAAAGATAACTTTGAAAAGCATTTTAAGAATCACCTCCAAATCAAGAAAGACTCCTTCATTGGTTATCACAGCCACTGCTTTGTCTGACCGAGCCCCAGAACAAATACTTGGTTGCCCAAGTCCAAACTTTGCAATAGTCTTGTATGCAATCAAGTATGCAATAAATGAATTAATCCAAGGCCTGAGGGTGAAACGTAGAAGTGTTGAATAAGAGCAAAGGGAAGTCCCATATAATTAAAGGTGATTATCTCCCAATAAATAGGGACATTTCAAAAATGTCTAAACAGGGAATTTCTAAGGGCTTTCTGACTACTGTACTGCCCTCTAAGTAAATGGTCATGTAGAAAAGTGCAGAGCTTGTTTATTTTCATCATAAAGAGGAGTAGGGGAGATGGGCTAGATTTGTACATTTATATTTGCTTTTTTTTTTTTTCTGTATTCACAGTACCTTGGCACATAATAGTACCTGACAAATGCTTGTAGATCTATGCAATCCTCATTTTCATTCATTAAATTAAATTCAACCCAATGCCTCTGTCTCTTTATAGATAATTAATCATTTATTATGCTTAATTCTCTGTGCTCATTTCTGGGGATAAAAGGTTTTGTTTGTTTGTTTGTTTTGGCTGTTGTTTTTTAATCACACAGATCCTACCCTCAAAAGAGTTTCTAATCCCATGGGAAGAAAAGACACCTTCACAAATAACACAAGGTCCATTAGCCCCAGAACAGAGGAAAGGGCAAACTGCTAGGCGTGAGGGAGACAAAGAGGAAGCAAAAGTTTCTGGGAAGGACCGATGTGCCAGGCCTTTTCACAACAGCTACAGGTGATCAACACAAACACAAAGCCTCTCCTGGAAACCTCCATGGTGGAAAGTGAGAAGTTATTGCAAATCAGTTTAAAATGGACTTATTGACTAGGACACACACTCTGTTCTTTGAGATTCTTGGGTGCATTTTAAGCCGTTTCCCTTCCAGTTCCCTAACATGAATGTGATAATCCCATGTTCGAGGCAAAGGGCTGGCTGACAGGAATATGACAGTCCTTGTTTTAAAAAAATGTAGCACTTGAGAGGTGCAGCTCCGTGTTCTATTTGGTTCTGCTTTTGTAATGACCTACTAGGAAGTGCTGTGCAAACCCGTGTTTGAAAAGAGCCGCCGCCAAGGTGATGATTCAAGTGATCACACCTGAAGGCAAAGCCCTCGCTAGTGCCCAGCCCACAGCCCCGGAGGATGCTCCCTGAGCCCTTCCACTCATCACAGAGCCTCACTCCCCCCCCCCCCTTTTTAATAAAGACGGCGTGGTTTGCGTGCAAACACAGACCAACAAAACTGCATAAAACCAAAGTAATGCATTTCAAGACAATAGGAAAAGGACAGCTTTTATTAAAGCCGTCTCTAGACTCCAATCCTTAAGTCCAAAGGGGCACAAGCCTCCCAAAGAGCGCCAGAATACCTACATTCACCAGGGAGATGTCCAGGAGCAAGGTCACCCATGCAGCCCAGTCCTTGCAATTGTGGTGGGGAAGCTACATGGCTACCCCTGCAGACTCACTCTGGGTGCCTCGTGCCCACAGCCAGAGCCTGCTGCTTTATCAGTAAGCGCCGCCTTCACATGTCCAGGAATGGCTCCTGAATTAGATTAACACAAAACTGAGCTGTGGAATGACAAAGTCATTTAATCTCTCTGCCAGTGAGAGCCAAACTCTTCATAGCGGCTCTTTCCTATTAAAACAATGACTACTCGGAGACTTTTAAAAGAACACCACAGTGGCTTTTCCCTTCGGGGATCTTGCTCCTTGCTCTTTCATAGTAATTCCCTGGTCTCTTTTTATCCTGCATCCTAGCCTATAACTTTCCTGGCTCGCTTAGGAACCGCGCAACAACATCGTTACTGGCCTGCCGAGGTGCAGAAGGGCTTGCTTGCAGCATTGAGACACTTAAGCCTTTCCAGTTTATAGGCAGCAAAAGAGGAAGGTAAAAGTGAGAGGCATCTATTGATTGAAGTCACTAGGTCAGGGCTTGAGGTTTGGACCAGTGTTGAACCCAATAGTGGTTGACCGCAGGCTGTAGGCCAGATATTTAGGCATCACTTCCTTATGAGGGTGGCAATACGATCTGACCGCTCTCTTGATATAAATAGAATATCTAAGGGGCAGCTGGGTTGCTCAGTGGATTGAGAGTCAGGCCTAGAGATGGGAGGTCCTAGGTTCAAATCCGGCCTCCAACGCTTCCCAGCTGTGTGACCCTGGGCCAGTCACTTGACCCCCATTGCCCACCCTTACCACTCTTCCACCAAGGAGCCAATACACAAAAGTTAAGGGTTTAAAAAAAATAATAAACAAAAATAAAGATAAATAAATAGAAAATCTATTAAATAATAATAAAATTATATATGATAAAATTATGTATAAGTATAAATAATATATAATAAAATTATATAATATATTTATATATAATATATAATTATATATGATGCATAATAAACATGTATAATAAAATTATACATGATAAAATTATGTATAAGTATAAATGATATATAATAAAATCATATAATATACTGTATATACAATATATAATTATATATGATATATAATAAATATGTATAATAAAATTATGTATAAGTATAAATAATAAATTGGTTTATTTCTCAAAACACAGGATGGGTAAGTGGACCGGGGAGGTAGAGTCCCTAGATCTAATAAATTCTTATCTCCTCCCCCACAGCCTGACCTGCAAAAGGTCTCTTCCATCCCAACAGAGTTGGGCTACACTACTATGCTAGCTCTCTATTTAAAAATAAATGTCTANTAAAATCATATAATATACTTTATATACAATATATAATTATATATGATATATAATAAATATGTATAATAAAATTATGTATAAGTATAAATAATAAATTGGTTTATTTCTCAAAACACAGGATGGGTAAGTGGACCGGGGAGGTAGAGTCCCTAGATCTAATAAATTCTTATCTCCTCCCCCACAGCCTGACATGCAAAAGGTCTCTTCCATCCCAACAGAGTTGGGCTACACTACTATGCTAGCTCTCTATTTAAAAATAAATGTCTAGCTACCTACATCCTGACTTGCTGGCCCACTATTAAACTGAGACAGCATACAGTTTTGTCACGTAGGATGGCTAGAGGTCAAAGGCCTGAGCCAAGGTGGTCTGGCTCCCTTTGGGATAGAGATTTTGGGTCCTCGAAGCTCACACACAAAAGAAGGTCCGGATGGGAAATGGTGTCATAGCATCCAGGAACACAGAAGGTTTCTTGATATCAGGAACCTCTAAGATGTGTCAGGAACCTCAGCTATCTCCTGTAGCCCGATACAAAATGGCCACAGGAAGTAAACCTTTGCTTTCCTCAGTGTCCAGAAATCAATGAACCCCTTCGGAATCCATGCCCCCCCCTTTTTTTTTTTTAAACCCTTACCTTTTGTCTTAGAATCAATACTGTGTATTGGCTACAAGGCAGAAGAGTGGTAATGGTAGGCAATGGGAGTTAAGTGACTTGCCCAGGGTCACACAGCTAGGAAGTGTCTGAGGCCAAATTTGAACCCAGGACCTCCCTTCTCCCTGGCTCTCAATCCACTGAGCCACCCAGCTGCCCCCTTTTTAAGCAATCTTCCATTCCAGAATGGGGCACATGCATGTGCCAAGCTACTTGCAAAAGTCCTTGCATGCCCAGGCCCTTGCAAATCTTTCATTCCTTCTTTTTTATTCCTTTCACTATCCATCTTCATTTTAAGAAGAATTTAATACATTTCATTAACATTAAACACATATGTATATAAAAACACAAATGCTTCTATTTCTCTTGAATTCTGCATCAGGATAATTTTTGGTAATTGTATTGATGCCCACATAATAATGAGGCTTTATTTCCTCTAAAAATAAGCCTTTGGAAACCTGCCTTTTCCACATGAAAGGAAATTGACCTGAAATTAGAATGCCTCATTTTTAATTTGTTCGAATTGTAGCTTTGCTCCTCACTAGAAAGTCACATGTCCTCTTTGGGTTTGTTTCCTCATTTATAAAAGAAAAGAATTGGATTAAATGACTTGTAAAGTCCCTTGGAGGTCTACCATTCCAAATTTGTCATCCCTAGTAATTCACAAATGTAAATGACTATTTCCACCTAGCTCAGAAGTTAGTTCTTCATTTCTTTATGGCCTGTTCTTTTCATTTCATACTAATCTGACTTTACTCCTCACTGTTCTAAGATCTATCATTGGTATATCATTTAGTAGGTAATTTATCTTTTCCTGTTTTTCATATCTTTCCTCCCAATTCCAAAGTAGTTTAACCATCTTTTGTTTTGATCCTTCTTATTTCATCTCCTTTGCTCAGTTTTCAGCTTTGTTCTGAACATTTTAAAAAATATTCTCTATCCATCTTTTCTATTCTATTTGTCTGTCATATTTTCTACTTCTGTAACTCTAAAATATTTTTATATTACATGTCAAATATATCTAATCACAAATCAAAGTAGTTTCACTTTCTTATTCCTACACTTTAAAAGAGCAAATACATTGAAGTGTCTTCTTTAGTTTCCTTTGTTTACCATTATAAAGGACTATCACATGCACATTCCTTTTTATTCTTTCCTATATTTATGAATTAATTCTTGGCAAGAAGACTGAGTCATGCAGCTTAATGGAATAATAATCATTTTGATACCTACACAGTAGAAATACAACATAATGGTTTTGAGGAAATATAGTTTCTATGTACATGAATTTTGTTGATAAAAAAAAGGAAGGAGGGATTTGGTTAGAATTTAAGATAGAGAGTGACAGATACATAGGTGAGCATAAGATTTTCCAATTTACTTTACATTTTTTCCCTTGTCTATATTTACTCTCTTGCTTTCATTTTTTTGTAAAGTATTAATCCTTTTTCACATTTCTTTTCACCTAGCTTTTCCTAAAAATATTTTCCCCAAATTCCTTTTATTTTTTAATTCCTGGTTGTGTCACACATGCACACATATATATGTATACATGCACATACATAAATAATGAATATTTATATCTCCCTCTCTAAAGACAGAGAGAGTGAAAGAGTATAAGAGCTAGCTTTGGGGGAAGTGCATAAACCTCTTGAATCTTATAAACCCTACAAATTTATTATTAATAATGAATTGATGAAAGACAATATATAATTTTTGAGATATTTCAGTGAGTTAAGATCTCCAAGTATGCAGAACATATGCTAAACTGAATAACCTAAGTCCTATTTATAGTAATTATTATTTTGACTTTTTCTAAAGAAATATAAATAAAAGTAGATTTTGTATATTTGCACATAGAACCTAAGCAGATCATCTTACAGTAAGAAAACAACCAACCTCTAGAAGAGGTCGGCAACGTATGGCTCTCGAGCGATATCTGGCTCTTTTGAGGGCCAGATATGGCTCTTTCTGCAGGAGCCATATAGTCAATTTTTTTTCAGGCACTGATACAGCGGTGCACACTGTTACATGTAGTATAGAGGTGCAATCAACCCTGCAAAATGCTAACTGCAGAATTTCTGACAGTTGAGAGGGTTTAGAACCCTGACTAGGGGCAGTCGATCCTGGAGGCTCGGTCAGAGCAGAAGGATCAACTGAGCTCAGTCTTGGGGCTGAAACCTGGCCTTGATTCTGTGCCTTTTCTCTTGAGATTTTGTAGTTTAGCTAATGCCTCTGGATCTCCCTGACCTTCCCTATTCCAATCACCATTTCCCTTCCTGATTTCCTGTGGGTTTTGGGAGAAGGGTGGATTTGAGTGGTAGCAATCAAACTTTGAAGACTTAGGATCTTCCCATAGTCAAGTAGGACTTACCCTTGATACAAATTATCTCCTGATTCATTGTGTGTAACTTCCCTAACTTTAAAGGCAACAAAACCTCCAGGGACTGAGTGAGGGCAGGCCCTTTCTCAGTTTCACATTCCTGTGTCCCTCCCCCACCTGGAGCTTCTCCCTAGGAGGTTGTTAGAGAAACCTTGTATCCCTCTGTCCTTTATAATCAACCCTGCCAACTTAATAAACCCTGTTGTCATTTAATCAAACCTTTTGCTAAATCATTGGTTGAATGATAAAAGAGGGATAAGGAGAGAAAGGAATAGTTTCCTTTTGCGTCCTGAGGGGAGCTGGAGGCGTCCATCTTGGAGGAAGTGGTGATCTCTATACTTCCTCTGAGAAGCCCTTCTATTTCACAGACAGGGAAGAGCCTTGAGACTCTGTGTGAACCTGAGAAACTGACTAGAAAGCCTCTAGTTAGTTTCAAACCATTTCTGACTGGCCCTAACCTTTTGTCTGTAGAAGGGCCCTTCCTACCTGAAATGGTTCAGCCTTTTTCCTTTCAGTGTCCTCTGTCTCGAGCCAGTGTACCCAGTTTGTGTCTCCCTGTTGCAGCTGCCTGCCCAACTACCTCATCCTCTCCCCTTGCCTCTCATTATATTTCAACATATTATATTTCCCTAAACTCAGTCATTCCCTTACATCTCTCCTACCACCTCAATTTACTACCTCCATCATTGTACCCTCCTTTCCCATCTACTGACTTAGGGACGCAAAAACCCCACCCACTTGCTTTATTCCCTTATTATATACAGAAGTGCACACTGTGAGCACTGTACAGTTCTCATGAAATTACATTTTAAAAAATGTGGCATTTATGGCTCTCAAGGCCAAAAAGGTTGCTGACTCCTGTTCTAGAGAGTTCAGGAAAAAGTCAGGGAAACAACTCACCTAGAGTTAAAATAAATAATCATTTTTAGATATACAGAATCTCTAAGTAAAAAGACCAAAAAGGCTACCAGTAGTCTTATCTTCTGTTATATACATGTATTGTTTCTAAAACATCTTGAACAATTTGTTTTTGATTAAGGAACTCTAGTGACATGATTTATTGATTAATGGACCTATGAATTCCATTTTAGGGCAACTTCATTAGAAAGTTCTTCCTTTAACTATAACATTGCAAAATGAGTATAAACTTATTGAGAGAATTGCTATCAGGAGACATCTAATTCCTTTAGCAGTCTCTAATTAGTGGTGTGACTTTGGGCAGTCTTTTTTAACCTTCTAAGCCTCACTTTCCTTTTTCATAAATTCAGACACTGGACAAAATGAAATAATCAAGAAAAATAATCATTGCCATAATAAGTTATTTCATTTCCAGACTAAATGTTGGTTTTCTGTTGTTGTATTGATATGTTTCCATGAATCAATTCTCCACCATTGGAACTATTGAGGTATAGTGGATTTCTACATTGAAGGAAAGGTTAGATCTCTAAGTTTCCTCCTAATTCTGAGTTGATTAATAGAATAAGTAACCAGAAGGAGTAAAGGAATAACTTTACATAAACAACATTACATTTAATAAAAAAATTAGATAAACTTGGCTAAATAAGTTATGGCATATGATTGTGATGTGGCATATTAATGTGCTATAAGAAATAACAAACAGGTTAATTTTGGGAAAACATGGAAAGATTTACATGAAATTATAAAGAATGAAATGAGCAGAATCAAGAGCACATTACATACAGCAAGAGATATATTATTAATATTATTTAAGGAATGACTTATGTATATCCACCACCAGAAAAAAGAACTGAAGAATAGAAATAAGACATAGTTTATATATACATTTATCTTTTCATCAAATATTGCCTTTTCTAATGGGGGAAGGGGAAAAAGAAGAGAGTTAACTGGTTGTTTAATTATAACAAACAAAATAATTTTTAAAAAAAGAAATTTAAAAAGAAGTAAAGTCCCTCTTGTTTCTATAATTTATTGTCTGACTGGCAAGATGATATTTATGTTTCTGTTTATTTTTAAACTGAATACCAAAGGCAGAGATTAGCAGCCCAAATCTTTAATTTCTTGTATATGTTTTCTCCTCTCTATCTCAATAATGTTCTTTTAAATCATTTCAAACCTTACCAGAAGCAGGAGACAACTTGAAGTCTGAAATCTGCACCCATCCTCCATACAGTATTTTATTCTAAGAAAGCCAGGACTAGAGACTCTTGTCTGTGTTCTATTGGTCTCCTGTATCAGCTAATAAGGAGGCAATGAGTACTTTCCTGTTAAAACTCTCCCCTTTCCAAATAAAGTAACACCTGTAACTCCTTGAAACAGGGACTTCCTGTTAATCTGTCCAAAAAAACTTAGCTTTAAAGATTCTTAAGCAAGGTGAATTGATGATGTTGGCAAGAATTAAGATATGGGCAACGTGCTTGGAGTGAGTCCAATGGGTAAAGGGAACTAAGACACTATAGCCATTTAATTTCATGAATTATGATTAATTTAACAATGATTAGATTGGTACTTTCAATTGTCTTTTAAGTATATACTTTAGATGAAAAGATTAAAATTTTGTGAAATTATCTATTATAGATGCAGCATGGTTCTCCTGAAAGGGTTCTGGACCAAGAGTTAGAAAGACTTGGGTTCAAAACTTGTCTTTGAAACTTTCTAGTTGTTTGACATTGGAGAATTTACCTTACCTCTCTACAATATATGAAAGCCTTTGAACCTTACTACAGGCTAGATTATACAGTTTTGTATAATTTGTGATTGTTTCTCTCTCTCTCTCTCTCTCTCTCTCTCTCTCTCTCTCTCTCTTAAGAGACAATCAGATTACTGAATGACCAATCTTGGCTTGAGAAAAGAAATGATGAAACTTACTTCCCACCTCTGTCCTTTAAGGAAGGGAACTATGGATGCAAAATGTTGTATAAGTTGGGAGAAAAAGTCATTGGTTCTGGAAATATAATGGATAACTCTGAATTGCATAGTGACCTGACAATCTGTTCAAAATAAAGCAAATGGGGAGACAGCTGGGTGTCTCAATGATTTGAGAGCCAGGCCTAGAGATGGGAGGTCCTAGATCCAAATCTTACCTCAGAGACTTCCTTGCTGTGTGATAGTTTTTTCTATTAGCAGCAAATCAATGACCCAGGACAATTCAGAGGATCTTAGGAGAAAGAACTCTATCCACATTCAGAGAAAGAACTGTGGGAGGAGAAACACAGAAGAAAAACATATGATCAATCACATGGTTCAGTGGAGATATGATTGGGGTTTTGGCATTAAAAGGTCACTCTATTGCAAATATGAATAACATGGAAATAGGTTTTGAACAATGATACATGTATAACCTAGTGGAACTGCTTGTCAGCACCAGGAGGAGAGAGGGAAGGGGTATGTGTGTATGTGTGTGTGTATGTGTAATCATGAATCATGTAACCATGGAAAATATTCTAAATAAAAATTTTAAAATAGGAAAACAGAGCCTAAAACAGAACACAATTTCTTGATAAAAAAAAAAAGAAAAGAAAAATGAAGGATAAGGATGGGCAGCTGAGAGGCTCAGGGGATTGAGAGCCAGACCTAGAGACAGAAAATCCTGGGTTCAAATTTGACCTCAGACACTTCCTAACTGTGGCTCTGGGCAAGTCACTTAACCCCCATTGCCTAGTCCTTACTGTTCTTCTAACTTGGAACCATTACAGAGTATTAATTCTAAGACAGAAGGTAAGGATTAAAAAAAAAAAGGATGAACAACAATTATATGAGCTGTTATATTTAAGCTTATCTCACATTGTTCTTCAACATATACTCTTAACACTATAGAAGATCCTTTTAAGCTCCCTAAGCACATTCCATTTGATATCTTTTTATATAAATATTAATAATATTATATTAAAATTAAAAATATTAAAAAAGAAAAAAAGGTGCCTCCATCTTCCCAGTTTTCTAGTTTAGCTACCTGGAGGCAATTCTTCACTCTTCACTACTGTCAAGCAAAAATATTTAATCTGTTGTCAAAGTCGGTTAATTTTTCCTTCATAACATCTTTCATATCCTTCCCTATTTTTTTTCATATCCTACCACCATCCTGGTACAGACCCTCAGCACCTAACCACTATGGTGCTACAATAGCCTGATGGCAGGTTGGCCTGTCCAAAGTCTCCTTCTACTCAAATTCCTTCTCTTTTCAGTTATCAAGAGGCTAAATCAGAAGTCTGATCACATCACCCCACATGCCTGCTCAATAAACTGCAGCATCTCTCTATGGATTCATGGATAAAAATTAAATCTTCTGTTTGGCATTCAAAGTCCTTCGTAACCCACCTTCCTCTATTTTTTGGAGTCTCGTATTACTGAGCCTGCAAGAATAGACATACACTGTGATTAGTAGCATTTTAGATTTTAATTAGAGGTGGCTTAGTGTAGATTAGGGATTCATCTATATGTTTATATATATATATATATATATATATATATATGCACATATATATGTGTGTGTGTGTTTATATGCACCCATATTGTTGCTGTTCAAGTGTTCAGTCCTGACTCTTTGTGACTCTNATATATATGTGTGTGTGTGTGTGTGTGTGTGTATATGCACCCATATTGTTGCTGTTCAAGTGTTCAGTCCTGACTCTTTGTGACTCTACAGACCCTGGTCTGCCAATAATGTCCATGGGATTTGTTTGGTAAAGATGCTGCTGAAGTAGTTTGCCATTTCCTTCTACAGTGGATTAAATAAAAAAGAGGATAAATGACTCACTAATGCATCCAGACAGTATTTGATGCTAGATTTGAGCTCAGAGCTTCCTGACTTCAGGACAAGAGCTATCCCTCAAATATACATATATATATATATATATATGCATTGTATATATAGATATGCATATATATACACATTGTATATATAGATATACATATATAGATGTATGTATATATGTGTGTGTATGTAGGTATATAAAATAACTTGTAGTTTCATATCCACATATGTATGTATATGTGTACATTGAAACACAAGTAATAAAATTTGTTCTATTTAATGAAATGTGTTTAACATTACAAAATTCAAAATTTTAAAGTAAAATTTGTAAAAGATGCTAAAAGTGAAATAAATAATCTTGAATGCAAGTCATGTTATATTTACATGACAAAAATATTAGTCAATTCATGTCTCAGGATAACGAATCATGTTGTCAAGAGTCTTAGACCTCACTATTTTCCACAAGTATGTGTAACAGAATCTGTCAGTATCTATTCATTGTCATTTTATAGAATTGCTGAACAGATGTGCTGGAAAGGTAATATTTGCTTTGAGGAGAGAGAGAAAAAAAGTACATAGTGCTCACAAATTCAATTTTTGAAGACTCAGTCTTCCTTTTCGCATTTTTATTTAAACACACCTGATAGATTTGGGAAAAGAGTACAAAGAATGAAAATAAATCCCTAGGAATTAAAAATAAAAGATTACTTTAAAATGATAAAAATTTTGATTATTTCTTGGTACATTTTTACTATATGTATCAAATAGAGCTCTAATAACACACAAGGTCTGTTTTTTGAGGACTGATAAAGGCCATAATATAAACGTCACATCACCAGCAGGTTGGCCACCCAATGGTGTTATTTTTGTTGTTGTTGTTGACCAAAGAAATCCATAAAATAAAGAAAAAAATAAATGTCATGAGTGATTTACTAGTCCAGTTTCTGCTTCTGATCTGGTGGTGACAAAGAGGAGGAAAAAGCACCCTCAAGATTGGGACAGTAAAAATCCCAACTTTTAGTCTGTCAACATACTGTAATTTGCTTGTTGATGCTCTAAATATGAGATCCTTGTCTAAAGACCAATGTAAAGTTAGTCTGTAGAAAACTTTAGGGAAAATGTGAAGAGATCCAAAGATATGGAAGATATATAGGTTATAACTTGAATTGTTAGATGGATTTTCCAAATCTTTAAGATCAGAGATCCATTCAAAAATCTTATCATGTGTAAACTGGGAGTATGGGAAGAGTGAAATCTTGGTCTCTGTAGTTAAAAATATTGTATTCATTGGGTGGGACAGGTAGAAGCTTTTTTTAAAAAAATCTTCTTTCAGTACTCAGATTCTATAGTTGCTATCAATTGGGTAGGCTGGGAATCTAGGGAAAATTTAGCCAATAATACTTGAACAAATATACTCAGTCTGAGGTTGCTGGGGATTCGACTAATCTAAACATTTGCTTATTTACTTTTCTTCCAGCCTGCTACACTTTTGCATTCTATTAGGGCAAAAAGTCTATAAAAGAAATAAGAAACAAGTATCATGCATTTCATACTACAGATATATATGTATAATATGTGTGTATGTATGTATGTATATATATGTATATACATAAACACAAATATATATTTCTGAGTTAGGTCTTGGGATTAATATAAATTTTGTATGAGTATAGATCCAACTTACTGAAAAACAAATTAATATTGATATAATAACTTATTATCTTTCCAGTTTTATATTTGTAGTGTCATCAAATAAATATTAAACTTTTTAAAACATAGAAATAAACTAATAATTTTAGAAAAAAAGTATTAAATTAACCAGGCAAAAACTGTGGTTGTCATATTTAAAAGACTGACATTAAGTTATTCAGAGGGACTCATGACACAAAATGCTATCTACGACCATAGAAGGAACTGATAGAGTCTGAATATAGATTGAAGCATACCATTTTTCACATTAATGCCCTCAGGAATTTTTTTCTAGTATAAGTGATATGTATCTTTCACATGAGAAACATGAAAAAATATTGTGTAATAGCCATCTATATAACATATATCATATTGCCTGCTCTCTCCAGAAGGGGAAAGTGATAGGAGGGTGGAAGAACAAGGATCCTAAAATGTCAGAAAATCATTATTAAAAATTATAGCCACATGTAATCTGGAAACAATATAGAAAAGAAAGTTACTCTGAAAATTCAACTTGTCTCCACATTGATTTTCCAGTTATTTGAAGTTCTGAAGGCGATAGCTTATAAAGTTGAGGAAAAGTACAGGGAAACCAAAATGAAAGAGACAAGAGGAGGAAAAACTGATCAATGAAGAGATTTCCTAGTATTGTGTGATCATTCTAGAATCTCTTGAGTTCTTGGAAGGGTTGAAGAGTTCCAGAACAGTGATGGAAGGAACAAGGTGGTCCTTTTAAGATATCTTTTAAAATCTTTCATTGATCATTTCATTCTAAAAAAATATGCATGTTAAAATGTCCATAAAATATAATCTGAACATTCCATCAATGTGAGCATTTAGCTGGAAATATATTGGGTAGACACCAATAACCTAAACACAGTCTGGTGCTCTTACAATATGTCCTAACTCCCTCATAGTAACTCTGGCCAGGGACTGTCATATGCTAGTTACCCACTTCTTACATTTAGTCATTGTTCCCAGATTTGCTACTCTAGCTGTCCTTCTTGCTTAATCTACTCAATTCCATACCAAAGAGTTTTTAATTAATGGGAGGCAGTATGGTATGGTGCAAGTGTTCTTAACTTTTGTGTGGGGGTCATGGACCCCTTTGGCAGTCTGGTGAAATCTGTGGACCATTAGTCTCAGGATAATGTTTTTAAATGCATGAATTAAAATTCACAGGATTATAAAGGAAACTAATTACATTAAAATAATCATCCCCTCCCACTCCAAAGGAGAGATCATGAACCCCAGGCTAAGAATTCCTGAATAAAAACCCTGGGATTTAGAGTTAAATGGCCTGAGTTTGAATCTCAGTTTTGCCAACAATTTATTGTGTGACACAGGGAACTCTTTGACCTCTCTTTCTTCAGCTCTAAAAAAAGGAGTTTGGCTTGGATCAGAGGTGTGAAACATCTAGATCACAACACATGCCAGTAAAAGTTCAACCCAGATTAAAATGTTATTCAAAGATATTTACCAAAATAAATAAAATACAGTAAGATATAGATAATAGTACATTTTAAAACTAAGTTGCTGGGTGACCTACAAGCATCTTTGTATATGGATTAGTGACCCCCATTTCTACATGAGTTTGATAATACTGCATGAGATGATCTCTAAAGTCTCTCACTGAAGTAGTATTTAAGATCTTATTATTTGGGATAGTTACTTGGCTCAGTGGACAGAGCCAGGTCTAGAGATGGGAGTAGGTTTGAATCTGGTCTCAGACACTTCCAAGCTGTGTGATCCTAGGCAAGTCCCCCAGATTGCCTAGTCTTTAGAATTCTTCTGTCTTGTAGCAAATACTTAGTGTAGATTTTAAGACAGAAGGTAAGGTTTTTGTTGTTGTTGTTGTTGTTGCTCTTATTACTTCTTACATAATATTATCTGAGGTTCTAGAGGGAAAAGTAGATAGGAGTGGGGATAGATCTGTGGTTTCATTAGTTTAGGCAAAAACCCTGGCTTACTTGCTGTCTCAGGAACAAGATACTCCATCTCTTGAACCTGGCATTTTCTCTGTCATTCCCTCCTGCCTTGAATACTTTCTCACCTGATCTCACTCTACTGGCTTTCCAGTCTTCTTTTAAGTTTAAACTAACTGCAGATTTTTTGCAGGAAGCCTTTCCCAGGCCCTCTTCATTAAAGGGCTTTCTCTCTCATTTATTTCCTATTTATCCTTTATGTAGCTTGCTTATACATATTTGTTTCTTGCTCCCTAAAGACAGGGACTGTCTTTTTGTATCCTCAGCACATAGCAAAGTGCCTGAAACCTAGAAATGCTTAATAAATCTTTAGTGAATGACTGACTGAAATTTAGAATTTAAACTATGGGCACTCTTCATTCAGTTGTTTTTCCTGTGTAGTAGCTTGACTCTAGTATTGTAATGATGCAATTTGGAATTGACGTGATTCCCACAATATCATCAATCAGACAAGATAATTAAAAGCCCTTAATTTCAAAAGAATTTTATATTGTTTGACTTATCACTATTTAACCATTCATAAATTCTTGGGCAGATAGTGGCTTCACACTATCTTTTTAAAAAGTTTCAACTGTTACTAATAATACTCCCTATAATTATTTTTGTATAAATGAGTCTTCAATAACATCATTAGTGGCTACAGATCAAAATGGAATTTCTGAATCACCTGGAATGAACGTTCATAAGTTTTATTATATAATTCTATAGTGCTGTCCAAAATGGTCAAATTTCCTTCTAACCTTTAAAAGAATTACCAAACTTATTTTCTTTCATCTCCAAATACTGACAAATTATGCTCATTTGATTAGCAAAAGTTCAGTGCTATTTTAATTTGCTTTTCTCTAATAGTTATTTTATTTTTTTCAAGTAATTATTTCTGTCTTGTGTTTCTTCTTTTAAAATTGTATGTTATTAGTTGATCACATCTATTAGAGAAGAACTTTAAATCTTACCAATTTGCATCACTTTATTCTAGACTTTGGATGTTAAATTTCACTTCAGATTTGCCAGAGGCATTGGACAAATGTATATCTCTCATAAGCAAACAAACAAACCCTAAACAAACCAAAACCAAACCAAACAAAAACTCCTATGTCCCTATTGACCCTGTTGGCTAGAATACTGGGATGGTATCTGATCTGGACTCCATTCCCATCTTCTTTTGCCATTAATTTCCTAGCAGAGTTTTGCCCTATCTTAGTTCCCTGGGCTTTGAAAAGGGAAAAGTTAGTGATAGTTCTTGACTTCTAATCATAGTGTAAGAAAGTGCATTTAACAAGTTCCTTGAAATTCTTGAAATGGATGTACTTTTTCTTCAGGGAAAAAGTGTGACAAAGATCTTACAAAAACAATTCTTCATTAATTATTTAACATCCTGGTGTCCTTAGTATAGACCATATTAAAACAATGGTGAGTTTGGTTTATACGATTTTAATAAAAGACAATATTATTATATTAAAATTATTTTTAAAACTCTCCCAGGAAGTGATTATAAATTCAGAGACTATCAATTGAAAAAGGAATCATTGTTTTCCAGAGTGACCTTCATATTTTTAATGCATCATTCGTAGTGACAAGTGATTATTATTTCATCATGGGCTTGGACACATACCCTTCACTCTCCCACTTCTAGACATTTGCTCAAATGTCCCTATGCTCTGAGAGGCATTCCTGTCTGTTTTCTTTACAGCCTCACTTGAAAATGCCTTAACCATGAAAACTCAACGTAAATCCCCATCCTCTCTGTCATGGTATTTTTTTTCCACACCCCTTAGGTACTTGTTTTTTTTTTAATTTAAATTTTTCTTTTTATTATATTATTTTTTGTTTTGCCTTACATTCCTCTACTAGCTAACAGTAAACCAGAATATAAGGACTGTATCTGATATAAATTTTGTATGTATATCTTGTATACACTTCTGTTTCTATTATACTTTTACAGATTTTTTTTATTGAATTAGTTAAGATTGCTAGTTCACAGTGTATATTACTTCAAAGATTACAGAGCAATTTCTTCACAGAAACTATGGGAAGTTTATAGTACAAAATTATTCCCATTTCGCAAATGAGAAAGTGAAAATGAAAAAAAGGTTATGTTAAATTGCAGCATATTGGATCCAAGAGTCATGTTCAAACTCCTTTTACTCTTAAATCAACACTCTCTCCAGATGATCACACTTTATTAATTATCTGCCTATATCACAAACATTATTGATAATTAACTTTTCTTAATTGCCAATTCTTACAGCCTTTTCTCATTCCTCATCCTTCTTGACTTCACTTCAGCCTTCGACAACCGAGCCCTATTTTCCTTGATTCTAACATAGAGGCACTCTCTCTCCTTTTTCTAGTCTTACCCATCTGACTGTTGTTTTTCAGTCTTCTTTGCTGTATCTTTATCCAGATCATGCCCTCTAATGTTTGATGTTCACCAAAATTCTTCCCTTCTTTTCAAAAATTAAAAAAAAATGTTTTTGGCTTGGTGATCTTATCTTCCATGGATTTAATGACAATTTCTATACAAATGATTTCCAGATCTATTTATGCAGCCCTAATGTATTTCCTGACCCCAAATTCTATATTTTGAATACCCTACTTGACATCTCAAAATGCATGACTCATAACCATCTTGAAACTCAGGAGGTCCAAAATGGAATTCAGCATCATTTCTTCTAAATCCTCCCCTCTTTCCCACTACTCTATTATAATTAAGGACACCACCATTTCGCTAGTCACTCAGGCTCAAAATCAAGGTATCATCTTTGTGTTTTTCATCATTATAATTATAATTTTGATTTAGTTAAAAAGGCTGTTGTAGGTCTTCAGAATGAACTTCACATAAATTTGTCAGTAATCACACATTAAATATCTGCTACACTCCAGATACTAGAAGATAATCCTGAACTTTCTTGGCTAAGAAATTAAGTCCTAATAGCAATGTTTTCACCAATTTATTGGTTCTTGTTTTGTGTGAAATTTAAAGTATATGTATTTTAGGGGCAACTAGGTAGCTCAGTGATTTGAAAGCCTGGCCTAGATATGGGAGGTCTGGGTTCAAATCTATCTTCTGATAATTTCTAGCTCTGTGACCCTGTGCAAGTCACTTAAAACCAATTGCTTAGCAATTACACAATATTGATTCTAAGACAGAATGAAAGAGCCTTAGAAAAGATGTGTTTATTGTTTTCTTTTATTGAGATGTTTTCTTTTACACTCTTTTAACTTTAAGGACAGCCCTGCTTAGGCCAAATTAGGAAGAAATGGCAAATGGGGTGTTATAAGTGTCATTGCCAGTTCTCTGGAATATAAAAAGAGAATCAGGCAAATGGACTAGTTCTCTATGAATAGTTAATCATCCACCACAAAAAAGGGTATTATTCATAGAACTTTATTCAGTCACAGTTTGAGATTTTTTTTCTAGGTTTCTTTATAACAATGTCTGAGTAACATAATTTTTTTTTTTATTTTAGAGATTAACTTAAGATCCTTTATAGTAACCTAAGGAAAAAAGTAAAACAGAGTAGCTATTATAAATTACTTGGTATATACACAGTCTCATCACAATGTAAGTGAAATGGATTTCTGTTTGATGCTGAACACCAGAGTTCACAGCAGTAAAAAGATACTGTTAGGAATGCAAAGAAAAGATATTGTAGTCATGCCCTTAAGGTTCCATCCAGAGAACAGATAAGGCTATATGAAATTATATCTATGTAATCAATTGTTTTTTGGCTCCTTTTTATTTTTTCTACTAGCATCCCAGTATAGACCATTTTCCAAAGGCTTAGACTATTGCAAATAACAACCCCACAATTAACATGAAGCTAGGTTAAGCTGCCAGTAAGGATGATATTCAAACTCTTTTTACTGTTATCCAACATTCTTTCCATATGGCCATGCTTTCCTGAACTCAACTATCTCTCTGTCTATATCATGAACATTGTTACGTTAGTTAGCAATATTTCCTTAATTGCCTGATTCTTCAAAAATGTCTTCTCATTTCTTAACCTTCTTAAACTCTCTTCAGCCTTCCATACACTTCCTTTATTTCAACTTTTTAAATTAATTTGTTTTTGATCCTCTTTTTTCCAGGAGTTTGTTTTGAGTCTGAAATTCTTTTACATTTGCTTTTGAGGAATAATATATTTCTGTTTTGGCATTGCTGTCCTCTTCTGAGCTTTGAATTTTGTTCTTCCCTTTTCTTGAAATACTTTTCCAGGGTTAGGCTTTTTCTTTGTTTATTACTTGTTTTGGGGAGTGTTTTCATGATCTTGCTTATATATAGAGGCTCATTTCTACTTCTGGGGTGTAAGGAATACGGTTCCTACTTTTTACCAAGTGCCACATGCACTAGATATAACTGGTTTCTAGGTCTCTCTGGTGTCAGAGGCAATGGGGCTATTTTCCTGCTGGGGGTTCTCCTGGTTGTGATCATACCAGGTCACTCCTCAAGCTCTTCAGCATATCTTTGCCCTGGGCTGCTCCTCATGCTATTGATTCCAATGATCTCACCTCTGAGTCCAGTTAGCCAGATCCTTCCTTTTGAATCTTAACATTTTCTTTCAATAAAACCCTGCTTCATTCTGACATCTGTTGGCTCTTTTACTCCAAAATTCGTTTTGAGGAATTTTTTTTCTTTTGTGGTTGTTTGAAGGTATGTTTTGATAAACTTGGTACATTCCATATTCTGGCATCTTAGCTGTTAGAAGCCATTTCCAAGAGATAATATCTCAAGTAAAAAAAGAATATATTTGGAGCCTCTACAAGAGGAAGTGGAAGCCCAACTCTTGAGCTTGATGAGAGACATTCCTTATGTAATTTCCATTTTCTTGAGAGGGGCTAGCAATTAGTTTACTTGAAACATCAGAAGTTTCAGGTACTTCATTTACTTAAATTACTATAACCCAGGTCAGAGAATTAGGAATCTTTTCCTGGGTCTCTGAAATCCATGTCATGGAGATTGATTAACAGAACACCAAGAGGCTGATCTCCATTATCAGGGCTTATCTAATCATTGATATATTCAGCTACCTCATTTTCTCTGGAAATGTTTAACTGGTGCTCATAATGATTGTAAAATAATTAATTATTACTTGAAATCATATCAATATTTCATTTCAAATAATCAGTATCTTCTTTGGAAAGAATGAAGATAAAGTTTACTTAGAAAAAATGAGGATAAAAACCAAAAAATGAAGAAGGATCCACCATAGTAAGAAAACTCTTATGCAGCTTTCTTTGTCTGGATTTTTCCTTTAATGATAAATAAAACTCCAGCTGAAAAAACCCTTTCTATTTAAAGACAGTAAAAAGAAAAAAATGACAGATTATTTTTGTTTCCTTTGACTTGCTTTGTTAATTCTGTGAAATTCATACTCAGAATATTATTCAGAATTAATTCCTATGTATAAAAGAATCTCTAAAATAAAATGATCATCCTTAAAATATATATTTTGATAAACAAACCAATTATAAAAATTTCTCTACTCTCTTAATAACAGCTACTTAGCAAACCCAGAACAAGGCACTTTTGGTACTCACAGTATACTAAAATTCATAGATTGAATCTTCATTTTTACCATTTCACAACATTACAGAATTAAATTTTGTTAAAAAGGAGAAAAACAGAAGTCCTTGAATGAGTAACAACTAGTCTTACAGATATATGGAAACCCCCAGAGTCCATTACTGTGATTTTTCCCACAAGGCAGATCCTGGCTTACTATTTCCTTACAACTTCCTTTTCTTGAAGTGTAATTGAATGGAAAAGTGTCTTTTAGTCTTTCTGCCCTTTTTCCTTTTCTCCACTGCTTTTGATTAGGCATTTCTTATTACGAACTATAAAATTACCAACCAACATAAACATTTCCAAATACAAAGGTTAGAAAATTGTCTAAATTTATGAACCAATTACAATGCATTTTAATCTATCTTATCTTTAACATAGTAGTACCAATTTTATCTTGCTTATCTTTGTCCCCTTCTGAATTTTCTTGCATATTCTTTAAAAAGTTCCAGAGTTGTGTTTTTTTCTCATCACTATCACTACTTGCTCACAGTCAAGCAATAATTTATGTTGCAATGATAGTGTTCAAAAACATACATCTTACCCACATCTCTTATGTCTGCAGAGAAAGGAAACAAGTATTGTACATTGTATGTAATTTCAGGCTTTTTTGATATATTAAGTATGTTGTTTTTTTCTTATTCAAACAAATGTTATTTGTTATATACAATAGCTCTCTGGTGGAGGAAAGAAAATGGGGAAATAAATACTGATAAAAATTGATTTTTTCTATGTATCATTCTACCCCACAAGCTTTTACTTCTCCAATAGGCGATTATAGGCACACATCTCTGTTAGTCTTCTACATTGGTCATTCTGATCTGAGTTATGAAGTCTTACAAAGTTGTGTTCCTTTCCAATAGCATTGTTATCATATTAAAAGTTCTGCTCACTTTTCTCCAAGGTCTGCTCACTTAAAAGGCATGCTCACTTTGCACCAAGTTATTTCATATAATATTTTCATATTTCTATTAATCAATTTGTTTTAGTTTTTTACAATACAAAAATATTCTGTTATATTCATATAATATATTTTGTACAGCTATTCTCAAATTGATTAGTGCCCATTTTGTTTCTAATTTTTTTGTTAAAACAACAAAAACTATGCTATGAATATTTTCATACGTATGAGTTATTTACCTTTTTTCTTTGATCTTGTAGGGTTGGGTAGAAACCTAGGGGTATTATATGTGTGTCAAAGGAGAAGCACAGTTTAGTGCATTTTGGGTTTATTTCCATAAAGCTTCTCAGATTCTTTGGAAGACTTCTCAGTTACACCAGTAATGCATTTGTGTAATTATTACTCCTCCAACAATGGTGACTTTTCTTTTTTGTTATCTTTGCCATATAAAATACGTGCTATAGCATGCCATAAATTCCTGGGTACCTAATCTCTATGAAAAACTAATATCTTTCAGTATTCTATATTCACTATGAGAAATAAAACAATACCTCTAGAATCTTCATTTTCTTGCTGGATGCCAGTGTTCTACCTCCATAGACCTAGTCTCCTTTTTGCTTTCTTCAGTTTCTTTTCAGCTTTGTCATATCTCTAATATACATATTATTTAATTCAGAAATATTATTTTTCCCAGTTAATCAAGTGGATGAGGGGAGAGTGAGAGGAGAGAAGAGGAGAAACATTCCAACACATACATTTTCCCCAGTCAAAAAAAGCTAAAAATTCCCATAAATTAATCCAGATACTTTCTGAGTTTTTGTTTTCTTATTATGTTCCATTACCATTTGTAAAATAGGGACAGATACCTTTTTTTGTCTTTTACACAGGATGTTGTGAGGAGTAAATGAAATAATATATATAAAATGCTTTTGAAACCTTAAAACTATTAATTATATGCATAAGAATTATGATCAGAATAGATCATCCCTCAAGTTTGGAATTCTAGTTCCAAAAACTTGTGAGAGCTATCTATTACTCCTTCATGGGGAACACCACTTATCTTCCCTTTGGGAGATCTTCTATTGGGATGTAGGGTACATGAAGCTCAATCATATCAAATTTGAATTTTCACATAGGAAGAAACTGATCTCTTCCATTCTTCAATGCGCAAAGTAGATATTATTAGGGGGCAACCAATGTTCTCTTATATATGTATATATACATATATACATATACATATATATATGCTTCAAAATTAATGCAGTCACATTCTTCCTGGTGACACTGTAAAAATGTACCAAAAATGTAATGTGTTCATTCAACTAAGACTTCTGCTCTGAATTGAGCATAATTATTCTGGGATTAATACACTCTAGCAGGGTATCTCTTTGGAATTGGTAAGGTAGAATCCTTGTTTTCTTAGTTCCTGACAGACCTAGTCCGTTCAGTAGCCTGCACTAAAAATCTCATCCCTAAGCAGAATGAGACCTGATAAAGAAGTCTTATACTGAGAAATACTTCTTGCAAGATGCTTAAGTCAAGAGGCCTTCTAATTCAGAGATAGATGGCGAGTGAAGATCAATTAACATGACCAGTCACTACTAAAATGTTACTACTGCTAGAATAACTCTTCAGAGACCATCCATTTGAAATTGGCAGTACTTTTCATTGAACACTTTGCTACAGCATTCATACATCTAGTAGAAATCTGACGTTATCTGGTGTCTCTATTGAGTGATTTCATCAAGAGTCAACATGCATTGCTAGAGATTATATACCTAGGTTTAAATTTGGCCTCAGATACTTCTTAGCTATGTGGCCCTGGGCAAGCCACTTTATCCCCATTGCCTTGTCTTTATTGCTCTTCTACTTTGGAACCAATACTCATTATTGATTCTAAAATATCAGGTAAGAATTTTTATTTATGTTTTTTAAAGAGATTATACACCTCAAGTATTTGAGAGATTGTCAGAAAAACTGATAATTGCAAATCGATAGTTTTAGACCAACATTCCCTAATCTAACATTTTTAATAGTCTTTGTCCTATCCTTCTGAAACACAATGAAGGCATTTAGGTAGACTAGTAGTTTCTAAAATTTACCACTTTCTCTATGATGTACCCCAAAACATTCAAATATTTTAACAAAAATGGGCAAAGGAAGGTAGTTTCCTTCTTATTGTTACTACAGAGAATTCTAGGGGAAGAAAACTAAGTCTAAGTATGCAGGATAGCTCTTTCTCTGGAACGTGTAATCTCAGTGCTTTGAGAACTAAGAGGTTAAATAGCTTTACGAAGGTTACAAAGGAAACCTGTGTCAAAAGCAAGATATGAATCGATGTCTTCCTGGCTCAGAGGATAGTTCTCTATCCCCTATGCACACTGCTTCTGAAGACCAAGACTAAGGAATTCAATAAACATATTACTAACTGAGCAGCTCTTTCATGTACTTTTTTAGATCTCCTATCTCAGGAGGAGCAGTTGTTCATTACAGATTTTGGATTGGTCAGGCATCATGAAGCCAGCTAGTGCATGGTAGTACTCCCCACTTAATTCTTGGTTTCTTCCTTAGACAATCTTTGCATCCTTTAGGCACAAGGAAGTTTTAAATATCAAACTTTTCAGGATCCATCAACGACTCTGAGAGTAAAACCATGTTTGAAGGGTGGCAGAGAATTTCCTGCCATCTTTATTTTCTGACTTCTTATAAAGCTATGCTTGAGAGGCAAGGATGCTGAGAATATTTAGGCACTGGATTTCTGTTTTCTGCCTATAGTACTCAGCAGATATTCTAAAAAGATTTGAATTTGTTCTAATCTTCCTCATAAAACTGGGAATACCTCTTGAGACTAATCACTACCACATTTCTCTGCTTACCTTTTTGCTGATACCCATTACATCCACTGGAAATTATAAATGTTTTGACATACATCTGATATGGGTATTCTTTTTGATTGAGTATAAAAGGGTCAGGTACTTTCAGAAGTTCAAAGGTATATGCTAGTTTTATTCATAGAATGACTCTAATATAGATAACAATGCTCAGTGGTCAGGTGCTTTTTAATACAACCAAACCTTTAATCCCATCTCCTTAGTCTTTATGGTAATTTTAGTCTGTGGTGTTGTGTTTTCTGGAAGAATGGGTCCATGGTGAATTTTAGGTTAACAGACTGTCTCCATGACATCATTATGTTCCTGGTACCTTTGACCCCCTGATTTGTACTTTACAATCTTGAACTTTATTATCTAATGTATGCCAACAATTGGTTCTCAGGACACAGTGTCCATCCTGGCTACAAGATAAGTCAACTCTACCCTCACCTCTAACATGTTTCTTTATTGCAATTCAAATGGCTGATGTGTAAATGGAATTAGCTCACACCCCCATTCATAGTTAAAACTCTAGCCACCAGAGATAATGTCATCCCCACCTCCCTTAGTGGGGAGGGGTGATGAGTTACCCACAGGTGACAATAAGTAAAAAATCAAGAATAAGGGACTGCCCTTTGGGCAGTCCAAAATAGTGTTGAGGCTGCCATTTGTCCACTTGAATTAGAGGTAGACCACCAAGAAGTGACAAAAACTGCTGTCCTTCAAATATGGTGGTAACTTCCTGTTGAAGCTGTTCATGTTTTGAACTTGGAGCTGAAGGATCTCTACTGAGAACTCAGGCAGCTTCCCCTCTGAATTGTCACGTGGGTAAGTTAGCCTGGCTCCCTTTCAACTACCTCAGCGTTTCCAGAACCTCTACCTCAAGGAGGCTTCTTTGCCTCTCTAATTGCTAAGGCCTTGTAATTAGTAGCCTAGTTTAGTTAGCCTTTTAACCCTCTCTCGGTCTGGACATCTGCTGGTCCAGGCCAGCCTCTCCCTCTCTCTATTTCCCTCCCTTCTACCTTCTCAAATTGTAAATAATCTACCATAAAACGCATCCTGACTTGGGTCTATTTTAATTATGGAATCAATCTGAATTTGATTGATTTCTGGCGACCACACCTTAAATATAGTATCTAATTTTACCTCTTACACTGACCTTCTTGACAACTGACCTTGAAAAAATGCTCTGCAATGTAGCCTTCAAGACCTGGACTTATGACAGCTCCTTTTTATCCTAGTAGTCAATATGTTGGCTAATAACAAGGAGGAACCTTTTGAACTAATTTTTATTTCCTTCAACAATTATTTTATTAATTTTGGTTACTCTTTCTTCCAGATCAATTTTTTATCACCTGTGGATAACTGGAAGGCTGGTCCTTTCAGATGGCAATAGCTGCTATGTTAATAGTTCATAATCTAAGTTCTAACTTGAACTTGAACATCATCTAATTTGAACTCTTCAGTAAGCCTATCATACTTAAGGCACTTTGATGTTAGACACTTTTAATAATCACTTTCAGAGGAACTTCTTTTGACATCTCTATATACCCAGAAAATTTTTCACCCTATATTTAGTAATATTTAGGACCTTGTAGTGGAAGTTATTCAACATTCCTCATTCTCCCAAAGTGACTATTTAGTGCCCTAAAGAATTCACCTACGGTAATTGATGTTTACATTTATAAAATATGTAATTCATCAAATGTAATTCCGGAGACTTTTGAAACAAGTGTTTTTAGTTTTCTTTCTCTGACATTTGTCTTCAATAGTGCCTTATTGAAGTTTTGAGGAGACTTCTGGGAAGATGGCAGCTTAGACGGAGTGAATCTTAAAACCTCTGCACCCTTACACACAGAGATAGAAAATAATATGCTTTGAGAAGAAAGAGGACCAAATCTAATAACGGGACAGAGCAGGGGGAACCCTACTGAAGCATAACTAAAGAGGTACACCAAGAAAAAGGCTTCAATTCTTGAACTGTCAGGTCTGAGGGCATAGAAGGGGAATCCCAGGATCCCAGGACACTTCCCCCATGTGTTGTGCGGAGTCTCCAGTGGCCTGGGAAATCTCAGGGCCAGTGGGCGCACCAGTCCTGAGAGAGGGCCTTGCTGGCACCGGACTCAGGGAGTCAAACACAGGCACTGGAGAGGTGACTGGAGGAGAAAACCAGAGAAACACAGCAAAAATGCCCAGAAGATGGTTTAGAGAGAGCCAAACCCCAGACCTCAGATAGCTTGGCTTCCTCATACAGAGATAGAGAACACAGGGCTTCAAGAGGAAAGAAAACCAGATCAAACACAGCAAATAGCACAGGGGGACTCCACTGCTGGAGAGCTCAGTTCAGGAAAAACACTCCTTCTTGTCCCCTCACTTTTGTTTGTTTTTTCTGTTTGTTTGTTTTTCCCTCACCTTGAGGTTTTAGCCTTGGGCCAGATAAAGCAGTAAAATTAATCCAATCAATAGAGGATTAATCCCAACAATTGGACAGAGAAGAAGTCTTCAGAGGACAGAGAAAGTAACTACAAACCTCCATTACCAGCTGGATCTTTCATCAAATATCATTAAATACACCTGCTCAAACTAGTAGAACAAGGGGAAAAAACATGAGTAAGCAAGAGAAAAAGAGAAAGGAAATGACAATTTACAGCTTTTTTTCAAGGAAGTGAAAAGAGAGCAAATGAAACACAAATAGAAGAAGAGGAAGTAGTTCCAGCGAATTGGACACAGGTTTTGGAAGACCTCAAAATTCAATTAACTCAAGAATTTAAAACTCAATTAACTCAAGAACTTCAGGAACTCAAAAAGCAATCAAAAGAGGCTGAAGACAATTTGAAAAAGGAAATACATGACCTAAAACAAGAAAATAAAGTCTTAAAAGCCAGAATTGGCCAGCTTGAAAATGAAGCAAAGAAGGCAAAAGATGATCTACAAAGAAAATCAGACCAGAAAGAGAAGGATGACCAAAAAGCCAGGGATGAAATTCAGGCTTTAAAAAACAGAACTCAACAACTAGAAGCAAATGACTTCACAAGGCAGCAAGAATATATTAAAATTTAAAAAATGAAAAATTTGAGGAGAATATGAAACACCTCATTGATTCAACCAAAGATCTGGAGAACAGAGCAGGAAGAGACAACTTAAGAATATTGGTTTACCAGAATATCATGATAAAAGAAAAAGTTTAGATAGCATTTTACAAGAAATTATCAGATAAAATTGCCCAGAAATTCTTGAACAAGAGGGAAAAGTGGAAATCGAAAGAATCCACATATCAACTCCTACATTTAATCCACAACTTCCAAGAATATTATAGCCAAATTCAAAAACTACCAGACCAAGGAAAAAATATTACAAGCTTCTAAAAAGAAGTCATTCAGATATCAAGGAACCACAGTTAGGATAACACAGGATCTGGCTGCATCTACATTGAAGGACTGGAAGGCCTGGAACACAATATTCCGGAAAGCAAGAGAACTGGGTCTACAACCAAGAATCAACTATCCAGCAAGACTAACTATATTATTGCAGGGGAAAGTATGGTCATTCAATAAAATTGAGGACTTCTAAACATTAATCAAGACAAAACCGGACTTAAACAGAGAGTTTGCTGCCCAAACCCAGAACTCAAGAGAATCAACATAAGGTAATTAAGAGAATGGGGGGAGGAGAAAAAAA